>NC_091833.1:41356634-41665592 GCF_037783145.1 Equus przewalskii
AAAAAAAAATGGGAGTTTATTGACATGTCTACCTCATGAACACGTGGAAGATAACCAGGGAAAAATGAGTTAACTCAAATCAGTGGCTTACAATTCAGGTTTATATAGCATTATCAACCAATAACAATAAATTTGTGGAGAAACAGTAGGACAAAGGAAAGCAGTTTTAAGCTTCCAAGAGTGACAAGATGTGAGAAAGTATGTATACGGAGGGAAACTAATAGTAGATAAAGGCTAGTTAGTAAGTTTGTTGTGTAGATTCCTCTGGTGCTCTCTCCAGGCTGATGGGGTCTAAAGCTGTCTCTGGTGATTAGCATTTGTCCTTCCTGGTAGAAAGGGGAGAAGAGACATCTTTGAAAATATATGTCCTGCTTTTAGGCAAATAGGGAGAAGGCAGGGAGTTTTTCTTGTATCTGCTTCTTCTCATTTGCCTTTAACTCAAAATAATCCTTATACCAAAGTGGCATATTTTGTGGTGCCATCCTTCATTATACAGCTAATGTTCACATTCAAAGAACTTTCTGGCTTGACTTCTAGTACCACATATTTAACTGCCTACTGACATCTCAGTTGGAATACTTGGAGGCAACTCTAACTTGGTGTATTTCTACACCCTCCTACCCCCAATTTATCTTCTGCTTTGGTTTTCCTGTCTGAGAAAATAGTACCAGCCTTGAACCTGGAAGCTTCTGTCCTTTTTCCTCACTGTGGATTCTCCATTCAATCAGTTAGAAACTTACTGATTCTACCTACTAAGTATTTCCCTAATTTCTCTGCTCCTTTTAATTCTCAATGTCAATACCTGCCCATAATCATCTATTCCATAGAAACTGTATCAACTCCCAGCGTTCAGTCTTTCTCATCATCCCTCACCCATAGTCTATGCTCCACATTACAGCCAGAGTCCTTTCTAAAGTAAGAATTTAATTATTCATTTCTACTGCTTTAAAACCACTTGAGAGTTTCTTATCTCTCTCAGGATAAAATCTAAACTCTTATCATAGCATGCATGACCAGGTCTTGGTTTATCTCCCTAGCCTCTTTTCCCTTCTCATTTTACTTTGGATATACTGAGCTGCTTTCATTTGTAAGAATGTACCACAAATGGATTCTGTTGAACATACTAGCCCTGCTGCCCTTCACCTGAATAATATCTTTTAGTTCCCCATATTAGGAATCAGGTGATCCAGAAAGCTTTACCTGATACCCTAAATTGGATTGAGTCTATCTTCTATATGTTCCTATATCATCATATACTCATTTATTTCCTCTGTTGTACCACTTCTCACACTGAAGTATAACTGCCTACAGGGTTGGCTTGGTGAAGTCAGGGACAATGTCTTTCCTGCTCATCAGTTTATTTCCAGCATTTAGCACAATTACTGGCATATAATAGGTGTTATTTAGTGAATGAGTGATTATAGTCTCTTGATTTAGGCTTTTTCAATGACATCCACTTAATTTTAAATCTATTTCTTTATAAGAATTGGTAAATGGATTTTTAAAAGTTTTGGTTTTTAGAAACGTTAGATGCAAATAATTAGATCCATCTTGCTTGTCAGGTTGAAACAACAATCTTTTCTTCCTTCCACTTTCTTTTCCTGCTCTATACTACAAAGTATAGAAACAGTCAAAGGAGAAATTTTGTATCCACTTCTAACTGATCATATTATTTAATATACTGCATTTCATCTTCAGATGTAGCTATAAGCCATTATTTTTGAACAAGTCTGCTAATCTTATTTTGTCATTTTATTTAGCTAGATAATACAATACGCTTTACAATGGATTTTTCATAGAAGGACATTGTTAAGAACAAATAAACTCTTCATTTGTAATATTTGTCTACCTCCTGATATTGTTAGATTATATTTTTTCTATTACTAGCAAATGGTCTTTAGAAATATAGGTAAATTAGAGAGTCCAATTGGTTTTTCCATTAGTATTCATTAATTTATATGCTATTACATATCCTTTTAATTTTCCCTTTCTAAACTAAATGTATCCTTTAATCTTTTATCATAAAGAGTGCCTCATTTTCCTTGTAAGTATAATAGCTTCTCATTGCTTTCTGGTTCTCCATTTTTTTCGCACAACCTCCTAAAGATGATATGACTAAGATGACTACCATAGTACTATTAAGATAAAGAGATGTTATTGATTCATAAATTGAGGTATTATAATATATGTGTCCTAATTCTGGCCTCTTTTAATATGGTTTAATACCTCATTCCATTTTTATTGTCTCTAGGCAGTGAACAAATGTCTTCATTGAATTGGACAAAGAGATACATAAATCTTATTCCTAAGAAAATTACATTTAGTTCTGAGCTCGTCAATGTGTATGGGTGATCTGAATTTATTTTTCAAATGAGCCTTGCCTTTGTATGTTTTAAATTGATTTTATCAACCTTTGTGTTTCTTAATTACCCTATATTGTTAGGTCTTTGGGAATTCAACCAATTTCCCTAATCTCAAGAAAATTAAAATATATTTTTTCTGCAGATTTTTAAAACTTCACCTTCTTTTCCAGATTATTAACAAAAGTGTTGAGTAGGAGACAGAGTTCTGGATCCTAGACTAACCTTGCTAATTAACCTATTTGCTTCCTGAGGATTTCAAACTTATTTCCACTCAATTTCTACCACTTAACTTGTTTTTAATGGCTTTCTGCCATCCCCAGGGGGGTAGCGGGATCTGAGTAAGTGATTTTGCAGTCTCATTGCTTAACATTTTTATTCATATAAAATCCTGTGAAAGTTAACATCAAGGACATCCTTAAAGTGTAAAGCTCCTGGGAGCGCTGTGTAAAAAAGGCAGTTGTTTATAGGTAGCAAACCTATTCCCAAATCCTCTTCAGCTCTTTTTTATGAGCCAGTGCTTCCAAAATTTTAGAATTTGTAGAGAATAACTGGGGGAGAATGTTGTAAATGTAGATTCCTATGCTTCCCCTTGGATCTGCTGAAACAGAATCAGGTGTGGTTTGGCTGACTCACTTTACCCTTTTAAGAAAAAGCTTAGATGAACCCCAGTTGTCTAAGCTTTGCTTCTCAAAGTCTTGTCCAAGGATTAGAAGAATCAGCGTCACTTAGGAGTCTGTTAGAAATGCAGAATCTCAGACCTTTTTGCAGGGCGCTGAATCAGAATCTTGAAATTTTAACAATACTCTTAGATGTTGTTTGTCATTGAAATTTGAGAAGCACTCTATAGACCGCAATTTAAGAAACACTGCCCTGTAAGAAAACAATCGCATGTTATTTATTTCCGGCTATAGATTTTGTTTCTTCTACAACTCCCTTCTCTCCTCTAGCATTTACCACTTTACCTAGATGTAGGCTTTGCAGTATCTATGGTGTGCCTGTTTTTCCACCAGGCACTGAACTATATGCTGAATATAAATGATCCTTTCCTGACAGAAGTTTTTATCTAGGACATTATGTTTAACTTCCTATTATAATTTTTAGAAAGATTTAAGTAGAGATTAGGCACTATGTCTCCTTTATCCTGGTGTGTTCAAGATAAAATTATTCATTACGCTTGTGGAAGACGGTAATGAAGACCTATTCAAGAGGGACTACTGCAATGGGCTTTTTAGTAGGGGAGCGAGATTGAGCTCAATTCCAAATACAACAGGGACAAGTGGAGATTTATAGCCAAGTAGCGCGATAGGGGTCAGGGAATGGAGAATTACTGGGAGGAAGCATGAGACTAGGGGGATTTTTCCTAGACTAACTTAATAGGGTTTTTGTTGAAGGCAGACCAGAGTGATCAGATAATTGAGAGTGGTGGATGAGGAATTTGGTCAGATATCCAGAGTGATAACATACCAGGAGTGGGGGACTTAACCAAACCGAGTCAGCAGGTCTCTTGCTAAAACCGAACAAAGTGGGCCAAGACAGAGCCCAAGGTCGGGGCCTAGTCAAAAAGAAGACTCAGAGGAGCCTGGCTCGTGTTGGTCAACGGGGGCGTCTCTGTGAGGTGTTGCTCATGTGTTTCACAGCCTTTAATGTGTCGGCACATTTCAAAAGCCTTGTTCATTTCCTGCTTTTGTAATATTCTGGCTTCTTGGAAATTGCCTGGTCTTCATTTTTCTTGTATATTTTTTAGAACCGCTTAGTTTTAACTTTTATCGTGAAAACTCAGATAAAAAATACTGTCTTTGTAAATAACAGAGTTTAAGTTGAGATTGTGATTCCACAATATATAACCATTTGCCCCAATGTAAAAATACTGTAAGTAAGCATGCGTTTTTAAATATATACTTTGCATTTTAGTTGGTAAACTTATTACCATTCTACTCATATTTTGTAGTTTATTGTCTATCTCAAAAGTCCCAATCCCAATGAATATGTGGATTTTGAGTTAAACCCAAAAGCTTAAGTGGAAGCCTGCTTTTTAACTAGAGATATATAGATATATATTGATATAGAGAGAAAATTGAGTTGTATGCAAAATAACTAAATATTTTTAAAAAGTGAATTTACATTTAATACATACCATAATTATGCTCATAAATGAAATAAAAAATAAATTGAAGCAAGAGAGAGTATTTGTTATTTACAAGTCATACTGAGGATTTCCGAGTCATTCTGCATTCAATGGCCTTTCATACCCATCAGAACGGTGCTAAGTAATAATTTTGGAGTTGCAACATCAAGGGAATTAGGATTTAGTTAAATAGTTCGTCACTGAAAACCAAAAAAATATGTATAGAAGTATAAGTAGGTGGAGGGAGAGACTCAAGCCTGAGAAACTTTAGAAGCTGCTGGGAAGGGTGGAAAGAGGGAGGCATGGAGGCTGGGAGTAGAGAGGGATTTTTTTTGCAAACAAGAGAAATATCATTAACTATCATTAAATTGTTTATTCTGTACTTGGTAATGTATCTTCTTTTTCATAACTCTATGCAAATATTCAGTGAAAACTACATTGCTGCCCCATACCGCTTTGTAGAAAAGATTTGGAATTTGGAAATCTAAGTGTTGAGTTTTGTTTTAAGATATACGTTTGTGAGGATATAGGCCTTTGTTAGATAGTCTTCCTTCCATAAGCTAATGGAGGTTTATGGTCACGTGAGGTTTTAAAAATATGACTATAAAATTCAATTCTCCTTTAATCTAAAGGATATGCCTATTATTTTTGGATTGCTACTTTGCAAAGAATACTGCTTTATTTTTGGTACCTTTATTTTTTTATTTTGTTGACTGAAAATCACTGTGATTACAGATTCGAAAGGGAAAATGAGGGTCAAGTATAACATCACACCTATGTCCAGAACCCCTCTCCTGACAGATTGTTCTGCAGCCTGTGTTTGATTCCTGATGTTTCATGGGACAGCTCTAATTGCTGCAGTCTGTGTATATTACACAATTCCCTCCTCATAGCTTTCTTCAGATTTTCTGGTTCTCTACAGCGGTTCATAGGCTGCTGAGTTTCCTTTATCAATGTCCTCTGAATATTTGAAGATAGCTCTACTATTCCCGTTGTCCTTTTAAAAATTAATCTGTTTATCCTAACCTTCTTTCAACCTGTGAATCCCACAATAAAGCACAATAGACTAAAGATGTAATCTGAAAAGCTCTACGACTCGGTGGTAATGTTATCTGAATCTTAACCCTATACTTTTATGGGTGGCTCTGTAGGTTCCTTTAGTTCTGAGACCACGCGTTCCGAGATACTGACTTGTAATTAATTGGAGTTATAGCTTTATAATTTTTTATTCATAGAGCTCTGTTTTTAAATTTATTTTCTGATGAAGTATATTTGCTTAGTTAAATTTGTTAGGAAGTTATTTTAAAATATGTTTAATTTTAACTTAAGATTATTGTGACATCTTTGCAGAGTTCCCTTTTAGAGAAATTGAATCACCTTATGATTGGGCAAAAAGGCCTTTCAGTTTTGTCTCTTTTGGAAGTGTTTGCCCTTATAGTATACTAGTGTGTGGGCAGTAGACCATATAGATCAGGGGCGCTGCTAATCCCACATCTGTTTGAGCGCTGCCAGGATCTGCTGGTACCAACCCTCTCTGTGTTTAATGAGACTCCTCTGGTGATTTTTACTAAAATTTGATAACCTTTAGAAGACTTTACTTACGATCTCAAGAAGATTGGATCAAGATTAAGGTTCATAAACTCAATTTATTATTTTACAAAATAAAATTACATAAATCTTGTGTACCAGAAACCATGAAAGAAATGGTGGCTTTAGTAATTCATGTATAATTTTGATTATCACAAAAATCTAGGCAGGACATTTTCTCTTATTGGAATTTTGCCGACCAATAGAGTAACCTAAATAAAAAAGACAAAAATATCAGGCAAAATGAAGGCTTGTATAGTTAGCTGGCATTAATAAATTATACACTTATTAGTACTTAGGACTATACGACTTCTAAAAACCCTTTAAGCATTATGTTTATTACTACATTGAAACTGTATTCTCAGTGTTGAAGCAGAAGCTACTGTAGGTAGGAAAGTTGACTCTGCAGACTCACATGACTTTCTCTTTTCACAGATGCATTTCTAAGCTGTCAGCAGTCAGTCCCTCTCTTTAATAAGTCAGAAACGTTGATTGATTTCTTTCCACATATGTCTGCCAAAGGAAGTTTCTCCTTTTGTACACTAAATTTCTTTTCCAGACACCTATGCCTCAAGTGGTATAAGAAAGCCCTAGACCATTGACGTGGGGTTTATTAGTGTCTATTAATGAAGAGTCTTAAACCTGACTTGTGTTCCAGAGTGAACTTCTAGGAAATATGTTTACATGAGAATTCAATGGACCCTCTAGGAAAACAAAGGATAGGGACAGATGACTATGCATGAAGAACTGGACCTACTACCCTCAAGAAGAGAAGGTGAACAAGGACACCTTCTATCTTTTCCAGGGATGTTCTGTGTAGGCAGATAATTCATATTAAACTAGGAGACGTTTAAGACACTTGGGCGCCATGATGGGAAACTTCTTGGGTGTGTCTTTTGTGTAGACACAGGG
Organism: Equus przewalskii; assembly: GCF_037783145.1. Classification (NCBI taxonomy): domain Eukaryota; kingdom Metazoa; phylum Chordata; class Mammalia; order Perissodactyla; family Equidae; genus Equus; species Equus przewalskii. The sequence continues at coordinate 41,363,622 of NC_091833.1, forward strand.
CTATGCCATCCATGTTGTCTATGTTCCTCTTCAGAAGGGAAGCTGCACTTTAGAATAATATTCAATCTTCTCAACATGTGTTTCGAGCCTCTACATAATTTGGCTCCTACCTAGTTTTGGATTATTCTCTTCTTCACTTGGTATGTTTCAGCCACAATGACTTTTGAATGGTTTTCTTCTAGTTATTATCGCTCCCCCATAGGCTCATCCCAAGAACTTTGCAAGCTGTCTCCTTTATGTCTTTTTGTTTTTTTTAAACTTCTCTCCTTTTCTTTATTTCCCCCCCCAGTTTTATAGAGATGTAATTGACTTAACACGCCGTGTAAGTATAAGGTATATGATGTGTCAATTTGATACATTTATATATTGCAAAATGATTACCACCATAGCATGAGCTAACAGCTCCATCATGCCACATAATTAGAATTTCTTTTTTGTGGGGAGAACATGTAAGATCTACTCTCTTAGCAACTTTGAAGCATGCAATACAGTGTTCTTAACTATAATCACTAAGCTGTGCATTAAATGCCCAAAACTTATTCAACTTACAAGTGGAAGATTATACTCTTTAACCAATATCTTATCTCCCCGTTGTACCCACCTCCGCAGCACCTGGCAACCACCATTCTAACCTGTGTTTCTATGAGTTCAGCTTTTTTAGATTCCACATGTAAGTGATATCATACAGTCTTTATTTTTCTCTGTCTGACTTATTTCAGTTAGCATAAAGCCCTCAAGGTCCATCCATGTTATTGCAAATGGCAGGATTTCTCTCTTTTTTATGGCTGAATAATATTGCATTGTATATAGAATAACACATCTTCTTTATCCATTTGTCCAATGATGGACACTTAAGTTGCTTCCATGTCTTGACTATTGTTAATAACACTGCTATGAACATAGGAGTGCAGATATCTCTTTGGCATAGTATTTTCATTCCATTCAGATATATTCCTGGAAGTGGAATTGCTAAATCATATAGTAGTTCTATTTTTAATTTTTTGAGGAACCTCCATACTGTTTTCCATAGTGCTGTACCAATTTACAATCCCACCAATACTTCATAAGAGTTCCCTTTTCTCCACATCCTCATCAGCATTTATCTCATCTTTTTGATGATAGCCATTCTAGCAGTGTGAGGTGATACCTCCTTGCAGTTTTGATTTGCATTTCCCTAATGATTACTGATATTGAGTGTCTTTTCATGTACCTGTGGACATTCGTATACCTTCTTTGGAAAAATGTCTATTCAGGTGCTTTGCCCATTTTTTAGTCAGATTATTATTTTGCTGTCGAGTTGTATGAGTTATTTATATATTTTGGATATGAACTCTTCATCAGATATATAATTTACAAACATTTTCTCTCGTTCTGTGGGTTACCCTTTCAGAAACTTTTTATTTTGATGTGGTCCCACTTGTTTATTTTCGTTTTTCTTGCCTTTGCTTTTGGTCAAATCCAAAACATCATTACAAAACCAATGTAAAAGAGCTTACCCACTATGTTTTCTTCTAGGAGTTTTATGGTTTCAAGTCTTACGTTCAAGACTGAGTTGAGTTTTGTGTAAGGGAGGAGATAGGGAGGGGTTCAGTTTCTGTTTTGTGCATGTGGCTGTCCAATTTTCCCAACAACATTTATTAGAGAAACTATGCTTTCCCCATTGTGTATTTTTGGCTCCTTTGTTGTAAATTAATTGACCGTATATGCATGGATTTATTGCTGGGCTCTCTATTGTGTTTCATTTGTCTACGTATCTGTTTTTGTGCCAATACATATTGTTTTGATTACTAAAGCTTTGTAATATGGTATAAAATCAGGAATTATGATGCCTCCAGCTTTGTTCTTCTTTATCAAGATTGCTTTGGCTATTCGGGGTCTTTTGTGCTTCCATACAAAAGGATCTGGAGGTCTATTTCTTTCTCTAGTTAGGGAAGTTTTCAGCCATTATTTCTTTGAGTTAGCTTTCTGCCCCTTTTTCCATCCTTTCTCCTGCTGGGACCCTTATAGTACACATAATGAGGGTATTCCATCAGTCCTTTATGCTGTCATTACTCTTTTCCATTTTTGCTCCTCTGATTGAAGGAACTCCGCTGCTCTGTCCTCAAGTTCACTGATCTTTTCTTCTGTTTCTTTTAGTCTGCTGTTGAACTCCTCTATTGAATTTTTAAGTTCAGTTATTAGATTCTTCAGCTCTGTAATTTCTGTTTGGTACTTTTTATTATTTTCTATCTTTTTGTTGAAATTCTTACTTTGTCCATGGATTGTTCTCCTGAACTTAGTGAGCATTATTTTGATTCACTATGAGTCTCCATTTCATTAAGGTCAGTTTCTGTGGTTTTTATCTTGTTCTTTTATTTAGAACATGTTCTTTTGTTCCTTCATTTTCCTTGACTCTTTGTGTTGGTTTCTGTGAATTAGGTAAAACAGCCACCTCTCCTAGTCTTGACAGAGTGGTCTTGTATAGGAGATGAACCTCATCAATCAGCTCAGCCTGTGCTCCTGGTTGTCTCTCAAACCTTTATGATTGTCCAATCCTCCTCCTTTGTTCTCAGGGCCTCCCAGTAGTTTGAGGGTGTGCCAAAAGGGTGGATCACCGTCAGCACCTAGATGCAGGCAGTTGGAATCTGGAGCCTCAGGCAACAGCTGGGAAAGTATGTAGTTAGGCTCTTCCTGAGGGAAACTGGAAGATGAGTGTTTGTGCCTTTTCCCACTGTGCTGGGCCTAGGAGTATATCTATATGTGTGTGTGTGTGTGTGTGTGTGTGTGTGTCGAGGGGATGGGGTGCTCTTGAGCCTATTAAGAACTTCTTTGCTTGCTACAGTCTTACGGGATTCCTACATGGAAGCCCTGGTGGCTACAAGAGCTAGACAATCTGGGAACCTGTCCCTTGGGCAGCATCTGCAAAAGCTGGGGAGAAGAAGTTTGTGTAAATTCCTTCCAGGGAGATACGGGTGACTTGGGACAGGTATGAGAGAGAGGGTGAGGGAGGTGTCCACTGGCTTTGCTGTTCTCAGGTGAGGATCACAGTCAGCTCCTAGATGCGTGCTAGATTAGAAACCTGACCTTCAAGCAGCAGCTTTTAAAGCATGCAAGTAGACCGTATTCAGGGAAAGACTGGGAGATGGGCATGTTTTGCTTGCCCTCTCTCACTGAGCCCTGGGGTGATAGCCACAGAGAGTGCCTGTTTCCATTAACTACTTCTTCATTTGCTATGGTCTGTGGGTCTCATGGACTCACGCCCCACTGGCTTTCACAGATAGGTGTTTGGGGTCCTATCTCTTGGGTAGGAGTCTTTAAAGTTGGGGTGCTAGATGTGGGGTTCAAACTCTTTGCTTTTCAGAAAGAAGCTGAGAGTTGAGAGTTCCCTCCCAGTTATATGGTGCTGTGCTGGGGATGAGGTTTATGGTGAGAGTATGTCTTAGCCTTGCCTGCCCATTTCTGTGTGGATATTTTCTCATTCATCTAATGTGTAGGAGTTTCTTAGCTAGTTTCTGGATTTCTTCCAGAGGAAATTGCTCCATGTGTAGCTGTTTATTCGGTGTGCCCATGGAAGGAGGAAAGTTTACAAGCCTCCTATCTCACCATCTTTAAGGACTACCCTCCTTCATGTCTTCAGTGTCTCTGCTCAACTATGAATTCCTCAGAGAGACTTTTCCTTTGAACCCAATCTAAAGTAGCCTTTATTATGTCACCCTATAATATTTTATTCATGGTATTAATTACGATCTGTAATAGTTTATTTGCTTTATTAATTAATTTATTTGATTATCCCCCCACTAGTACTTAAGATTGATAAGAACAGATATATATAATATATATATTATATATTATACATATACATGTATTATATATTATTATAAGATATAATATTTTAATACACAGTTCAATGAATGACTCACTCCATCCACTAATTTGGGTACTACATATAAAATATTTACCTATTTTATATACAATATATAAAATATATCTACATATATATTGTATATAAAATATGTCTACATATATGAAAAAACCAAAAAAATGTAGAATATTTTATATGTAGAACTCAAATTGACAGATAGAGTAAGTGCCTCATTCATTGAACTACACTTTACTCTTTACTCTTTCAATATTTAGATAAGAAAGAATTTACAAAAAAATCTAACAATTTTTAGAATTCAGATTTATTAGGAAATATTATTTAGGTATTTCTTAATAATTTCATATATAATTTTTGGCATGAAAATTCAAGCACTGTGGTTTTAGAGACTTTTATATTATTTTAATCAAGTAGTAATAATGCAGTTACTTTATCTAATAGAAGTGTATTTAGTGATTTTAGTGAGTTGAAATTTCAGAGTTCAAAATATATTTTTTATATTGTCAGAGTTCTTAAATTTGTAGTATTATCTAATTTGCAGCTAAAATTTTCATATGACTTATAAAAGAATTTGAAATACATTAGTTTATTTGATTTATTTTACTACCAACAAAATCAGGATTGTATTCCCTGCACTTTTAAAGAAATTCTGTTTCTTGGATCTTTTTAGTATCATGACTGAATCCTTTCAAGGAAAACCAAGCATACGTTTTTCCCCCTAATTGATAATTTAAAGCAGTATTCAAAAAGAAGATGAAATAAACTGCTCTGTTACCACATAACCAAAATAAAAGTTTGCTTTCCTCAAATTAAGAAAACTAAGTGGAAAGAGATCTTCTTGAAGACATGTTGAAATGTAATATAGATTAATTGTTCTCCTTACAGGGCAGGCAGAAAATGGAACATAACGTAAAGGAGTGATAGAACTGATTTATTATACAAAAATATGCTCATTCTAGTTTAGATTTATTTGAATATGCTTATGATACTAAAACAGTGGATAAGAAAGTAAGTTCAGTTTTTCTAGGGAAGACATATGTTTAAGTACACATCATAATAGTAAAAACAAATGTATGTTTGGCAAAATTCAAGAATTATTTGGACTTTTTATAACTACCCATCTTATTGAGCATACTTTCTTATAGAATTTAGAAATAGAGATAATTATGTAAAGAATCAGAACAGTGCATGTTAGGAACTCATACTGCTATTCATAGAGTGAATAAATAAAATAATTAGTGGGAGGATAAACTCATATCTTCAACTTAATATTTATACTCTCCTAGAATATCAAACTTTTTATTGAATGTAAATGTATTTCTTAATTTATCAAATTACATTTTTCCATGTTATCTTCCTTATTTTTAAATTAATTTCATTGAGGTATAATTTGTATACAATAAAAAACATTTTAAATATGCAGTTTGATAAGTTTTGACAAATATAAACACTCCTGCAACCACTATTCTAATCAAATATAACATGTTAAAATATTCCAAAATGCTCCTTTGCAGTCTGTTCCCCTTGCTTGCCCAAGCACAGGAAACCTCTGACATTTGACACTGTAAAGATGCGGTTCCATTATCTCTGGTTTGTATTGTTTCTGTTCTAAAGTTGATGGCTGTTCTTGTTCTGATGTACACGATGTGCCCTTTTTTCTCTGATTTCAGATATTCTGTTTTATATTGTTTACAATTATTATTATGAACCTTGGTATTGTTTTATGTTCATCTTGCTTCAAGTTTGTTGGACTTCTTAGGTCAGCTTTTACATTTCATGAAAATTGGAAATTTTCAGCTATTTTTTATTCAAATATTTTTATGCTCCCCCCCTCGCTTTTCCATCTGAGGTTACAGTTACATTTATGTTAGACTGCTGGACATTGCTATATGTGTCACTGGAGCTGTTGTTTTTCACCATCTTTTTTTTTCTCTTTGGGCTTCATTTGAGAAATTTGTGTTGTCCTGTCTTCATGTCACCGATCTTTTCTTTTGCAGTGTCTTTGTGTTTAACCTGATTATAATTTCTTGAGTTCTTTTATCTGGGATTTTATATTTTACATTTTTAAATCAAAATTATAAAAACATGGCCATCAATTATTCAAATATTGTCTGACTTTCCTTTTTCTTGGACTCCTCATTATATTTATGTTTTCTTTAGATCTCTGAATACACTTATAATAGCTCTTTCAATGTCCTTGTGTGCCAAATTCGTCAACTTAGACATTCCTGGGTTAATTTCTGTGGGCTGATTTTTCCCCACATTATGGACCAAATTTTCTTGCTTATACACATGTATAGTGACTTTTGTTTGGATACTGAGCATTGTGACTGTTGTTACTTAATACATTGATATTATTGCTTTTCTTCAATATGTTGGTTTATTCTGGCAAGCAGCTAATTTACTTGTGGATCAGCTGGATTTTTTTTGAGGATTTTTGAAGCCCTTTTTAGGTTAGAATAGCCTTTTCTCTAAGGGTACTGTTCCTACTACTGAGGCACAACCCTTCTGTATTCTACCAAATGCCCCAGGTGTTCAACAAAGTCTCTACACTCTGGCTTGTCTGAACTTAAACTTCTCTTAAACCTTGGCGACCTCTGGGAGCTGTTCAAGTTATAGCTTCTAAATAATTCTCTTCTGGTAGTTTTTGCCCATGTTTATGGAGTATGACCATATGCATGCACACATTACTATTTAGAGGAAGACTCAAGGCAACTCATTTGCAGAGGTTTGGAACTTTTACTCTCCATAGCTCTCCCCTCTCCAATCCTCAGACGCTCAAATTCTAGCTGCCTCAGACTCTCTAACTGCATTGTCAGTGTCCGAAGCTCAGTGAGCCCACCATGCTCTACTTGGGTTTTTCCTCTTTGTGCTGGAGTTCAGTAATGCCTCCAGACAGAAAGCCAGATAATTACAAGGGTAGACTTGTTTCCTTTCTCTCAAGTGTCACATTCCTGTTTAGGCTATTTTCCAATGTCTGCAAACAGTAGCTTCATATTTTTTCCACTTTTTAGCTGTTTACTTAGGTAGAACTAGTCTGTTACTAGTTGCTAGCCATTCATTTTTTGTGTGTGTTTGGGGCTGGGTGAGGAAGATTAGCCCTGAGCCAACATCTGTGCCAGTCTTCCTCTATTTTATATGTGGGATGGCACCAACTGTGGCCTGACAGGAAGTGTGTAGGTCCACACCTGGGATCCGAACCCGCAAACCCCAGGATGTGGAAGAGCATGGAAACTGAACCACTATGCTTCTAGGTCAGCCCCCCATTCACTTTATTTTTATCGAAGTATGTCTATCCAAAAGACATACTTCATATGTCTTTGAAAAAGTTTTATTGTTTTGTATCTTTTTATCATAAATCAAATATCAGTTATAATTCATTTTTGCTACAGTTATTTATACCTAAGTCATAGTCATCAAAATGTACACGTTATTTTTAAACCAACATGAGCTTAAATGTAACCACCCTATTGCAAGAAAAAAAGATTTATAGATGAGTTGGCTATTGAAAACGGCCATCTTTAAAATACCTATTGTAACTCTCCCAATAGATGTAAGTGATGATCCTTTGACTAAAAATATTTTCAATGTGTAAATTCTATTGCAATTGCAAGTTTTTAAAAAACAGTGAAAATTTGATATTTTCAAGTGGCAGTAAGTTATATTAAATAAAAATAAATATTTCATGTAAATGCACAGCTGAGTTTAATATTTATGGTTGAGTTTTCTAAAGCATATCATGGTACAATTTGCAAAATAAAAGTGTGGCTCAAATTTTCATCCTTTTGTAAATAATATTTTCAAAGGACCACTCTGGTAACTTAGAGAGAAATGGATCATTTCAATAATGTGGTTTTAGAGAATGTAGAAAGATCTCTAATGAAATATAGTTTGTTTTTAATTGTTAAATAGTTAATTTTTATGTAATGTGCATATTCTGTACAAAGATAAGTCTGTAATTTGAAAGTCAGCTTGCTGTTTCTCTCAGCAAGAGGTACTGAAGTTGAATTCATGAAAAAAAAAAGAGACATGAACACAGGCCTCTATTTAAGAAAAATTTTTAAAAATTCTCAGTTTGAGGAATCAGTCTGTGATTCTCAGAATGTTAGCTTGCTTCAGTTTAGAAGTCCAGTGATTGGCTGCACAAAATTTTTCCAGAGAGAAACCCAGAGGGAGAGACAAGATCTCGCTAGGAAGAATCTCAGAAGATAATGCTCCGGGAGAGAGGATTGCTGTAGGATGAGGGACGTAGTCCTTCCTTAAACAAATAATAATGGACTGGCTTCTGGGAATCCCAGCAGAATATGATGCCTATGGAAAGAGCATTGCTGATCTTTTGAGTTTTGACAAAACAGTGAGAAGGAAGGCACTGTTAATGTGAACAGAAGGCTGTAATAAATTGAGGAAGATAAAACAGCGAGCTGCCTGTAATTTGAGAAAAAGAATCACACCAATGTAAGACCAAATGGATCTTGCTCAACAAAGAAATTTTGAAATTTACTCTCAAGAAAATTAAATTAGCGCTACAAAAATTTGCAGGTTTGTTTACTCTGTGTTATAAAGTTGAGACCACCAACCAAAAAGAAACAAGTCTGGCACAGTCACAGTGATAAATTTAGGGATTTACCGAAGTAATTTTACTAGAGAGAAATGCTAATGGGCACATTAAACAGTTGGTGGCCAAGATTATCTTAATTTCGTTTGCTCCACATTTTGCTAGCTTTTATATTGTGAAGCAAATTGATCTCTGTTTAGGTATTTTACTATAGTTCAACTTTTCTAGTATGCCGTGCTGTTGACCTGGAGTCTCCGTTGTCTACTCCTGTCACCAAAACTTTCGTGTTTTGTTGGATGCTTGATCAGCAAGGGCCCCTTCATTCAGAAAGTCTTCCCTGTCTCCTGAACCCAGGTCTGATTCCTCCTTTACAGGCTATGATGTCTTATTTGAGTTTTAATTATGTACTCATTATTATGATTAATTTCCTCTCGTCTGTCTCACCTTTCTGTAAGTCCCATCCCCCAGGATCTGATTCTGTGTGTTTATCACTGTACTGCCAACACCTAGTGTAGTGACTGCCATGTAGTAGGTGCTAAATAAATGAATGTTGAGTGAATGACATAGTTTGGTGTTGGGTGAAATAAGAGAATTACCTCAGCCTAGAGAGGACAAACTCACTGACCAATAATTTTTTTCTCTATGTTAAACAATAATTTCTGTACTTCTCCAGTTTTACAGTGGAATCTGGTGGAAAATCAAATAATTACCTAGTAAGTTATACTGTTACTTAGTATTATACATTATTTTTCTAGTAAACAATCATTCCTTTGAAGACTGTCAAGTCTAATAAACAAATTTGTTGATTGTCCATACATCATTTATTATTATTAACTTGCTTATAATCAAAATTAATTTTACATAGCCCATCTTGAAAGGATATGGGAAGTATATTAAAATAAGAGAACTTTTCTTTACTGAGTATCTATCATGTGTGCTGTCCAGCCTGTTATATAATAATTTTTTACTTAATCTTTATAACTACCTCATGAAGTGTAGATGTGGCCTCTATTCTAATAGATGATGAAAATGAGACTGAGTTTAAAATATTTCTCCAGTTGGTAAGTAGCAGAGCTTATATTACAATTCAAATCTATCTTATACCAAAGCTCCTGCATAACCTCTCCACTCTTCTAGAATATTGAACTAAATTTTTGTTCTGAAAATTTCAGGGTATGTATCTAAAGCCATAAAATAGTAGGAAAATGTCAAATACCATGTGCTATTTATACAGTGGATAAAAATGCTTTGCATTCCATTAAAGTTGCAACTTTAAAGCAGCATGACATTTTAAATTGCTTGCCTAGCTGGCTTCTTTAAGGAGCTACTTCACTATAATGGAGGAAACTCTTCCATTCACGTGTGACAAACATCTTAGGTGGTACAATAGTATATGGTATTTTAAGAAATTAAAATTGTAATATCATAGCTGAAAAGATTTACGAATGGTTATTCTTTCCAAGTGTCTGCCTTGAGTCCTAAGATTGTTTAAATTATTCAGTAGAGATGGTTAACAATTATCCTTAAACTTAAAATGCCTCCAGGCCATACTACTATTTCATTTATTCTTCAACTGTCCAACGCAAACTTCTGCCAGTCTAATTTAAACCTTTCCGTTGTCCATATGTAGGACAGCTCACCAGCATCTCCATGTGTGTGTTTAAATCACCCGTTTTCTCTGAGCTTAGATTATTACTTAAGATTAGACAAAGACTGCACATCGCTTGCAGGATGGCTTGTCAAGTTTCTCTAGTGAAATTTGGGTCATTATAAATGACTCAAGTCTCAGTAGAGACCCCTAAAGTAAGTATATATTAAAACCTTTTATGGTAACATATTGAAATCAAGTAGCTAAATGAATATTACTTGCACAGTGGAAAAATTAATTCCAACGAAGTTTACTATATGATTGTTTGATTTTTCACCAGATTCCTTTGTAAAACTGGAAGTTGGGAAAAATGTTTAGCTACTTGAAATTATAAAAGTTTAAATATTTATAAAAGAAATCTCCTAAATTATCACCACAAGAAAGCTAGTAATGTTTATGCCAAAGTAGCAGCATTTTCTTTTTATTCCTCAATGGAAGAAAAAATGTGGAAAATCTAACTATAGTACCAGCAACTCTGTGAGTGTGTTTTTTAACACTGATACTCTTTTCCTGTTTTAGAAGCAATATCAAATTATTGAATAACAGCTCAATGTATCAAATTATTTGTGTAAATGTTATTCAACTAATTAGATATTTGTAATTAGTAAGTTTTATTATTTTCCCGCCTGTGGATGTAGATAGCATCAGGTTTTTAAAAAAATTATATTCTTTGATTACATGAGATAGCAAAGTTCAGGCTTTAGATTGGAAAGGTAACTAACTCTGGTGTTTACTAGTACTGGTAAATATTTCATTACAACAAACATTTTTAATAAGGTATGTTTGGATTAGATATTTTGGACTTACCTTTTTTAATGATGAATTAAGTTTGAACATGGAAAATACGTTTATTTAAGGTGAATTTCAGTTCATCGTGTTTTTAACTTCAGGATTCTATTCTAGCCTACTTATGCATGCATGTTAATATTGGTTCAATTTTTAAATATAACCTTTGGTATAAATTATTTATGAACAAATTAGATTATATGTGTATTTCTGTTGAAGATGAGATAGTAGTTTAATTTTTCAAAAGCTCTTCCAAAGATACTGAAATAGTGTAAAATATGGGTCTTTGTTATTGTTGTTAATACCAGTTTCACTGTCATTTTCATTTCATGATGTCCAAAATGCATTTCTGAATATTGATTTGCTCATCTGTTAGTTCTGCATAATGATCCTGAGTGGTGTAGCGGAGCAGTACTGCAAAAGTTTGCTTCTAATCCTAGCTCTTTCTCTAAGTGTGTTAAACCGGGCAATTTACTTAACAGTGTTAGGCTTGGTTTCCAATGCATTACATTAATGGATTGGCCTAACCAACTTCTCAGGGTTCTTTAATCCCTAAAATTCTTTGGCTCACTGCTGTGGATTTGTTGACCTGTGTTGAGTTATTATTTCTATAGGCAAAAATTAATGATCATCTAGAGATGAAAGAGACCATTTCAAACTCCACAGTGATCAGGGAATGCATCAGAGAAATGATGTATTTAGTTTTATTCTTTTCAATATGCTGTTTAATAATGCACAATAATAACAAACTGTGAACTAACTATATATTTCTTTATCAGAATGTAAGTATTGCAATATCACATATGAAATATTACAAAAGATAAAATCTAATGGCATAAATTTCAAAAGCCTGGAATTAATTTTCAGACATCCTAATGGATTCTTTGTTTTAAAGCAAAATTTGACCCCACACTTATCTGTCTATTCAAACCAAGACCAGTTTATTTCTTTTACTTCATGTTTGCACATATTCTAAAAACCTTTTTAAAAATTCAAGTAAATAAAATAAATAAGGGTAAGATAAAAAAAAGGTAAAATAAAATTTAAATTTAAATACAACTCACTTATATAGCTTTTTATCCTCTGTATAAGATAATTTATTAGAAGAAAAAGTAACAGCATTTGTGTTTCTTGTAAGTGCCTGTAAGATTAATTAAACTTTATGATAGATCTGTGAAGTGGAAATGTTATAATTACTTTTTCCGAAATACTGTCATCTCCACAGGGCACAGATAAATCTGTATTGGCAGATTGGGTAGCATTCCTTAATATTCTAGACCAGGAACTGGAAAAGATTCTGTAACCAGTATATACACAGAGGAAATTTATGAGTCTAACTTAGTGACATGTGACTAAATGTTATGGTAAAACTTCAACATTTGTATTTTTTTATTCTTGTAAGATGATCCACAGGTAGTTAGAATTTGAGTTTATATGACTTGAATGCTTAATCATACAAAGTCAACAAATAGAGATTGGTACAAGGAATCATACTGTTGACTTGGACACTAGTCCATAGTGTACAATTTATAGGGGTAAGTATTTTAGATCTCTCTATAAAAAATATCTTAAGTGTTGTACAAAATATTCCTTTGCTTTTCTTTCTTTTCTTTTTAGTCTGTGGAAGTTTACAGTATTGGGGAGTATATGATTTTCATAGCATTATCTTTTTTTATATTTATTTTTTTCTGATTTAGATTCTAATAAGAAATTCCTTTTAATTTTCAGTGTCACTATTCTTGTCAATGTTCTTGACATATTATTATAAAAATATCTGTAACTTCTATGATATTTACTTCTTTAAAACTCATCTCTTATTCTCAATCTAACTTTGAAAGATTATTCTTCCAAAATCTCGTGTTTTGTATGTAAATCCACCTATTTAAAGGCCTTCATTGACTCCCCAATGTCCATCTCTTCATGCGTTGATCACATACCTACTCATACTAGACTCTGCGTGTAGAACACAGGCTCTGGGCCCAAGTCTTGGTCCTGCCCTATGATACTTACTTCCTATTAGTACTCCACACTCAGTTCCTTTTCTTCTCTATACAATTATTCCACTTTAACCACCTGTCTTTTACTTGTTACTTGGACACCCATAACCATTCCATTGTTCTTTGCCAGAATATCCTCTCCACTTGCTTAAAAGCTTTACCTTTATCCTTTTAAGCTCTTCATATGCATTGAATCACTTAATTTTGTAGCATCTCTATGAGGTAGGTACTATCATTATTCCAATTTTACAGTTAAGGACACCTAGGCACAGAAAAGTTAGGTAACTTGCTCGAGGTCACACAGCAAATATGGTAGAACTGGGAATTGAACTCTGACATTCTGACTCAAGAATCTGAACTCGCAACTAGTTTATTCAAATATTTATCTATTCCTCCTTTCTCCTCTCTCCACCTCTTGTTCCCTCTTCTCTCGCTTCTCCCTTTTTCTCTTCTCTATTCTTTCTAGAATAATATAAGTTCCTAGCTGTGTAGTGTGCTGGCTAGAACTGCAAAGCAATATTTGCTTTAATGTTATTTTCTGTTCTGAGCTATCATCTCCTGAGTTAGTGTATTCCTACCTGGGGTCATCCCTCTGTGCTGGCATTTTCATAGGTGTCTGCATCTCCATTTGATCCCTCTTTTCTTTGCAACATCCTTTATTACGATCATCCGGGCCTGTCAGTGTCTACTGCCTCTGTTTCCTTTATTTTTTTAATCTTTCTTATAATAGGGTAAATTTGGCAGCACTTCTCTGCCTCGCTGGCATTCTGGGAGCCTCAGTGGGCTTTTCTTCACCCACGCCTTTACACAGCTATCTCAAATCTGTTTTCTGTTGACAAGAAATTCTGGGGAATTTCTGGAGCTTGATGCCTCCCAAGGAAGCAAGGGAAGAGAGCAGTTACGTCCCCTATTCTGGATCTGATTCTAAGCTTCACAATTCTCTATCTCTTCTATACTCTACCTTTTAGTTTACTATCTCTTCTGTATTGGCAGCTCTGCGGTTCTTATTATTTTTGACTTTTCTGTCTGAAGCCTGAACCACCATTTTTATTTGTTTGTTGGTTTTAATGTTTTAAAAGTCAAGAACTTGATGTTTCTAATTTTGGTTCTGCTGTCCCATGGAGCATCAAGGTTCTACAACTAGTGAGGCCATTCACAGGACAAGAGGAAAGTGAGGATGCAAAACAATCCTATTAAAAGGTTTTGATGTCATTTCCTCACATTAGCATCAGATTGGAGGTAAAACGTAATGTTGCTGAGAATGAGCTGGGAGGGAGCCAGGATGGTGAAAATTTTGTTTTAATGTGATAAGATACACAATAAAAAAGAATTTAATATTTTTGACAGAAGTAACAAAACAGGAAGGTTACATGGAGGAATTTTATTCTTTAAGCCTGGGGTGTGCTAAAATGAAGGCGGGAGACTACAGAAGGCAGATCATTAAGTATCACCGCCAATAGCCAATTTTTTCCTCCTGAGTGCATCATATTTACTAATTTATATTAATGCTTTTATTTTTCACAGAAGAATGGTCCCACTAATAGTGAAGAGATTTTTTATTACATTTCCATTTTTACTATATTATATGCTCCTTACATGTGTACTCATTTAATAAAACTACCAATAAGTCATAGGGTTTAATATGTGACTTGTGTTATTATGTCATAACTTTTAACCTTGTTTTATAAAAATAAAATGAATACTTAAATGTACCTACCATCATTTCTAAGCGACTGTCTCTTTTGTTCATAGTTTGTTTCCTCTGATGAGGTTCTCAGCAGACGGTTCTTATCTCAGTGTTTTTATAGTTTCTTAATTATTCACTGTCATTTTTAAGTGAATCCTCCGGGAATACTTGACTATTTACATACTCTTTGTCACCTTGCTTAACTTTGCATGTCTCATAGAAGGGTCTTGATAATTATTGTAATAGAACTTGAGAGAAGTTATGTCAGCCTGCACACACCATTAGTGCATTAATGTGTCAAAACAGCCGTGAGTGACACAGCTCTAGGCAATCTTAAAAGCTTCTAATGGCCAACCAACTCTAAGAAATTGATTTGTAAGCAATACTAAAGCTATAAAACTTTCTCCTTGATGTATAGTTCCAGATCTACTCAGTTCTACTATTCACCTTAATTTTAGTAAATGAGAAGCAGTTATTTGAATAAGAGAGAAATCTATAAAGACAAGATAGTTGATGTTCTTTTTGTTAAAGTAGCAATGAATGGAAAACGAACAAGGTAGCAGCATGTTAAAATTAATTCAGTTGTTAACATTTAAACTGCAATTTAATCATGGGTTGAATCTTATAAGTTATTGCTTTGTGGTTAATAGAAATAGATGTGGTAATGTGGTTTGTCAAACTAATAGCTTTTTGACACCTAGAATAATTGAAGAGAAAAATATTTGAAAAGTGAAATAAGCTTCGTAAATAGACATTTATGAGAAATAGTGTAATAAATATAAATATAGTTATGTCTTGATTTTAAAAGCTGAAAAAATATATTTTAAAACTATGAGTATACAAAGTTCCGAGGCTAAATGATCTGATCCATTTTATGAGTTTTAGATAAAAATGTACCTGTGTTGCTCTCTATACAGCAGTCAGAGATGCTTATAATACTGTTCTGTTGTGGTTGGAGCCAGTGTTCTCTCTTGTAGGGAGCTCCATTATAACAGGG
Source organism: Equus przewalskii (assembly GCF_037783145.1). Lineage (NCBI taxonomy): Eukaryota > Metazoa > Chordata > Mammalia > Perissodactyla > Equidae > Equus > Equus przewalskii. Next base: position 41,379,151 of record NC_091833.1, read on the forward strand.
GACATCCCCATTCTGCTTATCATTGTGGCTTCCAAGGTGAAGTCCAGTATAGAGCACAAATTAAAAGCCTGATCAGTACTTTTGTACAAAGGAATGTGTGCTTCCTCAAGGGCCAAACCATATGATCTTAATATAAGGCAGATTTTTATAAGTGTCACAGGAATGGCACAAAGGATTATTCAAGCAAAATGAACATATGTCTCAGATTTCCTAAAACTTGCTCTATATGAACAGCTGTTGAAAGGATAAAACGGTGTAGTATGGTACACAGCACGGATACTGACATTCAAACTTGCACATAATACAAATGAGTTCGATTAGAGTATATGAAAGATTACGTGCAACCCTAAAATTTGTGACTCTGATTCAGCTCCAAGTTCAAGGCTAAACCATATAAAAGTGACTGCAAATAAAGTGCTATTTTGAATGAACCAGAAATACTCTTTTCAGTGGAGAATGAGCTGAGCTCAGAAACAGGCAGCTTCAGAGCTTGTGGATTTCATTCCGTTCTGAGTGACAAGGCAGGGGGCGTATTAGGGACACTCTAAAGCGCTTGAAAATTCCCAGGGTGCAGTGGGGGACAGTGCTATTTGTCGTTTCTTTCCTCCACTCCTCATTCCATCTGCGTTTTCATTAAGTAGTTGAAAATATAGTGACTTTTTGAAATAATTTCTTTAATCAGGCTGAAGATACAGTATTAAAATATTGGAACAAAATATAAGAAATATTCAACATAAAATTTTAAAGTTAGATTTCAACAAAAATTACATATATGTATAAAGTTTGCCTCTGTAAAAAAAAAAAACATTTTTTCTAACATGCAATTACAGGCTGAATTCATAGGAAATTTTATACTCTGTATTATAGTGCATTTTTTAGAAGCAAGTGAAGAAAAACAATATGGCATAGTTCCAAAATGTTTTCATACATTAAAATTACTTTAAAATTCCTCACTGCAACTTTACCATATTTTAACTTTACAAACTGTGCATTCTATCCTAACTTCCTGTTTCAAATTGCTCCCTCAACTTATAATTTACTACTCTGGAGACAGTGGTTGACTTTTTATGGGGTGATTATTTTCCAGTTGTTTCTTCTTTCAATTCCCTTTTCTGCTTTTCCCCTCCAAGCACCCACAAACACATGTATGTGTCTTTTCTCATTTACTTGATATGTGGTCTTTACAATGAGGCTGTCTTTCTGTGAAAATGAAATTTTATATCTTGTTAAAAACTCCAGAATGCTGTGTCCCAAATGGTTATATATTTCTGAATACGAGACCTTAAATCTGAAAAGCCAGAAGGAAAAATGACTTGCTTGTAATATCCATAACTACTTATAGTAATGCAACCCTATAGATTTACTAAGGACATGATTTACAGGCGTGCAAATTCGTACAAGTAAGGTTTTCATCTCTGAAAGTGTTCCACGCCACAGCAAAACAGATTTGTAGTTCACTTAATTATAACTGTATATCTTCATAGTGCTTATTAGTCATGCCTCACATTCACCTTGGGGAGATCATCTTCCAGAAACGTTTTTTATTTTGTCCAAAGTTATGATTATTTTGCACTTAGCTTGATTTCACTGAGACCCTGGTCTTAAAGACTCACGCATGTTTTAAAAAATCGTCATCGGTGTTTCTATTCATAACATTTTGTGAACTTTCAGATAAGATATTCCAGTTAGTTACCACTTTCCCCAGCCTCCTAATGAAAGAAAACACATTGATTAAGGTGAATATATGTAATTATATATATTATATCTCTTAAGTGAAACCTTGCAAGGTAATGATATGTTAAGGATAGATGAGCTACAGCTAAAGGAATTCAGACTTGATTGTGCACCTAATTTTTGGTAGTAAAAAAGAAGACAACAGTACAAGGTAACTGAGGGCTGGAAAAAACCTTTGAGCCAACTGGCGTAAGGAACTGGAACTTTTATTTAAATATCTACAAATAGTATTTCCGAGTATATAAAAATCTGTACTTTTGAAACTAAGAAATTGTAAGGAGAAATATGAATGATCTAGAGTTTTGTTTACTATTAGTTTGTCATACTAAATCATGTGCAGAATGAAAAAATATCTTTATTGCTAATAAAATGCTTCTCACTTTTGTTCTCCTCCATAAGAAAATTGACGTGTTAGGAGTTAGGAAATAGATGGAATTAGCATTAGAAATAGAAGTGTTAGGAAAATAGCAGGGTGTGATTTCTTCCTTTATAGACATGTTGGGCCTCCACTTTCTTCCTAGAAAGAACCTCTCTCCTTGCATGTGAGGACAGCTTTCATCTCAGTCTGCTAGACATGACTGCCCCGGGCTCTCCCACTTCCTCAGTCTCCCCTGTGGCCTGTCTCCTCGCTGCTCCCTCATTCAATTCCTTCTCTCTCCTGTTCCTTTAACCTCTCCAGCTGCTTACACTCCCCTCAGCATGTGATTTATTCACGACTCTGGGACATTTGGAACAACAACAAAAAAACTTCCTTCTGTGACACACTCTCAGTCTTCCTTTCTTCATGGCCAGGGTCTAAAGAAGAGTCCAAATTTATTGTCCTTATCTGTGCACCTTCTATGATGCCTCTGCCTATCGCATCTATCTTCTACCAATCGGGGGAAACTGCTATTGTCCAGAGCAGCAGTGAACTCTTGAACGCACAATCCAAGGAACATGTTTTGAAGCACTGTTTCGTACTTTCTATTTATTTGTTTGGTTTGATTTTGCTTTTGCAGCATTCGCCGCTGTGACAGCTTCCTCCGTGCCGGGACTCTTCCTGTTCTGGCTGAGTTCCGGGACGTAGACTGGGTGGGTGCTGGAGCCTAGAGTGCTGGATTCATGCAACTCGTCAGAAATATCTGGATTTACTGTTCCTATTTTGCTGTTTAATGTCTGGATTACTCTGGGCACATTACCTAATCTCTCTCAACTGTTTTTTTTTCCTTTGAAATAGAGATGGTAATTGTATCCACCTCATAGGGATGTAAAGATAAATTTTTGAAAAAAATTAGTCAAGTGCCTCTTCTGCTGTCTGGTGCATGCTGAGCCCTCAATGAGTGGTCACTATTATGAATATTTTTAAACCATGAGGACACTCTTCTCTCTCCATATCTACTTCTGTCTTTCTCTTTTTATCTTTCCCTTCTCTTCCTTTTCCTCTTTTTTCTTCCCTTTCCTCCCCTATCTTCTCCTCTTCTTGCCTTTCTCCTCTCTTCTTCTCGATCTCTTTCTTTGGTGAGCTCAGATGCTCCAACCACTATCATGGCTGTGCTACTGATAAATCTCAAGCTGTTTATCCAGTCCACATCTTTCTCACACACTTCAAAATTATGTATTGGGTTTCATGCTAAGCATTTCCAAGTGGGGATTTCCTAGGCACCTCAAAGGCAGCATGTTCAAACTTGAGTGACCTTCTCCCACCACTCGCCTTCCATCTGCTCCACCACCTCCCTTTCCTATCTTAGTTATTGGTGCCAATCAGTTACTCCTGGAAATTCTCTAATTTTACTGTCTCTTAAATATGTATCACCTTTCCATGCCTACACTTCCCTTCCTAGTTCATGTTCATAATCTTATTATTCACCTAGATTAATACAATGGCCTACTATATGGGCTATCTTTGGTCTTGCACACTTCTAACTCAAGATTCAAACTGTTGCCGGTTTGCTTTCAAAGTGCAAATCTGATTTCCTAATATAACATTAATTTTTTAATTATTTCCTGTAAAATCTCAGGATTAAAAAAAGCTTAACAAGGTATGCATGTTAATTGCATTAAAGCCTTGTTTTCTAGATGTTTTTATTTTAATGATTACTCTCTATTTATGGAAAGTCATTCTCAAATGGTACATTTTGGTTAATGTTCTATGTGCAATTAAAAATAATTTCTATTCTGCAGATATTGTGCATAATGTTTTATATATGTCAGTTGGGTCAAGCTGGTTAATCATGATGTTCAAATTTTCAGTTGTGTTACTGATTTTTTTGTCTGTTTATTCTACCAGTTACTGAAAGAGCTGCATTAAAATCTCCTACTATGATTGTGGATATATGTATTTCTGCTTGTTCCTCTGTTAAAATTTTCTTTATATACTTTATATCTTGTTATAAGTTAAATAGAAACTAAGGATTGTTTTATTTTCTTATTGAATTTATTCTTTTATTGTTATGAATTATCCCTTTATCTCCAGTAATTATTTTTACCTTAAAGTTTTCTTAATCAGCTATAAATATAGCCACACATCTTTCTTTTAATAAATGCTTTGTGGTACATCTTTTTCCATTTTTTTCTTGCACTTCTCTGTGTTCTCATATTTTAAGTATATTTCTTATAAATAGCATGTGGTTTTATCTTATTTTTTAAACCTGTTCTGTCACTCTCTTTTAATTGTAGTTTTAGTAATTTTAGTTTTATTTATTGACTAATACATTTGTGTTTATACCTACTATCCTGCTACATATTTTCTATTTCTTCCATGTATGTTTTGTTGTTTTATTTCTCTCTTTCTTTATTAAGGAAGAGCTTTAATTTTAATTATATTAATTATAATTAATTAATTATATTTAATAAGTTGCATACTCTTGTTTCTTCCTTGTGTCCCTTTTCAGTGCTTATCCTTGAGATTTCGATATACATTCTTGATCCGTTAGAGCCTGCCTCAGTTAGTGCCATTAGCATTCCCTAAACAATGCTCAACCACACAACCCTCCAGCTTCATTTAGTCCCCGCTTCTTATACTATTGCTGTCAGGCATTTTTCTTTCCATGATGTGTATGTACAAGACACAAATAATATTGTTATTCTAAACAGTAAATATCTTTTCTATATATCAGCATAGTCATCTTTCTAGTGCTTTTCATCCCTTCCTTCAGTTTCATCTTTCCATCTGCGTGCGTCTTTCTTTCAGTCCGAGAAACTTCCTGTGTGTTTATTATATTGCAACCACTTATCTCAGCTGGTGACTAATTCTCTTGTCTTTTCTTTGTCTGAAAATATCTTTATTGTGCTCTTATCTTTAAAGGATATCATCACTGGGTTAAAATCTAGGTTGGATATTTTTTAAAATATCTTTCAGAGCTCAGCCTATTTTCCACTGACTTCCACATTAGTATTGATAAATTTGGTATCAGTTTTATTGTTACTGCTTTTACAATTTATTTTAGTCTTTGCATTTTCAACAGCTTGACCTTGATGTGGCTGGTTATGGTCTTCCTTTTATTTATCCTGCTTATAGTTCACTGAGTCTCTTGAATATGTGGGTTGATACATTTAATTAGTTTTGGAAAATTCTTAGTCATTATCTGTTCAGAGATTACTTTTGCCACAATCTCCCTTTCATCTCCTTTGAGTAGTCTAATTACAGGTATGGTAAATCTTCACTGTATCCCTTATGTCTCTTGCCCTCTAGTTTCTTTTTTCCATGCTTTTCTCCTTCTATGTTTCAGTTTATAAATTTTTTTATTGACCTGTTTTCTAATTCACTAATCCTGTCACCTTCTCTGTTCAGTGTAATGTTAACCTTATCCACTAGCTTTAAATTTCAGATATTGTGCTTCTTCAATTTTTAAATGCCTGCTTGATATTTACTTTATAGATTCCAATTACTTACAGAAATTTTTCATTTTCCTTCAAATTTTTCAATCTTTTCCTTAATTGGGAATCTGGATCTTTTATTCATATGCTTTATTGCTTACTTTTTGTTCTGATTGATGGTCACAATTTCCTGCCTCTTTGCATGACAAGTAATTTTTTATTTTATGTCAGACCCTGTGTATAAAACAACTGTAAAAGCTTTAGCTCTATAATTTATTTGCAACAGGAAGGGTTTCGCCATGAGAAGCTAGTCGCTTCAATCCAGGACAGAGCAGGACCACGCTTGGGTTGCAGTTTTAGTTAAGACTCAGTTCGCCTTTGCTTTATCCGTGTGCCTTGGCCGTGACCCTTATGAGCTTTTGACCAGCTTATCTAGTCCTTATTGTTTCTTCAGCACTCCAATATCTTAAAAAATATGTGACTTTTTCAAATTATCTATTTTCCTAGTTTTGCTAGTTGTTGCAGTGCGAGCATTGGCTTTCTACAACTTACCAGATCCTCTTCAGAAGTGGAAGTTCCCCACTCTTATCTGAAGCTGTTGTTCTTCCCTAGGGTTCTCACAACCATGTAATACTCTGTGCTTGTATTTGTCATAACACTTTTCTCATTTGATAATAATGGACCCTTGTGTATATATACATGTCCGTGTGTGTGCAGGGGTAGGAGACATTGATTGTGTTTGTTGGTTGTGTTTATCTGTCTCTGCCTCTAGACCGTAGGGTTTCTAGAGTTAGTATCCCCAGCATTGTGTCTGAATGCATGGAAAGTGAAGAATACATATGGAATGAATCAATGATTGGCAGTTATTTACATGCTAGGACACATTATTAGAAGTTTAGAATCTTATGTTTCACACGTTTCCTTCTTTCAGTCTCTGTGGTCCCAATAAAAGCACTTACCAGTTGTTGCCTGAAATAATTAAATTAGCTTGTTGTAAAAGTTTTCAGTATCCACGCTCTCTCCTTATTGATGTATAATTTAGTGTGAAGGATGCAAGTTTACCAGCTTACCCTGGTAACACAGCATTTGCACTTTTCTGCATCTTTTACAGGGTTTCGCAGAGTGCTCTGTTCTTAGTATGTACTTAATGTTACATGTAAAGCCATTGTTAAGGTTTCAGTGTGCTTACATTTTCAAGAATTAATTCTAATAACCCATTGGATAACATTTGTTACCTGGAGTACACTATTATGATGTCATTTGTAATTCTGAAGCACAAACTACTGTTTTCCCTCTTCAAAGTGGATGCCCTCCTTTATCTCTTTAACATATGGCTAAAGTGGGGAAAACAATGGCAGCGTTTTGTATTTTATTTGCCCTTATATTGCATAATATTCAAAGTGCAGATTTATTTTTATTTACAATCAAGTACTATGAGTAACTTTCTAGTGTCAACACTTAAGCATTTCCTTTTAGATTTTCTTTTTATATTGTAAGACACAAATCCTCATTAAGTTATTCTTTATCACTCTTATCTTTCTCATTTGGAAAGTCTCTATGATTCCCTGAACAATGTACTGAAAAACTTCACTGTTCTTTATGGTTTATTTTAAGGCAGGACACTATTACAATTTCTTGTGAGAGTTTTATGAGCCTAATAAAAACTTAGAGCATCAATTCTGATTTTTATAGATTGGATGTCTAAAGCTCATAAGGATGAGTAAAATTTCATCTTAAAAACTTAAGTGGAGGAGTATAGTGATTAAGTTCACATGCTCTGCTTCAGTGGCCCAGGGTTCATGAGCTCATATTCCAGATGCAGACCTACACATCACTCCTCAAGCCATACTGTGGTGGTGACCCACATACAAAATAGAGGAAGACTGGCACAGATGTTAGTTCAGGGCCAATCTTCCTCAAAAACTTAAATGGAAACTTTTGCTGTATTATTTAAATTTGCATCTGAAGCTTCTTAATATTTTCTCATGAATTGGAATTAATTGGTAGATTTTTTTTAACTTCCTATCTCTCATGTAGTCAAATTGTGCTTACTGAATTTTTTTCTACTAAACCCCTTTGTTAATTGAAATAACAAAATTCACTAGTTATTTAGTAAAAGAAAGCAAATCATAAGGCTTTAGTGAGTAACAATGCAATATTACAAATATATCAGAAGTCAGGATCTAAGGACTTTCTATAAAGCTTCCTACTTTCTTCCTATTCCAATATTATCTTGTTTTGAAGTAATTTGTTAATAACTTATATAATATGGATTCAAATTTTGAAATACATAGAATATAAATGCTTGTCAAATGAAAGACACAAATTATTGAAATGGGAAACAGCAAACTATTTTGAATAGAAAAATAATATTGAGTTGATTTTTTTGTTGATGTGTTGTGTTTTCATTATCATTCAATTAAAAATGTTATCTAATTTACATTCTGATTTTTTCTGACCCATGGATAATTTGAAAATATATTGCCTATTTTCATAATTTCTACTTTTCTGGTAAATTTCTCCTTCTTGTCATTTTTTCTTGAACATATTAAGCATCACTACATTAAAGTTTCTGTCTGGTAATCCCCGTGTCCCTGTCAGCTGTCTGTCTTTATTATCTCTTTTTTACTGTTGATCCTGTTTCTGGATCTGCCTAGTAATTTTTGATTAATGCCAGACATTGCACATAAAAGATTGTAGCATCTCTGGATAAAAATTTTCTTTCTCCAGAGAAAATTCACTGTATTCTAATGCAGGCAGCTGAAGTAGGGCAGACTGCCTCAACCCGTTCAGTGACTATGCTCCTGAGGAGATTTCTGAGGCCGTCTCTGTAAACATGAGGCTCTGTCTGGTCCACGCTCATGCCTACATTTCTGCAGATCCTAGCTAACAGACTGAGGCTTTTATAGGTCTCCTGCTCTTGCTGTTCCTCAGGATTTGAGACTCTTGTCTCAACTCTTCTCTGTGTTGCAGCTACCTTCTGCTTAGCTCATTACTCATTTTTCTGAACAGCTTTCAAATTTATTAATTGCCACAGAGCAAAACTGTCAAATATTGTGCTAAATTTTTCATGTCTCTGTTCTCTCAGGAATCTTGACTCTTTAAGCACTAGGTATCTTCCTAGACCCACTTTCCATTTTTTCTTATGTTAGCTCTTTGAGATTGCTCAAAGTCTCTGGCTTCCTGCCTCGGCAGCTATTAGCTTCCTGGCTTTGAAACCCCTTTGCGCCAGGAATGAGCAGGTGCTTCTAAAGGGAAAAGTGGCCAGGAGAACGTTGGTTCACTTCAGTTAGCTGCTTTGTCTTGGGAGATTGTCCCCTCAAAGCTTTGCTGCCTCAGCAGCTCTTTGTTACTTTATCTTTTTATTATCTAGTTTTCTATGGAAGTTTGTATGTGCTATTAGCCATCTCATCAGGCAAAAAGCAGAAATCTGTGAGTGTGTTTAGTTAAAAGAAATATGATCATATTTGATATACTTTTCATGAACAGACTTTTTTCACTTGATATTTTTAGGAATCTTTTTATGACTAAATCTGGATGGATATATTGCTAGATAAATACCTTCCTCATTCTGGTTGCTTAGGGAATAGTATAAGCACAGTACTATAACAAATTTAGTTAGTCATTTGCTTGTTGTTAGATATTTAGGTTGTGACCAGTGGTTTTTTTTTTTTTGTACATTTATGAATGATGCTTCATGAACCATAAATATTGTGTTTATGTGAATCTCTAAGAGATAGCTAGAGGTGAAATGACTGGATTATAGGATATGCACATTTAAAAATTTTGACAGAAACAACTAAATTGTTCTCTATAAATGTTTTAGTATTTTACCAGTTTTGACAATTTGATAATTGATAGAAAATATCAATTCATTGATGTTTACAAGTATAATGAGAAAAATATATCTTTTCTTATTTTTTTTAGCACGTTGCTAATTACCAGTGAAGTTGAACGTCTATTTATGTGTCTATTAGTCATTTGTATCTCTTCTTTTGAGAATGGCCTTTATTAGCTTTTCCCAATTTTCTAATGTGTTATTTTTTCAAGTTGACTTATGGGCACTATTTAAATATTTTAGATGTTATCCCTTTGTCTTTTTATGCATATTGCAAATATTTTCTCCCTGGCTGTTCTCTTAATTTTTTCTCCTGGCGTCTCATAGTGTCTCATGGTCACGTTAGTTACTTTGGTTGTTAGTTCATAAATTTCTTTCAGTAAAGATAACACTATGGCCTATATGATTGCTCCTTTTTTATTTAAAAATTATTGGAATTTTTATGTGTATGTTCTAATGTATTGTTAACTTTAATAAACTTTCAATGGTTGTTTCAAGATAATATCTATTTTTTCCGTTTATTGAGGATAAATTTCCTTTCTTCTTTTCATCTCCATCCCTACTTCTCACTCTGCTTCTGCTTCTGCAGCTCTTCTGGATAATCATCTCCCTCCACCCCAATCCCCTGCTGTGAGTGTCTGTGTACGTTAAAAATACAAGGGAGTCATACATTAGATCAGGGTAACTTATAGTGATAACCCATTAGATTTACTCAGAATTTCCTTTCACTGTCTCTTGATACACAAAGACTATATATCTGTTAACTTTCTTAACTGATATTATCATTATGTTTTCAATTTTAATTTAATTTCTGTCCAATTTGGGGAAATAATGTGAAGTCTCCAACTATGACAGTGGGCTTTTACATTTCTCCTTGCATTTCTAACATTTTTTTCTGCTGCATGTATCTTGAAACACTATTGTTAGGTAAATCTAGTTTAAGGTACTTTATATTTGTTGATTTAATCTTTTAGAAAAATGAAGCATAACTTTAATTTAATGACTGCGCCCTTCAATTTGTCAGATATTAATATTGTCATTTCTATTTCTTTTGGATTATTTTACTCTATTTTTCCTTTTAAGGGGTGCTTCACGTAAACTGTATTTATCTGAACTATTTTTTAATGTAATCTGAAATGTATATATCAAGAAATGCTGTGTTAACAAATAATTCCCATATTTGATTGGCATAAAAAACACAGATTATGTCTTGTACATTTTAGATATCTGCAACAGGTTTCCAAGGTGCCTCTTCTTTTGTAATTATTTAGGGACCTAGACTAAAAGGACCCACCATCTTGAGCATCGCCAGTCACTGTGCCAGATGGAAAATAATGCTCTGTAAGATCTTACTTACATCAACCATTAAATGCTCAATAAACATCCCTTCCACTAAAACTCATTGGCAAGAATGAATCATATGACTCGACTAATTCAGGTGGGGCTGGAGGAGGAAGGTAACGAAATCCTCCTATGTGTTTGGAAGGCAGAGAATTGGAAGTATTATATCAGCTACATAAATGTCTACCAGAGAGGACTTCTACTTTATTAGAAAATTTCACTCATGATGATATTTTTGACACTATTCTTGTAGCCTTATTTTATGTTTACTATTCAGCATATTTTCTTATGAGTTGTTTTTACCTCTCTATTTCGTATTTGATTGATTAAGTTGGGGTTGGTAATAATTGTGATAGCTAATTACTACTGGCAAAGATAGATTGAGAATTATAGAAGTTCCCATTTACCAAGTGTATTTTAAATTGTAATCTGTAATCTAAGTTCTTGAACTATAATAGTTTATGTTATTTAGCTTAGAAAGCACCCACATATAAAGTAGACTAAAGGAACTATAGCTTGTAAGTTGTAAATGCCTAAACAATATCAGTGAAATATATTTGAAAAATAGTTTTTATTCTTTTTAGTTATTAACACTGCTAGAAATGTACTCTTTTGGTAAATTCACATTAATATAATATTTGGATATATTTGTATCAGCCATGCCCTTTGAAAGTACTAAGTAACATAACTGCTTAGTAAACATTTGTTGAGAAATTAATACATACTTGCATCAAACTTGCATATTTTATTCATCTTATAACTCCTTATTAATAGACAGTTTTTAAAAACTACAATATAAATTAGAATTTCACTTATTTTGAATTTAAGATAATAGTCGCTAGGCCTAAGGATTGTAGATGGTAGGACAGGGAGGAACAGTCAACTAAATGTGCTTTAAGTATATGGTTACACAAAAGAAATATACAATATTTAAGAGGAAATAACTCAAAATTTTTAGAACTACAATTTTGTGTACATAAATTGCAATTGGTTCAGAAACCCTAGTATTTAACCTAATATTTTAACTTGTTTACTGGAAATATGTAATTGGTTCAATGAATCTAAAGGAAGAGGTGGCTTGCCTAGGGAAGCCTAGCTGGGTGACTCCCAAGATGTTTTAAAACCTGGCATCACCTTAGTAAATTTACCGTCACCCACGGCCTGAGTCTCAGCTATTCTAGTTCAGAAATTTTACTTTCTAGGACACTAACGAGAGATAAAATTCATGAGCAGACTCATGTTAACCAAGCTCAGGAGACTGATATATAATACTCAAAGGTCAATTTACAATATGAACTACAATTGCTAAAGGTACCAAATAAGGAAAGCTACTTGGGAAGCCTAATTATAATCAAGATGGCATTCTATAAATTTACAACAAGAAATACAGCTATGTAGGAGACCAGGCACTCGCGTCTTCTAGTGAGCATGTTCTCTCCCTAGGTGCTGTGTGAGAAACTGCATTATAATTGAAAGGCAGTTTGGTGAGCATCTAATCAGAAGTAGGCAAATTAGTTATGTGATTTGAAGCTGGATAGCCTCAAGTCAAGATGCTTCTCGAGGACGATGAGGGTATCCTACTCATTTTTGTGTTCTAATTGAGTGGAACATGCTAGAGGTTAAAAAGAAAGTCTGATGAATAAATGAACACTGTATACAGAAGAAGAAAACGTGTAGTCCAGATGCTAAGAAATACTTTATTTGCTGCATTGAACATATTGCCTTTAAAAGTACATTATTAGCAAGGGGAAAATATGTGTAAAAATACTAGTTAATCAATTTTATATAAAAATCTCTTCAAAATGAACATAAATGTCTAAGGTAGGACTGCTCATTGCCAACCTCCAGGGGCACCGTTTAGTTAGAATACAGTGTGCCCCCTGGAGCTGCACAATGCACTAGTACTGACATAGTTCGGTTATTTTTATACTTTGAGATGAAGAATAGAACGTAAAGTGGATTATTCAAAATATCTGCTGAAATGACATATTCACAATGGGTAACTCATTAGAACAATATCAGTGCACAGTTTCAATCAGGAGTCGAAACATGGCCATCAAGAACTCAGGACCTTTGCATTTTCCAGCATGTAACCAATTAAATCTGCCTTTCTCACCCTACATCCTTTGTACTTGAATCACTCTTTGCTTTCTTGTTGTAATTTTCCTTTCTTTCCAAATATTATTCTTTCAATAACCATTATTCCCAGAAATCTCTTCTGTCAAGGACTATCAACTTCTATTTTCATCTTCTGGGTTAGATAAGTGCCTTGAAGATGATGTATTTGCTGATGCTGTTCATTGTGGGGTGCTAGTGAGCAAAGAGCATCTGAGGGTAATCATTATAAAAATGAGAAGAAAGCTGCTTAGGGAGAGGGAAGGCATTTAAAATACTCCCAAGATTTTTCCAAAGTTTGAAAAACCAAAAGGGGAAAAAAAAAGGAAGCAACCTTTCGGCCCTTTGCACGTCTTTGGGCTCGTCCTTAGTGAAGGCTTGACCTTTGGTTGGAGAGGTGTGCGAGTACAGTCTCTTTATTAGCCACTTGTAGGCTGAAGATCCAACTCCGATGATCTAAATGAGGAAATCCCTCTGGAATATACACATTCGTCACTGCCCTTTTGTGCTTGGGCTTCTGACTTCCATTTTTTAGCTCTGTTACTTTGGACAAACCTAATTCCTATGAATGTTGATGTTGCCTTGTCTTTATCATGGTGACAGCAGTAACTTCCTTTCAGAATTGTGAAAGGCAAAACACATTACAGTTGCCATTGAATAGTCCCTGGTACATAATAGGCTTTTCTTTTGGCATTCAGTTATCAGTGAAGCAAAAGGATTTCTCTTTGACTAAAACTTCAAGCAGTATTTTTTTCTTTTGTACATTTTAACAATCCCATAGTAAATTTCATATAAGCACTCTCATTACTAGTCTGCCACACTGTATGTGATTTCAGCTGTTGTTTTCCTGTTTTTCAAATGGTAGTATAGACTGATAAAAGAGAAGATTCAGACTTTAAGATCCTGGAGAGCAGCAAGTTTAACAAAAATTTGTTTTCTACTGAATATAATAATTGGTTATATGGACCATAACTTAGAATTTAAAAACTATGAGAGATTAGTTTTCTCACATTATTTCCCATGGATGCTTTTAAAATTTTTCTCATTATTTTTCAGTGATGTTCTTTTTTCCCCAGATTCTTCCCCCTCCCCAAATTCTACAAAGCTTATTTAATGCATAAGTGTAATTTTGACATCAAAACCAGAATCCACTGGGTATAAACTATAGACTGGTTTTAGTTATATTTAATAAGGATCTTAAAGAAGTTAATATTATTTTCCCATATAACCCAAGTTCTAGGATATATTTTAAGGAGGTAACCAGAAAATAGGCAGGAAAAAAGGGCACAAAACATTCCTCATATAATTTTGTATAATTGTGAATATTTTGAAAATATGTAAATATTCAACAAGTTCAGGATAATTATGCACCCTGTTATTTCCCTACACTGGATTAGTTTATTAAAATGTTGCTTATAGGGAGATATTCATGTTGCGATGTAAAGTAGGGAAAACAGAATTAGAAGTTTCATTTTAATTTTTGAAAAGATACATACTAAAAGCTAATAAAGAAATACAAGAATATTGGCAACAATTATGATGAGGGAGGTAGTACATTTTTGAAATATGTTTTCTTTTCTCCTGCTGTTCTAATTGTTTTCAAATGAGTAATTTTTAAAGTAAGCATTATTGAAAAATATGAAGTCTCCTCATTAGAAACAAATGTAAATTATTAATTAATATGTTATCTATAAGTCTGTTCATAACATCTGACTATTTCTATAGTGTAAATACTTCAGCCATGACTGATTTTAAACTTGTTGGACAGTCTGAAAATTAGCAATTGTTCTGTGAACTGCTATGAGCCATTCTAGCATTTCAGAGATCTAAGTAATCATCCTGAAAACTAGCTACATAAAAGGAAAGAATCAAATATTTATAAGCCTTTTACAATTGAATTATCCCTTGGGTAACTAAATAGTATATAAGTGTCACCTTATAAATAATTATTTCAGCTGTAAATGAATATAAAATGATAGAATTAACTATCGCAACTTTTCTGTCTTCAATAAATTCATGATCTAGACTTTGAGCATCAATGGGGGAGGGGGGAGAGACTGCCTATATTGGTGAGTAAAATAGGCATGAACCCTGCTATTGACTGTGTAGTGGTGGAGAAAACAGCTATTAAAGAAATGTTTTTAACTCTGTGTTTCAATGTAATCTGCATGTAGTGACTCCCACTTTCCTCTCACTTTGCAATTCTGTTGCTAATACTATTTTTCTTGATCAGGGTTTATATTACAGACCCCTGTGCAACCCTAAATTTTCTAGATGGTTTGCCTTAGTTCCCCAGATGAATTCAATGTTTACCATCACTTGTTTACTATGAATAGATCCTTTAAAATTTTATTTCAATTCTTGATTTTTGAATAATATTTTGGTTGTCTGGATTTCAAAACTAAATAGTTAATTTTTTAGCCATCCATGAACTCATGGGTATTTTCACCTGTTCTCTCATGCGTGTGAACATTTGCCATTTGCCTTTATATCCAAAAGGCAACTTGCTGGGGAATAATCTTCACTCACACACTTTTTTCCCACCAGAAATTTGAAGACGAATGTTTCACTGTATTCTGGCATTTAATGAGGCTTGATAAAATTTAAGGCTACCTTAAATTTTTTTCTCCTTGAAGTTAACTCGCGTTTTTTGCCTGTATACCTGAGGAATTCTTTATCGTGGATACACAATTGTTTAACCAGAATTTGTGTCATTTCTGAATGTTCTTTAAATTTCTTTCTGGTGTATAACGTAACATATTCAGATTCAGTTCTTTCTTCGTGTCAGAGAAATGTGATTGCGTTATATTTCTTAAACTTTTTATTTCACTTACCAGATTTCTAATAAGTAGTTATCCATATATTTGATCATCTTAATGTGTCTACTTATCATCATCTCTCAATGAGAATCTTTAGTATCTGTTTCTGTTTTCTCTTAATTTCCTCAAATAGTTCCTATATAGAAGTCATTTATTTGACTTTTTCTTGTGTTTGTTCTGATTCTCGCTGTTTCTAATCTATACATTTAATCTGAATATATTGGCTGTCAATGAATTTCCTTAGCTGTGAAATCTTATGTTTCAATTCATTTTGCTTTCTTTTATCTTATCTTTGTTATCCACTTAAACGACTCTTAATTTCTCTTATTAAATTCTTCTGTATCTCAAAATGTTCATGAGAATCTGCATTTAGTCCTGGAATAATGTTCCATGTAAGTTCTTTGTTCTATTTTGCATATGATGTTTCGTTCCTTATTTTTTCTTTTGCTTCTCTCCCACCTCTAATTTTTTCCTTCTTTTATTTTTTTCCTGTTGTAGTAGATTTGCAGAGTTTGCATATAATATTTCCTTTCATTTTTTAAAAATCTTAAAATAGACAGCTTTGTTCAGATCTTATATTTGCTCTGGCTTATGTGACTGAATTATCCTTGACACATTTTCCACTTTCTAAAGACTATTTTCTCTATGTTATTATATTTAAAGGCTAATGTTCTGATCTATACCCCTTCTCCCCTGGTGTGTTTGGTAGTATTCACGAATGCTTCCTGCTCCTGTCTGAGGCCTCCTCTCTCAGCGGGTACCAGATCAGGTCCCTTCTCACTCACAGCCATCACTCTAGGAATTCTCCTCTCCCCCTTCATCAGCAATGTTTCTCTTCTCTTCTAGATCATCCCAGCAGCAGACAAACGAGTTCTTATATATCACATTTTTTAAAGTGCCTCCTTGACCCCTCCTGCCCTTCAGCCATTTCCATATGTCTCTGTGTCTATTTACTGCAAACTCCCTTACAACATTTTCTATACTCACTCTCCCCAACACCTCTCCTCTCATTCTCCCTGGAACCCAGGAGGCTTTTACTCTCTGCACTGCACAGAAACCACTCTTGTCCTGGCGAACAATAACTGCCACGTGGCTAAATCCAGCGGTGAGTTCTCAGCCCTCATCTTACCTGTTTGCAGCATTTGACATAGCACTTGACACTCCTTGTTCCTTGAAACTTCTGTACTTAACATTCAGGACCCCATCCTACCTCACTGACCCTCATTTTTAATTTATTTTTCTGGTTCCTTCTGACCTCCCTCACTTATTAAATTTGGAGTGCTCTTAGGCTCTGTTTTTCAACTTCCTCTTCTCTTTATCCCACAACCTTGTGACATCTTTAAATGCTATCTTTATGTTGACAAGGTCTTGTGTTTTACCTCCAGTCAAGGGCGCTTCACTAAACTCCAAACATCCTATGTCCATTTGGATGTCTAATGGACATTTCAAAATTTAGATTTCCAAAGACAAACTTCTGGCTTACCTCCTCTCTTTCACACCCTCATCCATTCAGTCAGAAAATCGTATTGGCTCTACTCTCTATGGATATCCAAATTTCAACTTATTTTTATAACCTCTTCTTCTACCAGTCATCCTCTTTTCTCTAAACTGGTGACATAACTTCCTAATGCATCTCCTTGCTTCTACCCTTGCTCCTCCTGTGGTCTATTCTCAAGGCCATAGTCAGAATATGCCAATTAAAATACGAGTTGGGTTAAGTCTCTTTTCTGTGCAAAACACTCCGTGGCTTCACTTCTCATTCTATGCCAAGCCAGAATACTTACAATGGTATAAGTCCCTATGCAACCACCTCCACCTCCAACCCAATTTCTCTTTTATTTCGACACCTATGAACCTCCACCCAGCTCACACCATGTAAGTGGCCCTGTCTAGCTGGCTGTTTCTCACACTTGCCTTTGCATCTGCTGGTTCTGCTGCCTGGAATCTCACCTTCTGCTGTCACATGACTCACTCCCTCACTCCCTTCTAGTATTTGCTCACTTGTCATCTTCTCACAGAGGACCTCCATGACCACTCTATTAAAAGCTGGAACCCCTCTCCCCCAAGGGCTGCTCTCTCTTCTCTCCTTTATTTTTTTCTATACCATTGATGATATTCTAATAAGCTGTAAACTTATTTGGAATTCATTTGTTTTTAATATCTGTTTCTCACTGTTATAATGTAAATTCTGTAAACTAGACATTTTTGTCTGATTTTCTTACTGCCATTTCTTCAGTGCCTAGAACAGTGCCAAATACAAAATAGATTGTCAATAAAGAATGGTTAAATGAATGCATAAAAGAACGAATGAATGAACTGTGGAAGCGCAAGACCTCAGCTGCAGCTCAGTGTAATCCACGCTGTGTAACCTGGGTTCTTTTCTTGTTGTTTTATTAATTGCCATGTCAGGGCCCACTCATCCCAGCTGAAGGTGTGGCACTCCCATCGTTTTTAGATCATCAACGTAGAACTCAGTATAATATCCTGGAATATGGAAATTCCTGGTGGTATTTCTCACTCTGCTGATGTTCCTTGCTTTCTTAGATTTATCCTGATTTTCCCAGAGCTGATGAATCACTCCAGTCAGCTTTGCTGAAAATTAGAAAGTATTAATGAGGATTTGCGGGATTTTCCATATCCATTGTTTCGTAAGCCTTGGCTTTTGGGGGAGAGGGGAAAAGGAATGATCCTTTTTCTTACTGACATCATCTGTGGTCTTTTTTGGCTACTACTTTTTAGGCTGGACATTTCATTGTATCCCTTTCATAGTTTGGGTCCTGCTTGTGAATTTCGTTTTTTTTTTTTGAGAAAATATTAATATATTTATTGAAAATTTGAAAGCCCTCTTTTGTGAAATTTCTATTTATGTCTTTTGCCCATTTTTTTAACTTTTTATTGAGATTATGATAGTTTACAACCTTGTGAAATTTCAGTTGTACATTATTGTTTGTCAGTCGTGTTGTAGGTGCACCACTTCATACTTTGTGCCCCCCACACCCCCCTTTTCCTGTGGTAACCACTAATCTGTTCTTTTTTGTCCGTGTGTTTAATTTCCACATATGAGTGGAGTCATACAGAGAATATCTTTCTCTATGTGGCTTATTTCACTTAACATAGTATCCTCAAGGTCCATCCAAGTTGTTGTGAATGGGATAATTTTATCCTATTTTATGACTGAGTAGTATTCCATTGTCCATATATACCATATCTTCTTTATCCAGTCATCGGTTGATGGGCACGTAGGTTGCTTCCACATCTTGGCTAATGTAAATAATGCTGCAATGAACATAGGGGTGCATGGGACTTTTTGAATTGCTGATTTCAACTTCTTTGCATGTATACCCAGTAGTGGGATGGCTGGTTGATATGGTATTTCTATTTTTAATTTTTTGGGGAATATCCATACTGTTTTCCACAGTGGCTGCATCAGTTTGCATTCCAACCAGCAGTGTATCAGGGTTCATTTTTCCCCACAACCTCTCCAACATTTTTCATTTTTTGTTTTGGTTATTTTAGCCATTCTAACGGGTATAAGGTGATATCCTAGTGTAGTTTTGACTTGCATTTCCCTGATGATCAGTGATGATGACCATCTTTTCATGTGCCTATTCGCCGTCCGTATATCTTCTTGGGAGAAATGTCTGTTCATTTCCCCTGACCAGTTTTTGATTTGGTTGTTTGATTTTTTTGTTGTTGAGTTGCGTGAGCTCTTTATATATTATGGAGATTAACCCTTTGTTAGATATATGATTTGCAAATATTTTTTCCCGATTGGTGAGTTCTTTTTTTATTTCAATCCTGTTTTCCCTTGCCTTGTAGAAGCTCTTTAGTCTATGAAGTACCACTTGTTTATTCTTTCTATTGTTTCCCTTGTTTGAGAAGACATGGTGTCCGGAAAGATTCTTTTAAGACTGATGTCAAAGAGCGTACTGCCTATAGTTTCTTCTAGAAGTCTTATGGTTTCAGGTCTTACCTTTAAGTCTTTGATCCATTTTGAGTTTATTTTTGTGAATGGTGAGAAAGAATGGTCAATTTTCATTCTTTTACATGTGGCTGTCTAGTTTTCCCAACACCATTTGTTGAAGAGACTTTCTGTTCTGCATTGTATGCCCTCAGCTCCTTTGTCGAAGATTAGCTATTCATAGATGTGTGGTTTTATTTCTGGGCTTTCAATTCTGTTCCATTGACCTGTGTGCCTATTTTTGTATGAGTACCATGCTGTTTTGATTACTATAGCTTTGTAGTATGTTTTGAAGTCAGGGATTGTGATGCCTCCACCTTTGTTCTTTTTTCTCAGGATTTCTTTAGCTATTTGGGGTCTTTTGTTGCCCCATATGAATTTTAGGATTCTTTGTTCTCTTTCTGTGAAGAATGTCATTTGGATTCTGATTGAGATTGCCTTGAATCTGTAGATTGCTTTAGGTAGTATGGACATTTTAACTAATGTTTATTCTTCTAATCCATATACATGGAATGTCTTTCCATCTTTTTATGTTGTCATCAATTTCTTTCAGGAAAATCTTGTAATTTTCATTGTATAGGTCTTTCGTTTGCTTGGTTAAATTTATTCCGAGATATTTTATTCTTTTTGTTGCGATTGTGAATGGGGTTGTGTTCTCTAGTTCTCTTTCTGTTAGTTCGTTATTAGAATATAGAAATGTTACTGATTTATGCAAGTTGATTTTATACCCTGCAACTTTGCTGGAGTTGTTGACTATTTCTAATAGTTTTCCAATGGATTCTTTGGGGTTTTCTAGATATAATATCATGTCATCTGCAAACAGTGAGAGTTTCACTTCTTCATTGCCTGTTTGGATTCCTTTTATCTCTTTTTCCTGCCTAATTGCCCTGGCCAAAACCTCCAGTACAATGTTGAATAAGAGTGGTGAGAGTGGACACCCTTGTCTTGTTCCTGTCTTGTTCTCAGAGGGATGGCGTTCAATTTTTCCCCATTGAGTATGATGTTGGCTGTGGGTTTGTCATATATGGCCTCTATTATGTTGAGGTACTTTCCTTCTATACTCATTTTATTAAGAGTTTTTTATCATAAATGGATGTTGGATCTTGTAGAATGCTTTCTCTGCATCTATTGAGATGATCACGTGGTTTTTGTTTCTCATTTTGTTAATGTGGTGTATCAAGTTGATTGACTTGTGGATGTTCAGCCACTCCTGTGTCTCTGGTATAAATCTCACTTGGTCATGCTGTATAATCTTTTTAATGCATTGCTGTATTCGGTTTGCCAAAATTTTGTTGAGTATTTTTGCACCTGTGTTCATCAGTGATATTGGTCTGTAGTTTTCCTTCTTTTTCTTGTCCTTGTCTGATTTTGGAATCAGAGTGATGTTGGCTTTGTAGAATGTGTTAGGAAATGCTCCATCTTCCTCAATTTTCTGGAATAGTTTGAGAAGGATAGGTGTTAAATCTTCTTTGAATGTTTGGTAGAATTCTCAAGAGAAGCCATCTGGTCCTGGTCTTTTATTTTTGGGGAGGGTTTTTGTTACTGTTTCAAAATCTTTGCTTGCGATTGGTCTATTCAGAGTCTCTATTTCTTCCTGATTCAGTTTTGGGAGGTTGTAAGAGTCTAAGAATTTATCCATTTCTTCTAAGTTGTCCAATTTGTTGGCATATAATTTTTCATAGTATTCTCTTATGATCTTTTGTATTTCTGTGGTATCTGTTGTGATTTCTCCTCTTTCACTTCTAATTTTATTTATTTGAGTTGTCTCTCTTTTTTTCTTAGTGAGCCTGGCTAAGGGTTTGTCAATTTTGTTTATTTTCTGAAAGAACCAGCTCTTTGTTTCATTGATCCTTTCTACTGTCTTTTTTGTTTCAATTTCATTTTTTTTTCTGCTCTAATTTTTATTATTTCCCTCCTTCTACTTGGTTTTGTTTGTTTCTATTTGGGCTTTGTTTGTTCTTCTTTTTCTAGTTCTGTTAGGTGTAGTTCAAGATTGCTTATCTGAGATTTTTCTTGTTTATTGAGGTGAGCCTGTATAGTGAATGAATTTCTCTCTTAGGACTGCTTTTGCTGCATCCCAAATGAGTTGATATGGCGTGTTTCCATTTTCCTTTGTCTCCAGATAATATTTGGTTTGTCCTTTAATTAGTTTGATGATCCACTGGTTGTTCAGTAGCATGTTGTTTAATCTCCACATATTTGCTCCTTTCCCAGCTTTACTCTTGTAATTGATTTCTAGTTTCATAGCACTATGGTCAGAAATGATGCTTGATATTATTCAATTGTCTTAAATTTGTTGAGGTTTGCTTTGTTTCCCAACATGTGGTCTATCCTGGAGAATGTTCCATGTGCACTTGAGAAGAATGTGTAATCTGCTATTTCTGGATGGAATGTTATATATGTATCTATTAATTCCATTTGGTCTAATTTTTCATTTAATTCTATAATTGCCCTGTTGACTTTCTGTCTGGATGATCTATGCATTGGTGTTAGTGGGGTAATAGTAGGGGACCTACTATTATTGTACTGTTGTTGATGTCTCCTTTTAGTTTTCTTCATAGTTGCTTTATGTACTTTGGTGCTCCTGTGTTGGGTGCATATATATTTATAAGTGTTATATCTTCTTGGCGGAGTGTCCATTTTATCATTCTAAACTTCGCCTCTGTCTTTCTTTATCTGTTTTGCCTTGAAGACCACTTTGTCTGACGTAAGTATGGCAACACCTGCTTTCTTATGTTCACTGTTAGCTTGGAGTATCGTCTTCCATCCCTTCACTCTGAGTCTGTGTTTGTCTTTGGGGCTGAGGTGTGTTTCCTGTAGGCAGCATATTATTGGATCTTGTTCTTTAATCCATCCTGCTGCTCTGTGCCTTTTGATTGGAGAATTCAATCCATTTACATTTAGAGTGATTATTGCAATGTGGGGGCCTAATTCTGTCTTTTTATCACTAGTTTTCCAGTTATCCTGCATTTCCTTTTTCTCTCGTCCCATGAATTTTGGACTACCAATTCAGGTAGGTAGTTTTCTATGTTGATTTTCTTTTTATTTTTAATTTGTGTCTCTATTCTATTTATTTATTTAGTGGTTACCATGTGGTTTGTATCAAACATCTCATAGATGAGATGGTTCATTTTCTGATAGCCTGTTATTTCCTTAGATTAAGCCATTCCATCCCTTTCCCCTTCCCCTTCTAGGTTGTTATCATGAGATCTTTTTCTTCTTTCTGGTGTTGTGAGTTTGTGGTTAAAATGACAAGGTTATATTTATTCTTGGTGTTTCCCTTCCTTTTATCTTTAATGTTAGACTTAAGCATTTGCTAACCTGTTCTGATGGAGAGCTGCAATTTTCTGGTTTTGTCTTTCTGCTTATCTCCTTTGCTCAGGGTTTTGTACCCCTTTCCTTTTTTTCTTTCAGGTATGAGTGTCTTCCTGAGGATTTCTCAGGGGGCAGGTCTTGTGGCGATGAACTCTCTTGACTTTTTTTTATCTGGGAAAGTTTTTATTTCTCCATCATATTTGAAGGATATTTTCACTGGATAGAGTATTCCTGGCTGCAAGTTTTTGTCCTTCAGAGTTTTGAATATATCATTCCACTCTCTCCTAGCCTTAAGGTATCTGCTGAGAAATCTGCTGACAGCCTAATGGGGGTTCCTTTGTAGGTTATTTTCTTTTTTTAAAAAAAAAGATTGGCACCTGGGCTAACAGCTGTTGCCAATCTTTTTTTTTTTCCTGCTTTATCTCCCCAAACCCCCTCCGTACACAGTTGTATACCTTAGTTGCATGTCCTTCTAGTTGTGAGATGTGGGACACTGCCTCAACGTGGCCTGACGAGCGGTGCCATGTCCGCACCCAGGATCCAAACCCTGGGCCACCGCAGCAGAGCATGCAAACTTTACCACTCAGCCATGGAGCTGGCCCCTGTAGGTTATTTTCTTCCACCTTGCTGCCCTTAATATTTTCTCTTTGTCATTGACTTTTGCAAGCTTCACTACTATATGCCTTGGGGTTGGTCTTTTAACATTGATAAAGTTTGGAGATCTATTAGCTTCTGTCACATGGATTTCCATCTCTCTCCCCAGATTTGGGAAGTTCTCAGCCATTATTTCTTTGAACAGGCTTTCTGCCCCCTCTCCTTCTCTTCTCCCTCTGGGATACCTATAATCTTAATGTTGAATTTCCTATTTGAGTCATATATTTCTTGGAGAGTTTCTTCATTTCTTTTTAGTCTTAGTTCTCTCTCCTCCCCTATCTGAAGCATTTCTATATTCCTATCCTCCAAATTGCTAATTCTGTCCTCTATATTATCAGCCGTACTGTTCAGAGAGTCCAGATTTTTCTTAATCTCCTCCATTGCTTTTTCATCTCCAACATTTCATATTGATTCTTCTTTATGGTATCAAGCTCTTTTGTGACATAGCTCCTGAACTCGTTGAGTTGTCTATCTGTATTCTCTTTTAACTCATCAAGGTTTTTAATGATTTCCGTTTTGAATTCATTGTCATTTAGGTTGTAGATTTCTGTGTCTTTGGGATTGTTTTCTGGGTACTTGTCATTTTCCTTCTGTTCTGGCGATTTAATGTATTATTTTCTACTGCTTGATAGTGTGTATTTGTGACTCCACAGAGAGATAAAGTTTGGTTACTGCTTCCACTTGCTTCCACTGGAGGTGGCAGGGCAGCAGCTGTAATCTGCACCAACTAGGATCCCTATCAGCTGTCTGACTGAGCCTGGGCCCATCCTCAGGATCACAGTGGCCCTGTGAGATCTCCCATCAGCTTTGGGAACAATCACAAGGGGGCTTTAGGTGGCTGGTGCCTGCTTTCACAGACTGCCTAGACACACTCCCTCCTTAGGATCTGCAGCAGGCTTATGGGCTTTTGCAGCAGCTGGGAGCTAATTCACCTAGACTCACAGTTCTGCCACCATCGGGTCCCACAGGATCTCATTTGTCCAATCTAGGCCACAGCAAAGCTATGGGTACCTAATGCAGCCAGTGGTTAGCTCACCCAGCACCGCTGCTTCTGCTCTTAGGTCGCCTAGCCTTTGTGCTTCATGTGCAGGGCCTCTCCACTAAGGCTGAGTAGAGGCTCTCCCTGCAGCTGGTGTGGGACCTTGGATTTTCCCTCTGGACCAAGGAGCAGTCACACTGGGGCTCTGGGTGTCTCTGCCAACTCACACGGTCCCACTAGGGCTCCCTTGCCCCCTTGGGGCCACAGCAGGGCTGGGTGTGTTTAATGCAGCTGGTAGGTTGCTCAACCAGCCAAGCCACTTCTGCCCCAAGGCCTCTCAGCCTCTGTGTTTGGAGGGTGGGGACTCTCCACAAGGGCCAACCAGAGACTTTCCCTTTGGCCACTGTGAGACCATGGATTTTCCCACTGGACTAAGGAGCAATCAGGGGGTCCTTAGGGCTATAGTCACATATTTCCACAGTCTCGCTGCCAATGCGCATACCCACCCTCAGTGCCATGGTGGTGCTATGAGCATGTCAGCTAGGAGATAGTTACTTGCAGGTACTAGGCTGTCTGGGGGCTGGAGTGTTTTCACCTATCTCCACCTCCTTCCCTGGGGGAAGTCCATCCACCTGGCAATGTATGGCCGTGCGTCTCTCAGGTGTCCTGAGGTGCTGTGTTGATATCCTTTGTTGATCAATGAATGTCCAATTAGTTGTAGTTCTAAGGAGGAGAGACAAAGAAAACTGGTTACTCTGCCATGCTGCTGATGTCATTCCTTATTGTTATTTTTACTAGTTTTCTTCACTTTGTTAAATATCAAGGGAGGGAGAATTTTCAATACTGTTAATCATCTTTGCAGGAGTTCTATATATTGTGTGTTACTTTTTAAAGTGCAGCAATATTTAAAAATAAATCAACAACTTGTTCTATTAGCATGTCTTTATTTCTTTGTTTCTTACTTTAGTTCACATGTGCAGATATTTGTTGTAAGTTTCAAGACCATCATTATATATTTTTTTCTGGCTGCTTTTTATTTTTCCAGTTATAGATTTTATGGTGGGAATTTCTAAGTAAGATGTTCCTAAACAGTATGATTTTACATTGTTCTTTTGTTTCATACATGAAAGCACTTTTTCATGATTTATAAAAGTCTTTATAATTAAATAAGAGCAACATTCAGCAATATTACATATAATCAAGAACAAGAAAGTCTTAAATGCTAAAGCAGATCTTTATGAGGAGATGTTTGTTCATCTCATATTTCATAATATAAAAATTAAAGCACATGAACTTTTAATTAAAATTCTTTTAATACTTTACGTGAAAATGACAAATACCTTCCAAAATACCTCACCCACTTAAGCAACATCACTTGCCAGGAGCACGTTCTCTGCTAGTTAAAGTCCATCATTTGAAGATGGGTAACACGGTTTGCTTCAGTCATGAAAATGTTTGAGAGTGCCTAACCCACAATGAACTCGCAGGGACTAAACTGAGTATTTCTTTCTTAAAATTCCTTCATTTAGCAAACATATGCAGTAATTATATGCCCCTCTTTTCAGGAAAGAGAACATGTCTGTGGGATTCTGACTGTTCTCCAGGTCTCACTTAGTGAGGGCTGTCAATAAAGCTTCTTCCTGCTCCCTCCTGCACATGGTCAGAAGAATTGGTTCCCAGGCTGCTGTTACCTTCACAATTTGTTAAGCCTCAGCATTGATAAATTACATTGAGGCAATAAAAGAAATGGAATAAATCACAGAAAACGTAGGAATAATGAAAAAATATAGGAATCAGGAAAATATGTACATGAATATGGAAATAATGGAAAATTTCATAGTGACAGCTTGCTAATTTGTCTTTTCCTTATCAATATTTTGAAATCATTTGCATTTCCCTAGCACACACACCAGACTGTAGGTCTCTAAGAGTGCAGCAAAAAGAAGGCAAAGTAACGTGGCATGGATACTTGGACTATTATTTTCTACATTTCTAAAATCTTGTAAAGTTCTAACTCAGCATAACAATCTTTTAATCATAGTTTCCAAGTAATGATTTTATATTGAGTGTAAGACCAAATTTATTTAATTAGCTAACAGAAAGAAATTAGCAGAATGAATGTTTATAAAAATTGAAGACTTTTAAATAAAATAAACATATCTTTTTCTATTAATTAGAAGATTTCTTTTGGTAGATGACTCCTCAAATTTTAAAAGATAATTTGGAAGACATATGATAGGGCAGAGAAGTATTGCCTTTTCCTGTTGTGTTAGGACTTAAGTGGCACATTTATATCAATGTTACATATTTTGTTTATTTGTTGTAACAATAAAGTTAAATACTTGACATGTATAAAGTTACTAGTTCCCTTGGATACAATAATGAAATGATGTAATTGGACATGTGGTAAGGGTCATGTTTATCAACAGATTTTTTAAATTAATTTCTAGCTTTTTTAGGTTTGCATGTGTGGTTTTCTGTTTGGATTATCCTTAACACTTGGGAAATAATGGAAATAAGGAATATTTCAAAACTATTTCATCATTTTTATTTTAAATAATGCTTATTTTTCCTGTATAACTCATCTTGAATAATGCTTCTTTTGTCCTATGTAAAACACTCACAAGAACAACTACTTCTTTGAAAAAGATGAAATTAAATATAGAAAATTTACTTTATTTTTCTTAACATTTTAATATAAATGTTGCTTTCTCTTCTCATGGAGTCGTGACCTTCTATCTAAAGAATAACAACAGAAAAACAAACAACTTCTGAAAAAATATTTGGCAGACAAATGAATGCCCAATGGTGAGTCTCACCTTTTAGGAAAGTCAAAGAACCACCACAGGTGTATTGTAGGAGATTGTTAGACAAAAGAAATGATTTGCACGCTGCTGGGACACACGCACTGCTCAGTGGGAACGTCCTCCAGAGCTGGGTGTTTCTGAGAGAACGTGTTCAACTGTACAGATGTCTGCACAAGCAGAGAGGGCATGTGGATGACTTCCCAACAGAAAGATCGTTTTATTTTCCAGACCTAATGGTTTCTTGCTACCTTCTAGATTATGCAATATATTTCAGGGGGTAACCATGGCAGTGCAGTAATTCTCAGGTTAAAGCTTTTGCAGGAAACAAAGCTTACATTTTTTTCTAGCAGCAGGAAACATTTGACTGAAAAGCAAATCACAATCTTTTGAGACTAGAAGCATGCTGTGTAATTCTGAGTTCAGCATGTGTCTTGGGGGGCGTATTGAATAATTCTTTTCCCTGAGTCAGTTCTATTTTGTCTGCCGGGAGATATTCTGTTCAACTGCTAAAACTCTATATTGATATAGGGAAGAACTTCTAATTGTTAAAATCAAACGAAAAATTGCAAATTATTCTTTGCTTTCTCTTTACAATATATTCTGATTGGAAACACTGTCTTCATTTTAGGTCATATAAGCAGATTCTTTGAAGATATTTTTAGGTTTAGAATAATGAAATTAGAAAATGACAGTACTGAAGAAATTTGCCTTTATTAATGTTAGTCATGTATAGTTTATAAAACACATTTGCTGTCTGATTTTTCAACATATATGTGCATGGATGTGTGTGCACTAATCATTTTTGAGTATTTATTTAATGTGTCCATGAAATCTACAGAGAGCATAAAAAATCAGTTCTCTTTCTCCTAAGAGTGAAACTTTAAAAAAAGCCTGCAAATATTTCGGCTCATGTGGACAATAGCTATTTATTGATATATACTGGCATTAATAAGCTAAATAAATTAAATGACTTCATCTGTGTTATTTTCCAACCAAACTCCTTGATAGAATTCAATGGAAACTTAAGATTTTGCTTACTTTATAGTTCCCTTATTTTTTTTGTCCTAAACATCCCATTCTCAAACATTTAATGTATAATATTTGGCAAAATAAATTGTTTTACTGCTGAGAGACTGAATTTCTTTTGAACATTGCCAATACAAATAATTAATATAGTTTCTACCTGCATTTACCTAGTTTTTGAAATCTAAATTATTTTCTTCACACTGACTGCATAGTATACTACTATCAAAGAAAGAGATAGGATATTGCCTCATGGAATTTAAACGTTAAATACAATACTAGAAAAATCCCCAGAAAGAGTAGCTTGTCCAATATCAACGAATAATAGACCAAATAAATTTGTGTGGGTTGCTTTAAGGCTAATATTTCATTCCTAATAATTATTATGCAATTTGAAGTTTTAGCATTAAAAACTGATATTTTGCATTTGTGTATCAGATTTTATGCCATATTTTAGCACAGTGAGACTAATGGAAAGCATGGAGATAAGAAGCTAGGAAAAATAGAAATGCATAAATAAAATTAGACTATTTTAAAAAGGAAATAAACAATTACAAATGATAAGGTAAAGAAAAAATGAAGAAAGAATAAGAAATATTCCATGTAAAAAGTAAAAATACTCAACCAGATAAAGAATGTAGTTTGTCACAATTTCTTTGCCTTTTAAAATCCTTATTGTATATCTGTATATTAGTATTATATCTGTATATCTGTGTATCACTTATTGTATATCTGTAAGTATTCAATTATTCTCTGACAGAAACAAGAAAAATGTGAGTGCTAAAAATTTGTGTTATAGAGATTAACGGAAACACTGTCATTCATTAACTGTATCAAAAACATTTTTTTATATTTGTTTTATATCCTCTTTATTTTCTCATTCATATTGTCAACAGTGGGTATAGTTTAATTTAGGACTTAGGATGCCAGTGTAATATGTGTTATACATGTTTTCTTAATTTTGCATCATCCTATGTATTTAATTATTGTGATGCAGGAATGATAATATCACATTGCAGAAAAGTTTGAGAGATGAAAAATATTGTTGTAGCTATCTTTGAAATTGCAGTCTACTACCATCTGTTCTCTGGCTATAAAAAGCCAAATATTCAAATCCTTTCCATAGTAAAAATCCTCACTTCTCCCCCAAAAGTCTCATCCCATTACATCATTGGCTTGAAGTCTATCATCTCATCATCTACACTGTATCAATTTGTGGATAGTGCTTCTCAGGGCTGGTACCTAAGGTGAAGCTCCTCAGATGTATCTTCTCTTAATCCAAAGATTTACAAGAAAGACAATTTGCTCTTCCTTCATCTAACATATAATGAGGGAGAACAGGACAGGATTGCTTCAAGAAACACACATAAGGGCAAGAGAGAACAGAAGACACATAGAAATCATTGGTCCATAGTAATTCTAAAGTCCAGCTAGGTAAAATTTTTTTTAAAGCTTTATAACACTTTTGTGTGTGTGTGTGTGTGTGTGTGTATGAGGAAGATTGGCCCTGAGCTAACATCTGTTGTCAATCTTCCTCTTTTATTTTTTTTCTCCCCAAAGTTATATATCCTAGTTGTAAGATATTCTAGTTCTTCTATGTGGGATGCCACCACAGCATGGCTTGATGAGCAGTGTGTAGGTCTGCACCCAGGATCTGAACTGATGAACCCCGGGCCACTGAAGTGGAGTGCGCAAACTTAACAACTTGGCCACAGGGCCTGCCCTGAGCTAGGCAAATTTTCTGAGTTTCTTGATTAGGGTGGTTCTATTTCCTGGGAATGCTTCTTTGTTGCTTTTCACCCTGCCCAGGGAGTAAGTCTTCCTTTTCTGTAAGAAAGGATTTTGTGTGCAGCTGAAAAGTCTTCTCAGCATGACACCTATCTGAAGGAATTTGGAGTTGAGGAGGTAACTATTATTTTAAAGTGTCTGTATCTTTCAGCCCATGAATGTATAAGTTCTTTTAAAATCTTGTGGATTTCATATGTATCAAATTATAAATTCACTCCAATTGACATATCCATACCCACAAATCTCTTTGAGATAATTGGCTCTCTGTTTTGATTCAGAGCATTGTGGGATACTTTTATTAAAAGTTTTTTGCCTAGATGAATGATTGAGATATTCCCTTAGGATTTTTAGGAACCCATTTGTCTAGAGAAGAGCTCTAGAAGACACCTTCTTAAATCTTTTTGACATCTTAACAAAGGGTCTTATAGACCTTTGATTTGATCGTTACCCTTGCAGCACTATGGAGTCAATCTTTGCACTTTTTTCACTTTGATAGTTGTTTGTTGGAGAAGACTGCAGATGAGAAACAATTTCATCGTTGGTCCCAGCAAATATCAGCTCTTTTATGTTTTCACTCAATTCTATTTGAAAATGGAACAATTCCTCTTTTAGTGCATCTTATCATGGGCGGGTAAAATAAGACAATTGGCACTTTGGATATTGTGTGGATATATTCTTCTTAGCAGGAGAAGATTAGGAATGGGAAATTTTATTGTGACTATTGGGAAAATACAACTTTCCAAAATATATTGTATAATACATTAGTATAGATCTTTTGAGCTTTTAGAGTCATCAGATATTATAATTATAGCTATCTTATTGCCTATCCCATTTAGTGTTCTAAACAAGATATACTTTCTTCTTGTTGGGGAAATATAATTAAAAATAAAATCTGCCAAGCCAGAAATTTCTCTCCACAAAATATAGGAAAGAAAGAAAGCAGAGCTTTAAACCAGTCTATGATGCGCATCACCAGCAATCTCTAAAGGGATTGCAAAAAAAAGGAATCTACCCTTTTACATAGCTGGGCAGATACAATTCATTACATACGTGTTAAATGTCTTTGTCCAAAGGAAACACAAAACTTCTTGCGTGTTTTAGACAAGTAGGAAATTACATCTTGGAGTCAAACACCTAGGCTTAAACTTCCAAAAGGACAGGGAGAAAGGGAGTCACCCTCCTTGATGTTCATATTTCAAAAAAGATAGCTCCAAAGTCCTCATGAAGGACTTTCCTATTGTTATTGCTGAGAAGATTGCTATTGTAAATTGTTCCATTATTGGATACTGTATTGTATTGGTCACAGTTCTCCAGAGAACAGAGAAACAGAACTAATAAGATATTATATTTATATACGCACACATACACGCTCACACAAGTATATATATATATGCATATACAATAACGAAGAGATTTTTTTATAGGGAATTGACTCACACAATTATGGAGAGGCTGGCAAGTCCCAAGATCTGCAGTTGGCAAGCTAGAGACCAAGGAGGGTGGATGGTATAGTTTCAGTCTGAGTCCAAAGGCCTGAGAACCATAAGAGCTGATGGTGTAAGTTCCAATCTGAGTCTGAAGGCAGGAGAAGACCATTGTCCCAGCTCAAAGGCAACTAGGCAGAGAGAGTGAATACTCCATTACTTAACCTTTTTGTTCTATTGAGGCCTTCAATGGATTGGATAAGGCCCACTCATATTGGGTAGGGCAATCTATTCAGTCTGCTGATTCAAATGTTAATCTCATCCAGAAACACCCTCACAGACACACTTAGAATAATGTTTAACCAAATATCTGGACACTCTTGGCCCAATCATGTTGACACATAAAATTAACCATCAGAGATACTAGTCGTTAGAAAAGTATTCCTTATATTTAACAGAAAATTTGTACCAACTATTACCCATTTATCGTAAGCCATCGTTTATTTCCTTTCCTATCTTATTTTCTAATTGTTTGCCTCTATTATCATTCCCAATTGAATTCATCTTCAGTACTGCCGCCTAAGAGTTCCTTGCAACTCTGATCATGTCACCTCCCTACTCGAATTGCCCTTTGGGTCTTCAGTGCTTTCAGAAGAAATTTCACATCCTTTCCCATCATATAGAGGCCTTGGAAGCTCTCCTTTGCCTGCCTCTCTAACTTGCTTCCCATACTTGCATCACTTTTAGCCATAAGTTAAAATCCTTACTTCCTCAAGGGCATCATGCACCTCTGTAACTCTGTCATCAGGCACAAAGCATTTGGGGCACAGATTTTACCAAATAAATCTTTGATAACAATAAAAAATGGGTTATTTGAGGTAGGCTTTCTGATGCGGTTGGGGGCTGAGGTAAAAAGAAGCTGGAAATTTATTTAAGAACTTAAGAACTTCTTCTTAAGAACTTATTCAAGAACTTTCAGTTTTTATGGAGAGGAATCAAAAGGCTGAAAACAAGTTGATTTCACCTGGGGGTGGGTCGGGGGGACAAAAGCCAAAGATTGCGCGTATGAAGGCTTCGCTCTGGGAAGGATATACTAACTGAGGTGGGTTTGGAGTAATTTGTGAAAGATAATTTTCTGTCAAAACTTGAAATTGTGTATTTAGGGCTCAGCCAAGACATGGTTAACATCGCACCATAGATTTAGGATGAATTAATGAAGACAATAACCTGGAGTCATAATTAGAAAAGCAAATCCAAAAAGTTTAGGTTAGTGAATCAGAAAGAGAATCAAAAGTTTATTCGCAAAGCCAATTGAGGTTATATTAGCTAAATTTCTTACTCTATAAATGGGATTTAGTTACATATTTACTTCCCTTTTAGTGCATTTATTCGTGTTCTTTTTGCCCTTGACTAGCGTTCAGGAAGTGGGAGAGGTAACATCAGAAAAGAGAAAACTGGGAGGTCATAAATCCAGGCTGTTTAAAGGGGCTCTCATGTGGTTACTTTGGCTGAATGACTGAATTCTAGTCCCTGGAGTGTGGGTAGAAATGACATCTGCCACTTCCAGGCCTGGCTCATCCACATTGTGCCATCCTCTGTGCTCTTTTTACGATCAGTTAGGGTTGCCACAAACATCGTGGAAGTGTTTGTGAAGATGTCTGGTTTGCTGTAAGTCTGGATTCCTCAAAGGCTGGATGCCTCCCCATTCCCCTCACCCCATCCTCCTCGCTGCATGAAGCAGTTATTCTTCACTCCTGTCTGAGTAAGACAGAATTTCTATTGTATGTTTGTTGTAGAAATTTAGGTCAATACTATATTTATACACAACAGAGTGGATAAGGCCTCAGGTTCTGGGGACAGACAGCCTGGGTGTAACTAAACTACTAGCAGCTTGCGCTTTAGCAAAAGACTTAATCTTTCCATGCCTCACTTTCCTCCTACGTAAACTGGGATATCTTAGGGCTCTGTTCAGGATCAAATGAGCTACTATGTGTAAAGTCTTAGAATAGTGACTAGCATATAGAAAACAGCCTAAAGTACTTTGGTATTGTTATTATTATACATTCATTACTTGATTTTTCTCCTAATTTAAGTTCTCAAGATTTTTGTCTATCGATACATGTAGATTTAGTTCACTTATTTTTTTCTGCTAGACAGTATTCCATTGCATTAAGCTCCGTAACTTGGTTATTTCATACTATGAATACACAGTGTAGGAATATGAGTGTGAAGAACATGTAACACCTTCAGGATTATAGCAATTTCTGTGGAAAGAGAAGAAAAAAGAGAAAAGATGGAATAGTATATTTTTTTCTTTAAAAAAATGGCAATTTGGGGGCCTGGCGAAGTGGTTAAAGTTCCATGTGCTCTGCTTTGGTGGCCCAGGTTTGTGGGTTTGGATCCCAGGCACAGACCTACTCCACTCACCAGCCATGCTGTGGCAGTGTCCCACATACAAAAAAATAGAGGAGGATTGGTACAGATGTTTGCTCAGGGCTAATTTTCCTCAGCAAAAAAAAAAAAGAGGAGGATTGGCAATTGATGTTAGCTCAGGGCGAATCTTCCTCTGCAAAACAAAAGGCAATCTTGATCATTATGGATGGTAAATGCATTAGTTTCTATTATATTTTACTCCGTATTTTCTCTAATTTTGAAATATATAATTAAAATGCAAATTACTTGTGATATTTTGTATCTGTATATTCTTTTATATACTGATAGTTAATTGTCCTATAAATTAGTGCACTTTGCTCACATATAGCTTTTTGTCTAAGTAGTTAAAAACATTTACAAGATTAGTGATCTTGTGTACCATTAGTGGAATAGTGCAGTTTTGAATATATCTCAGGGTATTCCATTCCTCTGAAACACGCATAGTATAACCACAACATAGCAGAATTAGCTGCCCTTAACTTTTTGGTGTTACCATATTTCATTGACTCTAATATGACATCAGGTGAGAAGTCTTTTGTTTTTCATAAAGTAAGAAAGAAAAAATGTTTCCCATTCTAACTTTAAGAAACAATCCAGGTGAGATGCAGTCAAGTTTTAAAGATGTTAAAATGTGAAAAAAAACTTAAAAAAAGGGTGTCTTTTAATCAATGAAATATTTTTTTCTAATAATGGTTTTCAATAGATATAAGTATCATAGAAGGATTAATTTAATTTATTTGTTAATCAGTTTTATTAAGATATGATTTATGTAAAATTTTTAAATGGAATTTAAAGGTTCAATTCAATGAGTTTCAATAGTGCACAACCACACAAAAATCATATAATGAAACATTTCCATCACTTCTTCTAATTAATTAATTAATTTTTGTTGAGGTATAATTGACATACAACATTATATTGGTGTCAAGTGTACAACATCGTGATTCAATATTTATATATATTACAAAATGATCACCACAATAAGTCTAGTAAACATCTGTCACCATACATAATTAAACAGAATTTTTTTTCCTTATCATGAGGACTTTTAAGATTTACTTTTTCAGCAATTTTCCAATATGCAATATAGTGTTATTAACTATAGTCACCATGCTGTACATTACAGCCCATGGCTTATTGATTTTGTAACTGGAAGTTTGTCCCTTTTGATCCCTTCACTCATTTTGCTCACCCCCCAACCCCCCTTCATCACTTCTTTACAGTAAGTTCCCTTTCAGTGACCCTTTGCCTGTAGCAGCCACTGTTGCGATTTCTGAGATTATATTTTTCCTTTTATAGAAATTCGAATAAATGGAATCATACCATATGTGGTCTTTTGTGTCTGGTTTCTTTCACTTAGTGTAATAGTTTTTGGATCCGTCTGTGCTGCTCAATGAATCAACAGTTTGTTCTTTTTTGCGCTTCAGTTGTATTCCATTATATGGCTATATAATATTTTGTTTATTCATTCAACAATCGACAAGGCATTAGAGTTGCTTCCAGTTTTAGACTATTATGACTGAAACAGTTATAAATATTTGAGTACAAGTCATTATGTGAGCATGTTTTCATTTCTCTTATGTAAATAAGTAGGATTGAGATTGGTGAGTGTATATTTAACTTTACAGAAGCCTGCCAGAGAATTTCCACAGTGGTTGAAAAATTGTACATTCCTGCTAGAGATGTGTACCAACTGCTCCTTGTCATCATCGATGTTTGATACTGTCGTTTTCATTTTAGCTATTGTAGTAGATGTGTGATTTAGCTTGCATTTCCCTGTGACTAATAATATGGAGGCACCTTTCCATATCCTAATTTGTTGTTTATAATGTTCTGTGAAATGCCTATTCAAATAGTTTGCCTACAGTCAAAGATAAACAAAGCCAGGCATAATTAAGGTGGTAAGCACAGATTTTAATCAGCAATGCGCTATTACAATAGGGAAAAGAGTCCAGCGTGAACCTAACTCACCTTTATTTGTACCGGGATAGTTGCATGTTTCAGAGGGAGAATGAGAGACTAGGGAGGGAGGTAAGCAGGGGCTCAGTAGAGTCAGGGAAGTGAAAAATCACAACATCAGGGCGGGTGTTTGTCCATGTGAAACCCCTATCGATTTCTGGCACACTTAACTAAGTTAGATTCCTATCCTTCCACAGAGGCTGGAGACATGGACTTGATCTGCAAGTGCTGAGTGGAGCCAACAGAAAATTATTTTGGCAGCCTAGCGCTCAAAACAGTAAACTATTTTTTTTTAAAGGATTTTTTTTAATTCACTTCTTTTTTTTTTTCTGGGAAAGATTCGCTCTGAGGTAACATCTGTTGCCAGTCTTCCCCTCTTTTTTTTTTTCTGCCCAAAGCCCCAGTACATAGTTGTATATTCCACTTTTAAGTGCTTCCAGCTCTTCTCTGTGAGCCACTGCCACAGCAAGGCTACCGACAGACGAGTGGTGTGGTTCCACGCCTGGGAACCGAATCTGGGCCACCAAGGCGGAGTGTGCTAAACTTTACTGCTAGGCCATTAGTGCTGGCTCAAAACAGTTAACTCTTCTATCCATTTTCTTAGGCAGGCACCTTAAGGAGGGCTAGAGTTATGTTACGGATGTGGCCTTGAGCTGTTAGAAACCATGTTAGTGTTTTGTTCAAGTTTTTATAGGCCAAGTTCGAGGCTAGTCAAGAAAGGGCTCAGAGGAGCCTGGCTAGAGTTTTGTCAAGATAGAATCTTTGTCACACTTTAATTGGTTTTTGCCTTATTGTTATTGAGCTATAGGTGTTTTTTACATATTCTGCTTACAATTCTTAATAAGATATATGTTTTTCAAATATTTTTTCCCAGCTGTGGTGTGATTTTTACTTTTCTTTATAATTTCTTAGGAAGAGCATTTAAAACAACTTTTGATGGAGCCCAGATTGTCAATTTTTTATTGTATGGTACATAATTTTTGCATCTTATCCATCTCTCATTTTTTCTGGAAGAGTTTGAGTAGAATTTGAAATATTTTTTCCTTACATGTCAGATACATTTCAACACTGAAGCCATCTGTGCCTGTGGTTTTCTTTATGGGAAAGACTCACACAGATATTTAATTTCTTTAATAGATATAGGGCTACTCACATTATCCATGTCATCTTGAGCGAGCTTTGGTGGTTTGTTTCTTCCATGGAATTTGTCTACATTATGTAAATTGTCAATTGTATTATCTGTTTATAACATTCTCTTATTATCTATTTAACATCTATAGGATCTGTATTGCTGTTCTCTTTTTTTTATATAGGCAATTTTTTCTTTTCTCTATTTTGTTTTTGATCAATTTGTGTTGAAGTTTATGAACTTTATTGATTTTTTTCAAAGAACTAGTTTATCTAGTTTGTTAGATATGTTTTATTACATATTTGCAAAGGTGTTTTTTTCAGCTCTGTGTTTATTTGTGCAGCATTCTGGATCTACAGACATAATTTCCACCAAATATAGAAAAAATATTGGCCATTACTGCTTCTAGGAGATAAACTGGTTCAATTATAGGGATCGCCTTGTTTGTTTCTTTTCTCTTGAAGATCACAATCCTGTGGATCATGTTTTCCAATATCTGAAGACAGTTCCTTGTATTTTGCCTGGTTTTCTAGCAGTTGAGAAAAGAGGGTAAATTTTGTCCATGTCATTCTATCTTAATCTGTGATGGACATCTTGATTAATTTATATTGACCATGGATATCCAATTCTAAAATCTTCCTAAACACTCTAAAATTCAGTTAGTCTAAAATCAATGGATTGCTTTTAGGATTTAAATTAAGAAATATTGATGCAACTCAATCCTGTAGCTCTTTATATTATGCAACTACTATGTAGTAGATCTAGCATTTAATCTCAGAATGCCAGATGCTAAAGAGCATTCAAAATCCACTAAACTGTTTGTCTTTATGTAGTACCTTATAGAGGTTATTTTTAATGAAAGATTTTCGGTAGACTTTGAGAACTTCTTATGCTATTCCTATAGTACAGAAGATTTTGTACTTTATACCGTTTATGGTCTGCTGCATTTTTATGAGGATAAGGTGGTCACGGTAAGTGCACTCTGAAGTATATTCAGAATAATAGCTTTGTCCCTTGACGTTATAGTTGATAAAAACCTCTAGACCTACACACCATCAGCACTTCAGAAAATTAGAAATTTTTTATTATTTTTAATTTTTGATTCTTGTTTATGTAATAATGTCATATCCCTAAGTATACACATGTACACACACACACACATATTCTTCTATATATATCCTCTAATAGTTTGAAAGTTTTCATTTTTACATTTAGATATTTAACAAATCTAATATTTGTGAGCTGTTGTTGTAGGGATCCAATTACTTTTAATGTAGATAAACAATTATCATAGTGTCCATGCTCCAGTTATTTATAATGCCTTGTCTTTCATATACCAAGTTTCCATATATATCTGACTTGGTTTCTAGGCTCCAGTTTGTGCTCACCATTGGAATACTTGTCAGTCAGTTTAATAAATTAGTGATTTTCATTAGTCTAGAGATCTGCTATGGCAAGCTCTTCCTTACTCATTTTGTTGCAGTTATCCTGGTTGCTATCAGCTCTTTGAATTATTAGGTAATAGGCATGATAACATAATTAGATTGAATATCTTAGTAGGAGAGAAAACCTAATCAACATATAAAATTATTTAATTTCACTAAAATTAAACTATAACAAAATGAGCACAGAAAATAATGTTGAGTGGCATTTAACAAATCAATGATCTACATAATTTAGAGACTATACTGAAGTACTTTAGTAGACTCAGGACAAAATGGGATCAAGAGAAAAACAAATCCTACCTTGCTAGTTGGTAGTCACTGAGATTATCATGGGAAAATTATAGCAATCCTCTGTTGTAAATTTTTCCAATTCGTATTTCAAATTCATGTCATTTTAATCCACCTGAAGCAAAACTCTGACCAGATCACTGTAAAAAGTAAAGTCTTCACTTACTCCAGAGCTTTCCATTTCTTGATCCTAATGTACTTCTCAAACATTACTCCCTAGTAGTTCATTTCATATTCATAAGTTTTTGCTTAAGAAAAGTACTTGCTATTCTCAATACTACTTGACCCAATATTCCCACCTCATTTACTTTACTTGTTCCATTCACTCTACTTTATGTATCGCTTAATCTTCTCTACGTTTACAAAAACAATTGATTTTTCAAAGCCCAGTTTAAATGTCAACTTGCCTGTCACTCCAGGCAAAAATCCTGACCTGTCCTGTTGAATCTTTATTTTCATTCTGTGTATTATAAACATATTAATTTCTACCTTGTCTTATTATTACTTATGTGATAGCTCCATCTCTTTTATTAGACCACATATTCTTTACAAGCCATGCCTGTGTCTGATTCACCTTTATTTACTCAAAGTGCCTTTTCTTATTATATGATAGGTGATTTACAAATATCTGTGGGATTGATGGAAACTAGTCATAAGATTTCTTAAAAGGATATAGAGAAGCAATAGTAGATAATGATAAGTAAAAGAGGAGGTTGTAAACATTAAAAATGAAGACAGGATTATAAAGAACACTTGATGATAGAGGGTAGATTAAAATGATGTAAAAAATTTTGTTACATATTTTTCTAGGAGGATAATGGTAGGTAAATCGACAAAACTGATGGCATTCAGGTAATTAGGAGTTCAGAACTGAAAATGGGAAATGGTTATCCAAAATGAGTTGTCATTATAAATGATCTATGTGTCAGAGAACAAATGGGACTTGTATATGTAAATAGGAATAGTAACAATTTCTATAAAAAACAATAACAATGACAAAATAATGTAGTTAATATTTACTGAGGGCTTATACACAAGCATACACACATACTCACACACACACAGACTCATGTGTACATTCAGATGTACAGCCAACGAACAACTATGGAAGACTCTAGGTACTTTTCACCTTCCAAGGAAAGAGAACTTAAAATTGTTGTAGGTTGTTCTCTGACCATGTAGGCTATGTGCTGTTTGAGAAAACAATCATGGACATCACTAACACACATACTGAAAATAAAACAAAATAAACTGGCTAAATCTCACAGTCAGTTCTGAGTCTTCATTTTACCTATCTCCATTCAGAGATGTCATATGGAAGAGTGTCAGGTGTTTACTAGGTGATCAATAAATATTTATTGAATAAAGAAATTTAAAGAATGATATTCACAACCAGGTAGAGTTTATTCCTGGTATGAAAGAATGGCTTAACATTAGAAAATATTTCAATGTAATTAATTACATCAACAAATTAAAGGATAAGAACAATATAATTATTTTGAAAGATTCTACAAAATTGTTTTCAAAATTCATAGACATTTCCCAATCAAAAGCTGGACTAAAATAGGATTTGATAGCACAATAAAATAATTTAAAACTGTGTAGAAAATCCTGATAGCAAGTATAATATTAAATATTTATACACCATCTTATTCCCATTAAAATTGGGATGAAGATGGCGATACCTACTACCATTAAACTTTGTTCCAGAGGTTCTAAATAACGCAATATGGAAAAATAGTGAAATAAACAGAACAAAATTAAAATGAAAGATGAAAATGGTAAGAGTATATGGCAAAAAGATAACAAGAAATAGTATTAAAACTATTAGCATTGGTAGAGAATATTGCAAAGTGACTAGAACAAGATATATATAGAAAAATTACTTAAAGTTAAAATAACAACTTAGGAAATTTTGACTACAGACGCAAAAAAACTGGATGCTATAATATATCAAATAAAAAGAAGCACATCAGAGAATAAAACTTTAAAATGTTGTAGGACACAAAACAAAACCCGCATATATATGGAAAAACAGGCCACAGCCCCTTACAGGAAAACTAAACATCATGCAAATATCTACCAGATTATAAATTGAATGTAATATGTTTATTCATACATTTATTGATTCAACAAACATTTGTTGAACGCTCATTATGTTCCTGGCAGGGATGAGCAAGATGGCTAAGATTCCAGCCTCCTAAGCCTTACATACTAATAGTAGAGACAAAGAAACTAAATACATAAACAAATAAATATACACTTTTAGGGAGTGATAAGTGGTATAAAGAAAAAGAAATTAAAGCAAGGGCATAGGAATGAGCCTGATGGTGGCGGTGGGGCTGGTCTTTGAGGTAAGGGGTCAGGAAAAGTGTCTCTGAAGAGGACCTTCCAGGAAAGGCATCTGAGCAGTGAGGAATCATTACAGACGACAGTCTGAGGGACACATCTTCTACTCAGAAGGCTCAAAAAGTGCAAAAGCCCTGAGGCCGAAGTGTCCATGGGATGGTTGGGAAGAGCAAAACAGTTAAGAGTGTCTGAAGCAGACAGAACAAGAAGGGGAGTGTGATAGAAGATGAATTTGGATGAGTAGTTAAAAGAAAACTCAAGCAAGACTCATAGACACGTACCCATATACATATATGTGCGTTATATTATAAACTTTTCAATATACATTTTAATACATTTTAGTTAAAATGTGAATATTCTTAGTAGACCAAAAATAAATAAATAAATGAGTTCTTAAAAATCATAATATAAAAGGATAAAATATATAAATATGTGATTCACTGTGGAGGAAGGGCAAATGACCAATAAATATAACAAGAAATTCAAATTCTTTAACAGAGAAATATGTGTCAAAACAATGGGCTACCATTTTCATCAAATATCTGTCAGTAGTAAGAAAGAATAAAAGCATCCAATGCTGCAACATGTTTGGAAAAGATGTATTTTTGTATTTATTTGCCCCAACAAAAGCTATGTTTCAGGAAATATCCTAAAAAATAAAATTAAATTATATGTAAGGATCTATTTATAAAGATGCCTATTCAATATTTTTGTAGGCAGCACACTCAAAGCAACCCTCACGTCTATCCATAAGCAGTGTTTGAATAAATGATAGCAGTGTGTCTATGCTAAGAGTGTGCGAAAAGAGTAAATGAATAAATAGATTAATTAAGAGGGTGAATTAATGCTATATGAATTGACTTGTAGAGATATCCATAATATATCATTATGTAAACAAGCAAGTTAAAAAATTGTGCATATTATATAATGCCTTATATTCATATGAGACAAATCTATATATGTGTATTTTTTTGAGCAAAGAGAAAGTATGGATGGATGCACATGAAAAAGTTATTATTTGTTACCTGCTAAGGGAAAAGTTAGTGGTTTATTAACTTTTAAAAATACAACTGTTTCATTTATTCCAATGAGCACTCATTACTTCATAATTTCATAAAAATTTAATAAAATAAAGAGGAAAATATATTAATTGAGACTTTTCTCTCTAAAATCATAAAAGCTTCTGGTCCGTTGGCTAGGCTTTCTCCTCTGCTTTAAATAACTTGCATGTTCCTGGTGTACCAAGAGGTGGGGTGGTAGGAACAGTTTGTTCTCCACGCAAGCAATAAGGGAAGTATATTGTAGAATATTTAAAAACAATAATCAAACCTACTAAAAGTCAGTTGAATTTTTATCATTATGAGCCAGCAATTCTAAACAATACCAGTGAGAAAACACCCCTCCCCCACAGTGTCCACGATCCACCCCCACTACCACTACCACTTTTCCATGTTCCTTCAGTTAAGAAACCAAATTAATATAATGTTATATGTAAATTACATCTCAGTAAAAACAAAGAAATATTTGTCTGTGTAAGTAATTTACTAACCTGTATCTTCTTCTATCATGTCTCAATTTTAGACAACTCTTTTTCTAGATAATCCTTTGCTATCGACAAAGAATGTGTGTGTTTTTGAATGTGTATTTTATATTAAATGGTTTGTGTGTGTATACATATGTATAAATGTTTTGGGGGTGGCATAGTAATTGTTATGAACTGCATTTTACTTTTGTTAAATTCTACTTTCGTTGCAATAGAAATACACACTGGTAGAAAAGGAAATATCCTCACGAAAGTTTACAGAATCTCCTGTCTCAAAAGGACAACCAATGTTAGTCAGTCTTTTGGTGCATATTATTCCTAATGAGTACTTTTTTTCTTCTGATCTTTTTAGATGTAGTCTAAACATAAACAAATTCAACCATTTCAAATTTCAGTTACATCATTTTCTAAGTGTTCTTAAACACGCATTAGGGGCTGGGCCTGTGGCTAAGCGGTTAGGTTCAACGCTCAGCTTCGGCACTCAGTTTTGCCAGTTTGGATCCTGGGCACGGATCTAGCCCCTCGTGAAGTCGTGCTGAGGTGGCGTCACACACAGCAGAACTATTAGGACCTGCAGCTGGAATATATTACTATGAACTGGGGGGCTTTGGGGAGAAGAAGAAAAAAAAGAAGAAGATTAGCAACAGATGTTAGCTCAGGTGCGAATCTTTAAAAAAAAACTGCATTATCCTCTGTTGTGCCATTTATTAAATTAAACAACTTGACTTCATATGTTTTCCAAATAGCTTGAGTTTTATAAAGTACTATATGCTCTCAATATACACATAAATGTTCTCAAATAAATCAGCCGTTGTGAAATTTTGTATGTTGTGTATTTTATACATGTATAACTCGAGAGTTCAAAAGGAAGAAAGAAATCTTTTTATTTAACGTCTAGATCTGCTTGCCTTATAAAAGTTGGTTCTGCATTATATGTGAAACTGAAGAAATAACAGTGCTTAGATAAATCAATAAACACTCAGAAAATGTTTTCTTCGAATTCAAGTGGTATTGTATTTACAATATTAAACCTTAACTAATATGAACCTCTTCCTAGAATATTAGTTTTCATTTTTCCCCAACAGCAAAACACGCTCTTAAAATGAATTTTTTAATAAGAAGCCAAATAGGATGAACAGATAGAATTGCAGCTGCTGTGGGGGAAGGTCGGTGGCTGTACTAAAGCTCCACTCCTTTGCTCCCTAAAGCCTGCATCCAGGACAGTCCCTCAGACAGCCTCTCAGAACCTCTGTGGGCCTCCGGGGCAGTGTTTTAGTTATGTTGCTGTGGGTGAAATATATGCCATATGAAGGGATCACTTCAATGACTTGTATCATTCCGAAGAATATTTAAGAAACATTGAAATAACAGGAATAGCCTGTTATTTTAATAACATGAATATTACTATTTCCTCTTACTGTTTCTACCAAAGACTACGGCCAGGAGACGTTTACTCGGATAAATGAGACTAAAGTTTAAGCTATGTGATGACCAATATGTTCTACATGATATAATAGTGTATAACAATTGTATAAAGATGCATTTTTTATGGTAAATCAAGTATATTAAGAATTACATGTTTCAAAATGTATACTGAAAATACTATAATATATTAAAGGAAAGATATATAACATACCAAATTCTCTTTTGCAAAATAATGAACAATTTTTTTCCACATTATAAATCACAGAGAATGTTTAGTAAAGAACTTTGACAAAGAAGCATGAATCAGCAAAGTAAATGTGCCTCGGATCTCAATCAGCTCTGTTTT
Organism: Equus przewalskii; assembly: GCF_037783145.1. NCBI lineage: Eukaryota > Metazoa > Chordata > Mammalia > Perissodactyla > Equidae > Equus > Equus przewalskii. The sequence goes on from NC_091833.1 coordinate 41,423,661, forward strand.
AAAATCACACAACTCTTGAGAATTCATCCACAATATTTCCCTAATCTCATTGCCTCCGTATTTTATTTTATTTTATTTTATTGTTAACTCTCTATCTCCTGAGAAAGAAGACTTGAATCCAAATCACAAAATAATTGTCTTGAATCTTACTTTCATTTTATTTTATAAATTGAAAACATATTTTACAAGCCTAATGCCCCCACAATTCTAGCTTATTATATATAATGGTTCTAGTAGGATCTATTATTATAGAAGGGTATTTTTTACTCACGTGTTAATTTCGATTTCTTTGTGTACCCGTAGCTCCTAGAAATGAGGCATGCTCAAAGTAGAATCTCCTTAATTGTGTGTGCTTCTGCTCATTGCTCCCTTAAATTCTGTCAGATCTCTGCACAATGACCTGACCAGAACATAAAAGTAGCCAAGAAATAGCAAAACCTTTTCTGGGTACTTGCACTGCCTCTTGCCTCCCTGACTTCCTGACATAGAGATTCCTGATTCGATATTTTAGCTTCTGGATCTGTGTCTTTATGCAGCATTTTTCCAGACTCCCTTTTTGGTTCTTTAAACTTGCTCTTTCATTTGGTTTTGCTTGCATCTCTGGATTTTCCTCTCCTTTGTAATCATAGGTCAGAAACAACAAATTTTCCTTCTCTTACCCTGTGAGTTCTAGACTTACATGTACAACTGCCTACTGTCTTCATTGTCCCAGCACTCCCTCAGACATCTCAGACTCAAAATGTCCAGAACTAAACCTAGTATTTTCCTCCCTGACTCTGCTCTCCCACTGTATTCTTTCTGTTGGTGAATTATAGTCATGCACTGCTTAACAACGTTTTGGTCAACAATGAACCACATATGTGACAGTTGTCTCATATGATTAGTACTACGTAGCCTAGGTGTATAGTAGGCTATCACATCTAGGCTTGTTTGAGTACTGTAGGGGAGGAGAAATTTTCCTCTACCCTTCTAGGTTCTTCTAGCTGGTCTTAGTATTAACTTGATATGAGACAGATTAACAGGAAAAAAACAAACCAAAGTTTAATAACATGTATATGTTGGAGAAACCCAGGAATATGGAGTAACTTATCAAAATGGCCAAAGCCCTCCCTCACCTTAATACCATCCTCAGCTAAAGATGAAAGATATTGGGGGTTGGGAGAGTCAGGGACTTCAAAGGGAAGGAAGGCAATTCACAGGTAGGTGGAGAGGAGCAAACATTTGAAAAACAAGTGTTTGGCCACACAGAAGCAGAAGAACACAGAGGGGAGTCCAACAAACTTTTCTAGGTTCTTCCCTGTCTACCACCTAGCTCAGGTTGCACTAAGGCAATAGCTTGCTTTCTAAGACAGGTTTTTTAAAACTGAATTCTTTTAGGCAGTCAAAGGGGAGGTGATAAGAAAAACTTTGAGTCTTTTCCTTCTTAAAAATAATCAGCCTAAAATAATCCTCATGTTAAAGAGACACATTTTGGGGTGGCAAAATTTGTATCCCTTCAGCATGCTCTGTGATGTTTGCACAATGACTAAATCACCTGACGACGGATTTCTCAGAACGTATCCCCACCACTAAGTGATGTGTGGCTGCATAGCAACACCCTACCGGTTACATTTGGCTTCTTCCTCCACATCACTGTCATGTCTAAGGGACAGCCCGCTCAATGTTTCCAATGAATCCTCACCGTTCTCTCCCAGATGTTACAGGCCATCTTGATTCAGTATTGCATCCTTTCAGTTTTGGTTCATTTTATCCCAAAACAAGGTGAAAATAACCACAGTGATTCCAAATCCAAATTCTTTAGAGTGAGCTCAGTTCCTTACTATATTATATTAACATGTGTTTTTAAAATTTTATAAATGTTCTGGGTGGTTGTTAGAGAAAACTGAGCACTCTAAGCCAATAAACAGGCAGATTTTTAATAATACTACCTGAATATTATAATAATATGTATTTGCCTGATTTTTTAAAAAAAATGCTTCTAGCTGTATGGGAGTATTTCCACCATTTGTTTCTGATGCACATTTCCTAGAAAAGAGGCAGCTGGTTTAATTGCCTGACCAGAATACCACAACGTTTTCAAGGTATTGAATTTTGGTTGTATGTGGTTTCATGTGGGTTCCATTATAGTTTTTGTTTCTGTTTGGAAAGAGAAGCTGGATGGTAGAGAGAAGGGAGTTTGTGCTTTTTAGTTATCTGTGAGAAATCTGAAAGCAGCTTGACCAAATAAAATACTTTTCTCAAATATCTTTTTCTTCCTTCCTCAGTTCCAATGCATAGGCCAAATTACCACAGGGCTCTTTTACCGGAGGAAGACCTTGCTCTGCCTAAGGCGAAAGGAATGGGATTCAGCTGAACCAGGAGGCAGGTGATTTGCCGCTCTGCAGTGTTTATAGGGGAGAGGAAAAAATTTAGTAGTCTAGGGTCAGGTTTATAATGACCACCTCCGGAGAAAATGTTTGAACTATTTATTACCACTTTTAAGTTTCTTTTCTTTTAAAAAGCTCAAAGGCTACAGATATAGAACTTTATATAGTAGTGCATGTGATATATTTAGGAATTTGAGAGAGAAACATGGTGTAAAGCACAGAAAGAGAGAAGACTGATTCTTCTAGGGGCTCCCATTCTGTATGACATCCATTATAGCAACCTAGCCAATTAAGTTCTCATTTCCAGAGAGCACAGAGGTCACTTGAGTTTTTCTTTTATCCTGATGGTCAATCAGAAAAGAGAAGAGAGTGCTTACCCTTGATTAATTAAAAAAGTAAAACAAAAGAAACTTGGTTGGACATAAATATGAATTTTTAAAATCCAAAGAAATCACTTTTCATTACTGCTTTCGAATATTAATAAAACTAAATACACATTTGTGACTGTCACAAAACTTTAAAGAAACCATTAAATGGAAGAAAAAAAGTTTGACAGAAATATTTTATGCACAAACTAATTTCTTAGAGTCTTACATTTATCTAGATGTAGAGGCTTTTCGTTTAGTTTTCATTGTTTATACAAGAAATTAATGATGGGCTGCTAAAGTATAATTTAATCACAGGATTAATCTTTAAGAGGATATATAGTAAAATAATTTAAATATGCTAGTGCCACTTTTTCCTATCACCTCATTTACTTACTTAGTGGTAATATAATGCTTATTCTCCATAGTCCGCCATATTCTGGATAGATGCCTTAACAAGTAGAGAATCTGTTCTTACTGCAGCATATAGAGTGCTAACTTTAAACAAAATTACAAAGCAATTTCAATAACTGCATCAGCCATATTCTTATTTAAACCATGGGCTGACTTCTATTTAATATAGAATTTCTGGCAGTGTTCCTTGATCACAATCTAAGTAGTTTGCATTTGTCTATTCCAAGTTTGCATTTGTCTCCTAGCCAAGTCACCAAAACGATCTACATTTTTTTAACCTATCTGCCAGCTTTCTCACTATTTTTTTCTCCAATTCCATTTTAATATAATCAGTTAAAAGACTGGTCTCCTTTTAAGAAGTTTTATTTTTATTTTTTGGTGAGGAAGACTGGCCCTGAGCTAACATCTGTGCCAATCTTCCTCTATTTTGTATGCGAGGCACTGCCACAGCATGGCTTGATGAGTGATGTGTAGGTCCGCACCTGGGATGCAAACCAGTGAACCCCGGGCTGTGGAAGTAGAGTGCACGAACCCAACCACTATGCCACCAGGCCAGCCCCTCAATAGGTTTTAAAAATCACTTTATGATTAATATGCTTCATTATTCTTAGAACATGGATACTATATGAATGTAAAATGAATTCTTGAGCCCAGTGAACATATAATTTATTTTAATGTTGAAAACTTCTTTTAGTTAAGCTAGTGATTCTACTTTTGCCATTAGTAAGTGAAGAATGATGCTTTTAGAATTTTTTTGCTATATGAATAACAGAAGTAGACTATTTGATTGTAGTAAGGTAAAATTAAGAATTTGTAAGCTTTTAACCAATTTTAAATATTTAGTATTTTTCAATCATATACTCTTCAACATTTTAATTTAAAAAATGAAAAATCTCTTTTACAGTTGCTGTGAAAACCAGAAATAGTTATTCTGGAAGATTTTGAATATATTCAGTGAATCTGGCCATCTCCATCTGTAATAATGTCAAAGTACCATCTAGCTAAGTCCTCCCCATAAGATGGGGTTAAATTCAATGGCTATGCAATTCTCATGACCTTTTTCAGATACCGGAGATAACTTAGTCATTTTCCATTTCTCAGCTATAATATTTCTTTTGAATGTTGTGAACTTTTAAAAAATGTCACTAAAATGTTAACTATTTTTTTTCTTCACACATTTGTGGGTTTTGACTATACTAGCATGGGTGCTAAAAAGTCTATTGCAAATATCTTTAACAAACTCTATAACTATTTCTCAATTTATAGGTAGTCCCATTTCACAGTTGAATGCATGATTTATGGCATCAAATAATCTATGATCTAGTCTTCTGAAAGGACATGGAAAAAGATCACTGGTTTCCTTTTTTGTTCATTGTTACTTATTTAAAGTTGCTTATTTTTTATTTTAACATTTTTACTATGTTGTTCGATACTTTTTGGATGTTTTGTTAAAATCTAGGAAAGTGTGACTAATATAACCATAAAAGCGGTGGAAGAACCCCACTAAAGACAAATGTGATAGACTGATCCATCGAAAAAGTAAAAACTTTCGTATGAAAAATAAACACACACATTTAAATTCTTCAGAAAGAAATAGAAAAATATTATTAGCAAACAGGACAGATGACTGACAGATATGGATCGTTTACTGTGTGCCCAGCTCTCTTCTAAGAACTGCTCATTCCTGTTGATGGAGAAGGAAACCAAGCACTTACCCCCATTTGCCAAACTATGAAGAGGCAGCGATTGGTTCTAAAGTTAGAAAGATAGCTTGAGAGCACATGCTCTTAACCTCTCCACTGAGACTTAAAAGAAATATACAGTTATTTCCATTACAAGTGAAGGAGTTCAGAACATGCCACCCCAAAATATGCCACTCTGGGCATATTGACTATTTTGACTTAAAAGAACTTGAAAAATGGCAAATATAAGAAAAACACTCTAGCCTTCCTTCTTTTTTGTAAAAGCAGATGAAATACCAGAAGGAAAGTAACATTCTTATTATCAAGGAGGAGAAGTTGAAACTGAGAGAATTCTATATAAACAGATCTTGTTAAAATAGTTATCTTCCATTAGCCTCCCCACATAATTTAGCTACTTTCCCTCAATTACCTGTCTTTGTTCACTCTAATATAAAAACCTGTAGGTTTTGCCATTTCTTTGGATCTTCCCTCCTTATGAAGGCTTCTATGTCACATAAAACTTGTATTAAATATATTGGCATGCTTTTCTCCTGTTGATCTGTCTTAGCTCAATTTAACTCTAAGGCTCAGCCAAAAACAACTCTAATTGGGCAAAGGTAAAATTTAGACTCCTCTGGACTAGTAATCAAAGCAAAATAATTAAAAGAACTAGATGACACTACATATATCAATCAAGTTAGCAAAAATTTTTAGATACACAATGACAAGAAGCATATGATGAAAAAGACAGCAGTATGAATCAGGCCTCTTAAAATTATAAATCTGGTTCTTCCTGGCTCATTAATCCTCTGTCTAATCATCTATCTTAAAAGTGAAACACTGAAAACAATATAAATTATATATATTAAGTAAATGTTGAGCTAAAATATGACATAACCACACAACGGCATACCAAATAGTCCTAAAGCATGTTTTGAAAGGTTTGGATCCCCTGAGAGAAATCCTCAAATTGTATAAACAGTGTAACCATTCCAACATACACAAAAGAGCAAGCAGTAGCAGCAGCAACAACAGACAAATCCCATAAAGCAATGCATCGAGAGATGTTTAGGAAACATCTAGATATTTCAAAACTAAATTGATGCAGATGAATCCCAACTTCTATCAGTTTCATGCTCAGAATGGCCGTATAAACTCTCAAAAGTCTCACCCCCAGTTATGGGCTCTCCAACCTTGGGCTGGAGGTTGGTTGTGGCTGGGTATTTAATAGGAGAAATCTAAACCATAGGCCTCTCATAAATCATACATGAAAGTCCACTATTACCTTTTGGTAGGATAATAAATGGATATAAAGAATTATTTTAAAACCCTGCAATCTTATAAAAGCAAACACAAAACATTTCTGAAGGATTATTTTTGTTTTTGAACAGAGTTTTCTTCTCTAACCCCTGAAAATGAGCTAACAATAATATATCACACACCTTTATGAGGTAGAATAAACATACATAAATAATAGGAGAATTAGCACAACTCAAGAGCAATACACAATAAAACTATCTAATAAAAGACTAAAAAACACGTATGAGTAATATGATTAAACAAATGATTTAATAGACCAGAATGAAAAATCTGGGAAGCACACATACACAAAGATTTTACAGATTTTAAAAATACCCATAGCTTCAGATTTCAGCTCCAATACATGTAGAGCATGGAAATCGTCCCTCCTGTCTTTACAAGAACAAAAAGCTGGACAAGGCGAAAATCAATGCCTTTTCTTAGACCCATCTGAAAACTGAAGTTGCAGAGACAACCAGCACTCTGAAATCTGAAGAGACAGGCACATCCAGGGAGGTACAGTGACTGAGATCAACTTACCTGGGGCAGAAGCCACTAGAGCCATAAGCTGGCAGGAAAACTTAGACGGTAAGTTGGACAAATTGCTGGAGGCTGAGTATGGATGAGCCTGAGAGTGAGAAAGTCCTGGGGGCTGCAGGCTTAAGGGCCGCCACACTTTCATGGGCTTTCTCTCCAGTTACTTTACCACCAGGTACTTCTGGTGAGGATCCTGGAAAGATCCCCTTTAAACCCAGCAAGGAGAGTAACCATTGCGAAACAAGCCAAGGGCCTCCTTCATGATAAAGGTCTACTCCCCAGGGGGAAGGGCTTTGCCTGATGCAGTTCTGAAACTTTATCCCAGCTGAAGAAGACGGAGGCACAGAAAAAAATAGCAACTTTTTTTAAAAGGGTACATGTGTTAAAAGGGCTATAGGTATTGGAGTGAACAGAAATGTGACCTTTTATAATTATTGATAGACGCCTAAGCGATAATGCATTTAGATTCCTTGCAAATATTCTATGAAGTAATTCAGTTCACCCACTATTTATCACCACTGTTACGTAGTGGCACATATCAGGCATAGCAACTGGGCAAATAGGTGTATAAAAATAGTCTCAACATTATTTATCATTAGGGAAATGCAAATTAACATGATAAGATTTTATTACTCACCTATTAAAATTACTAAAATCCAAGCCACTGACAATACAAATTGCTGGTAAGGATGTGGGGCAACAGGGACAGGAAGAGAATTTATTCCTGGTGGGAATATAAAATGTTACAGCTACTTTGGAATATAATTTGACAGTTTCTTACAAAACTAAATGTAGTCTTACCATACAATCCAGCAATCATGCTCCTAAGTATTTACCCAACTGATTTGAAGCTCATGTCCACAGAAAAACCTGCACACAAATGTTCATAGCAGCATTATGCATAGTTGCCAAAGACTGGAAGAAACCAAGACATCATTCAATAGGTGAATGGAAAAACAAACTGTGATACATCTATACAATAGAATAATGTTTAGCGATAAAGAGGAATGAACTATGAAGTCATACAAAGATATGACTACTCAATGTAATGTGCTGTCCTACATGGGATCCTGAAACAAAAAGGAATATTAGGTGAAAACTAAGGAAATCTGAATAAAATATGGACGTAATAAATAATAATGCATCAATATTGGTTCATTAACTGTAACAAACATACCATATTAATGTAACATAATAGAAATAGACAAAAGTAGATGTGGTGTATACAGGAACTCTTTGTACTGTCTTTGCAACTTTTCCACAAACCTAAAGCTATAAAACAAAATTGTAATTTCTGGACTCAACTGAGGAATGAAAGGCATAATAGGTAGATATGAGGAATCAGAATACAGTTCAAAGAGATAAAGAAAGACATGGAAAATTTTTAAACACTTCTTGAAAACATGGAGACTATTTCATAAAAGCAAGAGTAACAAGAGAGAAATATGAAAAATTGAAATTTATCACATTTGCAAATAGAAAAAAGTTGAAAAATTCATCTCAATAGATCAGAAAAAAATTGATAAAATTCATACCCATTTATTGTAAAAGTTTTTAACAAATTAAAACATAGAAGTGAACTTATATAATCAGAGTTTGAATAGTCTTTAAAAGCCATACTTAATGATGAATTATTAGAAGCTTTCCATCTATGATTGGGAATGATCTATGGATGCTAGTATGGGAGAGGACAGACTTTTTCTCTACCATCTTATGTTCTTGCTGGGGACCCTTTGAATGAAACTAACAAAAGACATTAACAGGAGAAAAAGAATACAAATTTTATTTGATATTAATATTTTTTGTGTGATATGGGGAGCTTCATTGAAAGAAGTGAAAACCCCAAAGAAGTGGTTAGACCTGGGGTCTTATATATCATTTAACAAAGACTGATAAATTGTGAAGATGTGACAAGACAAAGGAGAAAGAGGTTTGGGCTAAGGGCTGTAAATTGTGGGAACGTGACTAGGAGATATATGGGGAAAGCTAATGGAAGATAAGGATTATTTCAGTAAGGTTTGCTTTTACAGATTCATTTCAGAGTTAACTCCCTGTCACTGGTGATAAGAATGTTCTTCTCTTCTTAGTACAGGAAGGGCACCTTTCTTGTGGGAAATTTATGCCCTGATTTTACGTAGAAAGGGGGAAAGCAGAGAGCCCATGCTGTGCCTGCTATCTCTCAACTGCCTTCAGCTAAAAATAATCAATATGCCACAGCAGAGTATTTGGGGATGGTATGTTGTGATCCACTATCTATAACCACTGGTATTTAACCTAGTACTGGAAGTCTTAGTCAATACCATAATGAGGGAAAAAAGAAATTGAAAGCATAAATATTACAAAGAGGAAATAAAATTGCAATCATTTGCTGATAACATGCATTTTAAAAGTCCAAGAGAATCTACAGATAAGTCACATGAATAAATAAATGAATGTATCAAAGTCAATGAGCAAAAATAAATTATACTTATGGATATCAGCAACAGATGATTAGAAAACAAAATTTTTACATAATGTTTCAGTGACATCAAAAAACATAAGATACCATACAAAAAAATAGAATGAAAGATGGACAAGGCCTCTAAACTTATAACTACAAGAAACTATTGAGAAAAATTAAGAATGACTCAGATAAATGAAGGACTATGATGTTTACAAATTGGAAGTCTCAATATTTTAATTATGTCAGTTTTCTCCAAATTGACCTTTAAAGTCAATGTAATCCCAATTAAAAATCTTAGCAGTTTGTGTATGCGGAAATTGACAGGGTGACTTTAAAAGTTATATAAAAATTTATATGGAAATAGATAGTCAAAGCAATTATAAACAAGAACATAACTAAGGGATTTAACTGCCAAATATCAAGATTTATATAAAGCTTCTGTAGGTAAAATAGTGTGGAATTGATATAAAAATAAACAAATGAAAGAAAAGAGCACATCTCACGGGCTCATATTTCATGACAGTGTAGTACAGTGGGAAGAGTTGGTCTTATCAGTAATCAGTGCTCATTCAACTGGCTTTCCATATGGGAAAAAGAATCTTGACTGCTATCTTACTTCACAAGGAGGATCAATTTCAGAGGTACCGTAGATCTAAGAATGCAAAGTAAAAACAGTAAAGATTCTAGAAAAGAAGGTAGGGGAGGATATCTTCATAAGCTTGAGCTAGTTAAATACTTCTTTAATGGGACATAAAAACTGCTGATAATAAAAAAATGATAAATTGGATGACATTAACATTAAAATATTACTGTCTTGATTGACAGACATCACCAAAAGAATGAAAAGGCAAGTCACAGAGAATGGTAAAGATATTTGTGATACATGTGTCTAGAAATGAACTTCTACAAATACAGAAAAAAGAGGCAAACAGCTCAATTTAAAATGGACAAAAGACTTGAAGAGGCACATTAAAAAAAGAAAGGATAGGGCCGGCCCGGTGGCGCAGCGGTTAAGTGTGCACGTTCTGCTTCTTGGCAGCCGTGGGTTTGCCGGCCTGGATCCCGGGTGCGGACACGGCACTGCTTGGCAAAACGCCATGCTGTGGTAGGTGTCCCATGTATACAGCAGAGGAAGATTGGCATGGATGTTAGCTCAGGGCCAGTCTTCCTCAGAAAAAAGAGGAGGATTGGCAGTAGTTAGCTCAGGGCTAATCTTTTTCAAAAAGAAAGGATATCCAAATGGTCATACACATATGAAAAATTACTCAATTTCATCATAAATGATAACCAAATTCAAATTACAGTATTATACTACTTCATTCCCATTAGCATGGATAAAGTGCAAAAGACAAGATAACCAAGTGATAGAAAAGGTGTGGCGAAAAATGAAACTGTCATAATCTTTGGGAAACTATTTGATAAATTCTATAAATCTTCAAGTACATATAGTTTATGACCCAACAGTTACACTGCTAGCTATATAACCAACAGAAATATCTACATATGTGCACCAAAAGACATGTATAATGATGACGAGCAGCACTATTTATAATTGCTAAAATCTGGAAACAGCCTATAAATGGTCATCAGAAGTAGAATGGATAAGATACATTGTGGTATATTTATAAACTGGAATACAAAAGAGAATGGAAAATGAATGTCATACACAGCCATATGGATCCACATCACAAGTATAATGTTGAATGAATGAAGCCAGACACAAAAAGATGCTCTATGTGATTCTATTTATGTAAAGTTCAAAATCAGGCAAAACTTATCTAATAATGGCATTAGAAGTCAGGATGCTTGTGACTCTTGCAGGCTCTCAGTTGTCACTGGGTGGGGGCACATGGGAGCCTTCTGGAGGACTGGCAATGCTTTATTTCTTGACCTCGGTGCTATTTTCACAGCAATGTTCACTTTTTGAGGATTCATTGTATTATGCTTATTTGTGTATTTTTCTCTATGTATGTTGTACTTCAGTAAACATTTACTTAAATGAGCATATCAAGAATATTTAAGAAGATTAAACATGTGTCCGATACAGATAAAGGAAATAAAGAAAATGGAGAAGAGATACATAAATAGTCTTAGCTAAGAATTTTCCAGAAATGAATGAAGACCTAAAGTCCTCAGAAAACAAGCAAACAAACATAAAACCTCTCAGGTCTCTGTGTTGGGCATAGTTGCAAGTACCATAGAACAAAACAGACAAAAACTACTTCTAGTAAGCTAAGATGAGAAATAAAGCAAGATACAAAATAAAATATATAATATGCAAGTTGGTAATAAGTGAAAAACAATAAAGCAAAGAAAGAAGCTATGAAATCTTGGGCTTGGGGAGCAATGTGGAAATCTTAAGTGGGGTTTCCGGGGATAGGCTTACTGAATGTAAAGAGATAAAATATACAGATGCAGATATGTGGGTAGATGTGGCGGTGGGGGTTGATAGAAGAGGAGAAAGTAAGACTTCTATCTACAAATACTATAGCTAATTCTCTACAGTTAAATCATAATTCAGTGACCTATTACCTAATTTTGAGGGATATGCCATGGTATCGTATAACCACTGTGTAAATGACTATATAGGTCACTTGTTAACAAGTGTTATTAGCTGCACTCTCCTTCTCTCTTTGTCTCACTGTCTCTCTCTCTCATACATTTAGTAAATGAAGCTTTCACCATCATTCTCTAATTATTTGAAAGATGAAAATATCAAAGGACCATACTATTTTACAAGACTGACAGAAAGACAATAGAAATAACACAGTACTTATGTTATTTTCCAGTACTTGTAAGGGTGTTGGATGGAGATCATGCAAATAAACTTGATGATTAGGGGGACCCAACCAGCAGTACCCAACAGTACCCAACAGTAACATAGACTTTACAAATCTCTAGGAGAAAAATAAGTCTAAGACTAAGATCAATGGTGATATTGTTTCAAAGAGGCGTCCTTGCAGCACATGGAGCGAGAGTGAGTAGAGGACAGACGACTTCCAGGGTAAGAGGAACTGTAACCAGAATGTTAGCTAATAGGCAGTGGAACGCTTGACGTCATAGAGGAGAGGGCATGTTTTGAGTTTAAATTTTGTTTCAACATTTTGAAAAGTTTTAACTTTGATACACCAATTGTCAGCATATTGTATCATTTGTCCTCTTTCTCTCTCTTTTTATCTTTCTCTTTGTCTCTCTTTCTTACATACTCACTCTCACACATATATATACACACATATTTACAAATTATTGTTATCATGGTGGAGTATATTATTGTGGAATTATATATTGTGGATCTACCAGATCTCACAATCTTTCACCTTTAAACACTTCAACATGCACCTTCTGACAACGAAGATATTCTGTTATGTAAAAGCAAAACAGTGACCAAATCCTGGAAATTTTACTTTGTTCCAATAACATTATCTATAACATAGTCCTTATTCTAATTTTTCTAATTGCGGTAATAATACTCTACATCCGGGCTCATTTATTGCCTTTAATCACCCTATTCCTTTCATCTTCTTTAATCTACAACACTTCCTCAGTCTTTCTTGTATATCAGGACATGGACCTTTTTGAAGCTTATTTGGTAAACTTAATTTCAATATTTGTTTATTCTCTCTTCTAAAGGCATACTTCTAATCAGCAATACAAAGGTTATCAGGTCATTGTCCTCTCATCCTTCTTTGCCAGAGAGCAATGTAATGCATTTTGTTTTTTTAATATTCCCCGGGGGCTTGAAAAGACATTCCTCACCCCAGGAGAAATATAGTAGTTGCTATCCCACCAAACATACGAATAAAAATACCCTAATGACTCATTGAGACTAAAATGTCTTAGGCAGTGTGTTTTATTTCACATAATGAATATGTACCATATTATTTATAATTTCAATGAAATCTATAAACATGGCAGATTAGAATATAGTCATTTTAGCTTTTATTTCATTATGAGTTTGAGAAAGAAAACATGCAGCTTTTAACATTGTATTGATTTTACCTCAATTGTAATTCAAATTTCAAATACGCATCATAATTTCAATGAAATGGCATATATAAACTGTTCTTTAGTCCAGATTAATTTTAAATCAGTTTTGCAAACCATAAAACACAGAATATAAAGTCTAAGTGGACATTAGGCAACTCTTTGCTGCAGACAAGTAGTTTCAGATACTTTTATATTCTGGTAGCTACAATCTGAACAGGGTTTCATTGCAGGTCAAATACACTTAAGAGCCATCTCTTATGCATTCTAACTTCAGGTGGAAAATGCTTGGAATACAAATAACTGTTTTCGTTTCTATATTGCAAGGATGGTAGTCTTTTTACTTCTCCCACTTGCATATGATTTAAGAAAACGCAAGTTGTTAATTAGAAGATGTTTTTGCACAGTTAAGAATTTATGATTATGTGCTGTCATCCATATCACTTCATTTTTTCACCAACAGTGTAATGATTGTTCAAGTTTAGTTCTTTGGTCATTGTTATCTCTTCATCTTGGTTATTTGAGCCATTAAATTTTCTTTCTCTGTAGCTTCTTGTTAACATCACCTCATTTCTCAAATGTCCTATAGTTTAATACAATGTTTAATTTAGGTTCCAGCTTTGTAGTCTTTTCCAAATGTAAGCTGTCTGTTCATATACTTACTTATCATTGTCTTTCTGCAATTTACGTGCAGTATTAGTGATTTTTAATCATTTATTTTATGATGCATACCATCCTCAGCTTTAAAGTTTGTATTTTCAGTGATGATAATATATAGATGCATTCTTGAACAATTTACCGTGAATGCCCTATTTTTTATTTAACTTATATTAAAGAATATGAGATTAAATTACATTAAAAATAGTCAAAGATGATGAATTAATCATATTTGGCAAATATGAGGTTAGGATGGAAGATGTAGGACACAGATACATTTGAATTTGATAAAAGTTGTTTCCACACAAAAACCTGTCTGCCAAATAGCATACCAGTATGTCTCTATTCTAATCATTATGGATATTTAAATTAACTTATAACAGGGCAAAGTTATTCTCATTATTATTCTTTTAAAAAATTTACCAATCTACTTTTTCTTGTCTATTCTTTCAGATGAATTTCAGAATCAATCCACATAATTTTTTTTTTAAATATTTCCAAAGTCTACTCCCTTCTCCTCTGGGTATTTTTTTTTTAAGGTATACTTTTTGTGGTGAGGAAGATTGGCAACAGGGCCAATCGTTTTTTTCCTCCCAAAAGCCCCTGTACATAGTTGTATATCCTAGTTGTAAGTCCTTCTAGTTTTGCTGTGTGGGATGCTGCCACAGCATGACTTGATGAGCAGTGTCTTTGTCCATGCCTGGAATCTGAACCAGCGAACCCTGGGTCACTGAAGTGGCATGAATGAATTTAACCACAATGCCACTGGGTGGCACTCACATAATTTTTAATAGACTGTTTTTAGAGTAATTTTATGTTTATACCAAAACTGAGTGGAAATTACAGAGAATGTTGCCACCCCAAGGGCACGATCTGCTCGCCACAAGACAAAGCCAGTCTCTCAAGAAGCAAGACAGTGGTGGAGAAAGAACTTTCATTAAGCAAAAACCCAGATCATCAGAAGATGGTGTATTCATGTTCTAGAGAACCGTCTTAAATAGAATACAGAATCTTGAAGCAGTTATATAGGGCTAGTGGGCTAAAGAGGAGGGGCTCCAGAATGTTGACCATCTAGTGCTTTATACTGGGATCTGCCACATCGTCTGGCACTCTAGACTGGGACACGCCACACCAGACCTTTCAGCTGTCATTGATGATGTACGCCAGTATAGAATATCTCTCCAGGGGTCGTTGGAGGAGAGGGTCAAGACTGTTGTTCATCTGGCACCACAGACTGGGAGTTGCTACATTTCTAAGGAACTCAAAAGAACACAGTTATCGCATCACAGCTGGGAGGTATAAAGCTAAGCAGGGGTCATAAGTCATAATCCATGCAGTTTTCTTTATGTTTCAGTTAATTATTTTCTAGCCTACATGCAAGCCAGAGTATGCCCAGCTGGGCTAATTACTCAGAGGTTATCCGTAGTCACAATATGGCTCCCTTTCCACAAAAATGGTTTCCTTTGTGTCAAGTTTGTGCTGAACCGGTATCAAAAGTTCCCATGTACTCCCTGCCCGCCCCAGCCTCCATCGTGATCAACATTCTTCACCACAGTGTTACATTTATTACAATTGGTGAACACACATTGACACGTCATTATCACTCAAAGTTCATAGTTAACATTAGGGTTCATTCTTGGTGTTGTACATTCTATTGGTTTGGACAAAAGTATAACAGGTATCCACTGTTGTAATATCACACAGATTAGTTACACTGCCCTAAAAATCCTTTATGTTCCACCTATTCATCCCTCCCTTCCCACAAACCCTGGTAACCACTCACGTTTTCACTGTCTCCATAGTTTTGCTTTTCCAGAATGTCATATAGTTGGAATCATACTGTATGTTGTCTTTTAAGCTTGGCTTCTTTCACTTAGTAATGTTCATTTAAGGTTCCTTGATGGCTTTTCATAGCTTGATAGCTGATTTCTTTTTAGCAATGAGTAATACCACATTGTCTGGATTTACCACAGTTTATTAGTCCATTAACCTACTGAGGGATATCTTTGTTGCTTCCAAGTTTGGGCAGTTATGAACAAAGCTGCTATAAATATCTGTGTGTAGGGTTTTTTGTAGACGTAAGGTTTCTTCTTATTTGGGTGAATACCAAGGAGGGGGATTGTGGCTTCTATGGTAAGAATAAATTTAGTTTTGTAAGAAACCACTAAACTCTTTTCCAAAGTAGCTGTACCATTTTACATTTTAACCAGCAATGAATGAGTTTCTGTTTTTCCACAACCTCACTAGCATTTGGTGTTGTCAGTGTTTTGGTTTTGGGCCATTCAAATAGGTATGTAGTGGTATCTCATTGTTTTCATTTGCGATTCCCTAGTGACATATGACGTTGAGCATTTTTTCACATCCTTATTTGTTACATGTATATCTTCTCTGCTGAGACGTTTCTTCAGATCTTTTGCCCATTTTTAAATCAGATTGTTCACTTTGAAGAGTTATTTGTATGTGTTGGATAGCAATTCTTTATCAGATATGAATTTTACAAATATTTTCTCCCAGTCTATGGCTTATCTTCTCATTTTCTTGACAGTGTCTTTGGCAGAAGAAAAGTTTTTAATTTTAATTAAGGCCAGCTTATCAATTATTTCTTTTGTGGGTCATTCCTTTGGTATTCTATCTAAAAAGTCATTGCCAAATGCAAGGTCATCTAGATTTTCTCCTATGTTGTCTTCTAGACATTTTTTGGTTTTGCATTTTACATTTAAGTTTATTTTACTTAATTTTTGTGAAGGGTGTAAGGTCATGTTTAGATAATTTTTGTGCATTTGGATGTCCTTTTGTTCCAGCACCATTTGTTGAAAAGACAGTCCTTGCTCCATTGTATTGTCTTTGCTGATTTGTCAAAGATCAGTTGACTTTATTCGTGCAGATTTTTTTCTGGGCTCTTTATTCTGTTTCATTTATCTCTTTATTTGTTCTTTCATCAATACCACATTATCTTGATTACTGTAGCTTTACAGGAAGTCTTAAAGTTGGATAGTACACATATTTTTTGATAGTGAACAGTAGCCATGTTTTAGAATCATATAACTAACTTTATAAAATGACTATGGCAGCATTCTATTTTTTCCTATATTGAGAATAACTTATAAAACATTATCAGAAGTTCTTTCTAGAAAACTTGAAAGACTTTATTGGTATTCTTATTATATAAAACAATAAGATATATATCATCTCAGTAACCAGTTTGTCAAGAATCAAGATGATTTCCTAAAAATAAAATCCTAGACCTGATATACACTTGTGTTTTCTTCTATATATTATAATGTTCCATCAAAAAAAAATTAAACATTTAAATTTGCATGAACCCATGCAAAATCTGATTATTCTAGTACTGATGACCTTTGAGTATGTCCTTTTCCAGTTGACTTGAAATGCCAATTTTACCATATGCTAGATGCCTATGTTTTTCCACGGAATTTACCACCTGTTTCTGGGCTTGAGCCACATTATTTTAACTATTATAGATTTATATTCTTTTTATAATATCTGTTACTATCTCCCACCCTCCTAAATATTTCTCAGAGGACCTTCAATTTCAGACCCTTTCAGACCCAGAAGCCTTTGGAGAAAGGTGTGGAGAGAGCTGATACAGTGAATAAACACAGGAAGTTTCGTTTCTTTCCTCTGCTGTAAAGCACGATACCTCCACTCTACGTTTACTCCTCTTGTGCCCAAATCCAGATGTGCTAATGTCTCAGCTTTGTCTGGCTCTATTATGAGAAACAAAGTTGGCTTTGCTCATTTCTAAGTTTGTTCCATGTGCTGTGTCAGGATTAAAACGAGGGGCCGCTCAGAACTGTGCTGTTGACTTCAGTATTTCACTCCTAATAATACTACACTACTTCCTCATTTCCAGATTAAGATTGGCAAAGTTTCAGCTTCCTGAAGTCAATATTTTTTCTTGGCAGTTGGTTGAGGATGGGAAATAGGAAGCTTGAATCGGCCCTTGAAATCTCCCTTCAGTCCATTTCATCACTATTATATCTAGCAGCATTTCTTTGAAAATTTCATTAGATAAATGTCCTATCCTTGTTTTTCAACATTAATACAGATTTTCCCTAATCATCTATTTCCTTGGTCGTTATCATGGGAATTTGAATAGGAGGAACACTTGATGCCAGTTACAGAAAAAACAAACAAAAAGACATCGGATGGAGATTCCTTCAATTACATTTTATTTCATTCATAAATGTATATATATCTGGATTTATCCTTTCTAACTGTTACAACAGAAGATCACTCCTTTGTTCTATCTAACACTAATACCTTCAAATGTCTTATACTGTGGATTTTATCCTTTCTGTATTTTCTGGAACATTTCACTATCAGTTATCTCATCTCATTCTCAACTACAGGATGATTGCCATTGTCTCTTAAACAGTTTCAAATCTCTTCTGTTAAAAAGGTAAAAAATAAAATATAAACCAATTTTTCCAGACTCTTTATTTACCTCTAGCTATTTCTCTTTCTCTTTTCTATTTTGAAGCTAACTTCTTGAAAAAGTTTCTGATTCCTGCTGTCCTTCCTTACTTCTCTTTTTCAGTTGCCTCCAATCCGGCTTATATTCACTTGAGTTTACCTCAACTAAACTAATTAATGTACTCCTTTTCTCTCCATATGAAGAACGTTTTCCAGTCCACTTACTATTAGACTCCTGAACAGTGCTAGAATCCTGGTACACTTTCCATTGTTGCCTTCCCTGACATGCTACCCTCATACTCCTCCTACCTCTCTACCTACTCCACTTTCTTATCTTTTATAGGGTCCTTCCCCATATGTGGCCGTGGGAGTTCCTAAAGTCTTGTCCCTGGGTTCTTCTCTCATGCTGTAATCTCTTGGTGTATATCTACAGATAACCTGCAAATTTTCATCTTTGACCCAGTCTTCTCCTCTGTGTCTCACACTATAGAGTCTTCTCTGCTTCCAGAAGGTAACTAACCTGAAAAAGCTCTTGCTGAGTAATTCTTATTTAACAAAATAAACAAAAATAAATAATTCCTATTAAAATTAGTGATACACAATTATTTCAGTAACTAGGTAAGTATACATACGATATTCAATGTGTAATAAAAACAGTAATGCAAAATATGGCGATGAATTATCTTTCCAATAAGCAAATCAGAAAATCATGTCTCACTCATTTTTTAATAAATGCCAATGATCTCTCATTACTTTTATCATCAAGACTAGAATCCTTCACTTGGTCTATTTACCTCCACAGCATCGCCTTCACGATGCCTCCCTTCCTCTCTGCCCCTCCAGGCCCGCTGGTCTTCTTTCAGTTACTAGAACATGCTCCAGGGTCTTTGCTTATGTTGGTCTGAGACTGGAGTACTTCCCCATCTGCTCCCCACCACTGGTGGCTAAGGTCTATCCTCCTTCAGGTTTCAGTTCCATCACCACTTCCTTAATGAGGATCACCTCTGACCGCCTTCACTTGGTCGAATCTTCCTGTTTATCTCTGTATACCTCTTCTTGACAGTCTTACCATGGTTGGATTTTATATTTATTTTATGATTATCTGATTATTGGTAGTAGAGTTAGTATTCTTTGTTGACAGTTGTATCATTGGACCCTAGTACAGCACCAGGTATGTTGTACGCACTCGATGTACACTTGTGGAATGAATAATGAAAAGAAGGAGGAATAAATGGTATTTTCCTAGGGTTTTTTTAAAAATCATGAAACATTTTGGATTATGACAGCAGCTTTGGGGGAAATTCTGCAAATGTTGGTTCGTTGTTCTTTTGTATTATTTTCTAAATACTTGTATTTATATTTATATTTCTCTTTAATTCAATAGTTATTTAAAATGATCTTTTTAGATTTTTGAATGATTGAGTTTTATTTACTTTTAATTATGTTATATTTTTCCTGAAATTTATATTTGTTCATGTTGTAAATAAATATTAGAAGTTTTCCCTTATTCTGTTATTCAAATTAATGTTATTTTCCTTTAGACTGAAATATATTCATTGAAATTGTGTAATATGGTTGTTTGTTTATGCTTTTAAAAGAAGACATCTATGAAAAATTGATATTTTATGACAGTGGGACATGTGAATTGCCCTGACTCTGCTCTCTGTCTTCTGATATGGAACTAATCTTCCTTTTAATTTTATCCTCCTGGAGTAATATATCCCAATGAACTCTCGGCAGTTTGCAGACCCCTAGACTGAGGGTTAATTCCACCTGCCCTGCTTCACACCTCTCTATCAGAATAAAAATTTATTTTTAGGTAACTTGATAATAATATTTACTTTTTGGGGGACACTATACAAGATGATAATAATATTTGATACTTACATAATGGTTTTGATATGCCAGGCTTGATATGCTTTAAACATATTAACTCATTTAATCCTCAAAATGATACTACAAAATAAGTATTATTTTATAGTCTTCTTTTTCCAAATGTGAAAACCAAAGCACAGAGAGGTGAAGTAAGTTGCTTAAAGACACACAGAAAGCAGACAGCAAGGGCTGGATTCCAATCAATGGAAAGTCCATGCTTTTAACCACTAAGCTGTATTGCTTCTCAAGCACAAAGACTGCTTTACATCCTTTAATTCAATTAATAATACCCAGAAAGTCTATATAAGGTAGATAGCATTGACTCCACTTAAAAAATGAAGAAACAGAAGTTCAGAAAGAGGAGATAATCTTCTAAAGGCCACAGCCCTTGGAAGCATCCAAGACCAGATCTGCACTGAGATCTAATGTTTATCTTTCTACATGAAGCTGACTCAACACCTGGAACTCTCATTCTATCACATGCAGACAATGAAAAACTAAAAATCAAAGAATGCAGTATTGTCAACAATTTGCCGTTGGAAATGCTCATCTCAATTCCCAACTTCATATATCTTATTGTACAGTGTTCTTGGGGAAAGGGCATGAAAGAAAAAGGTAAGAATTGATAGGGCTAGGTTAGGACTGCTATCACACAGGAGGCACTCAGTAAACACTGTTTGCATGAAAATTCCTCTAATTTTGTTTTTCAGTCATCTTTTTGCAATAAGTTTAGTAGACATTTCTCACAGCTGTTAAAAAATCAGACACTGGAGTTTTCTTTTAGTTTTTAGAGTTGTTTCCAATTTTTGTCTTTCTTAATGTTTTCTTTGGTATGTGAATGGTAAATGTAAATGGACTTTGTCTTGCTACTGCATATTCACAGTACTAAAGATAGTTTGGGGCAGATGATATGCATTTAATAAATATTTGTTGAAAGGATAAATGTTGAGAGAAGGCACACTGGGAAATCAATATCTACCTTCATTGGAAACAAAATTTCTTTTGAGAATAAAGATTATTTGATATTAATATATGCAAAAAGCTATATATTTCTTCTTAAAAATGGTTTAAGTTTTCACAAAAGATTTTGGTCTCTCTCAAGTATGTATTTTTTTTGCCAAAACTATTAAACATACTTTAGTTAACCTCATGTCTAGCAACTTTTTTACACTTTAAAGTACTTTTATAGATATTAACCCTAGGGATCTAAGTGTTTAAGATATTAATGAAGGGTGTTGGTAAGTGGTAAGTTATAAACTTTAATGAGTTTAGTAATGATTTATGTAAGATAATTTTTCAAAGTTTATGAATGACATAATTAAAATATACTATTGCTTGGTTTGAATTTCCACAGCTCAGTCCGTTTTTAAGACATTCTGTTTTGAAGAGAACATTTAATGTCACTCTACCAAATTCTGTCCTTCTTAAGACAGAAAACACTTCAACTATACAACAAAAAGCCAAACCAAAACACCGACGAAGCAAAGTAGAATCTTCTAAATGGTAAGTCACAGAATCATATGGTTGCTCCATTTTTACAATCCATAAATTAACTGTCATACAGAATCTCTGGGTCAGATAATTTTTTTTCTGCCTTCAAAGCAATACATTTGCGTCCGTATTCTAGAGATTGGTTATGTTTATGGTCCCAAGGAGTAATTAACAGATTATAGGAGAGCACAAACTCCATGCTTCCAGAAATAAGTGCTAATCTGGTCACGAATAGCCATTACATTTTCATTTTTATAGTCTGCTTTTCATTTGTCTTAAATGCCAAGATAGAAGAGTTACCTTAATGAGGTAAAGGAGACAGGCTTTCTTTTAGTTAACCTATCTTTGTTAATATAAAGAAATCTGAAAAATAGGGGCCAGCTCCGTGGCCTACTGGTTAAGTATGGTGTGCTGCACTTCGGCAGCCCTGGGTCGGTTCCCCAGAGCGGCCTACACCACTCATTGGCAGCCATACTGTGGCGGTGATGCACATGCAAGATGGAGGAAGATTCACACAAATGTTAGCTCAGGGCGAATCTTCTTCAGCAAAAAAAGTAAATAAATAAAAAATAATGTCATGCTTTAGTCAGTTATTGTGAGATTATATCTCATTGAAACCTAGGCTTTTTTAACCAAATTGTACAATCAAGTAAGTTTGCGTTAAGAAGAGATATTCTTTTGTAAACAGTTAGTAGATATTGAACACTGAGTTAAACACTGAGTGTATAATAATGGCTGTGACAGTGATTTGACTTTTATTTTCTTTTATACTATTTGATGTTACTGTATTCCAGACAAAGATTCCTTTCTTTTCAGTATCCATACCACCAAGTGGCGTTATATTTCAGAAATTTACTGAGATTATATTAATTGCTAGGGAACTGGATTCTAAACGGAAAATTATTTATTAAAGTAAGAAAATTTTATTATCTGATATACCATTTGACTACTTATTGGAGCGATAGATAAAATTCATATAGATGCTATCAGAGTCTCTTCTTTCTTCAGTCTAGACCTCTGCTGTCCATCACGGTAGCCACTAGCAACACGTGATGGTTGAGCACTTGAAATGTGGCTATTTCAAATTGGCGTGTGCCATAAATCTAAAATTCACACCAGATTTCAAAGATTTAGTTTCACATAAAAGGTGTAAAATATCTCATTTATAATATTTTTTATTTATTACATGTTGAAATGATAATATTTCAGATATATTGGGTTGGATAAAATACACTGTTATGGTTACTTTCATCTGTTTATTTTTATTTTTTTAATGTGGTCATAGGCTCATATTATATTTCTTCTGGAAAGTGTTGGTCTAGAGCATCCATATTTTGCAATAGTGATACATCATTAAGCTATGTTAAAAAATAATGTCTTATTTTCAGTTCCATTTCACACATTGTGCTTTTGCTTCTATTATATATTTTGTTATGACAAGGAGCAATAGCCCATTATCTCTGCTCATGATCACAATTAATTATTAATAATACAGCACTTCCTTTAAAATGTAAAGATTTAAAAACTATTCTACTGAATTTAAAACTACAGCCTTACCTTTTATGCTATAATTGTGATAATTTTCAATTCTATATCTTTTTTGAGCCCACAGAGCTTATTACGATCATTTCTTAAGTTATATTCATGTAGATTTACCCACATATTTATTTGTTGCCTTGCTCTTCACTCTTTCTTTCATTTCTGTGTTTCTCTTTGGGATCATTAATTTCTGTCTAATGAACTCTTTTTGGAAATATTTTTATTTCATCTTCACTTTTGAGGAATATTTTTCCTGGATAAAGAATTCCAGGTTCACACTAATTTTCTTTCAGCATTTTAGAGATGTCATTGCATTATCTTCTGCCTTCCATGGTTTCTGATGGAATGTTTTTCCTTTGAAGGTACTGTGTCTTTTATTTGTCTGGCTGCTTTTTCAAATTGTCTTTATGCATTTTTAAAAATTAATTTTACTCTAATGCTCCTAGGTTTTCCTGCCACCCACCCCAATCCTCCTTGGTGTTTGCTGACGTTCTGGGTTGTGTGAATTGGTGTCTTTTTATCAGTTGTGGAAAATTCTCACCCATTATCTCTTAAAATATTGCTTTTATAATATTTTCTCTCTTCTTATTTTGAAAATTGAATTACAGGTATTAAATCCCTTTACTGTGTCTCATGTATCTTGGATGTTCTTCTCTGTGTTGTAAATCCTCTTTCTTTCTGTACTTCCATCTGTATATTTTCTAACAATCTCTCTTCTGGTTCACTAATCCTTTCTTTCCTTTCTTCAAATGTCTAATCTGAAAAGAAGTCTATTGAGTTCTTAATGTAAATTATTATATTTCAATTCTATAATTTCCATTTGATTATTGTTTATGAATCCTAATTATACGGTGAGATTATCTACCTTGTCAACAATTTGTTTAAGCATTTTACTCTTCATTAATTTGAAGGCCATAATAGATAACTCCAACTCTGATTCACCCTTAGATCTGCTTATATTATCTATTTATCCTCTTTGTTTCTGTCTTTTGATTCTATCTCCTAGCATGCCTAATAAGTCATAGCTTATGAAAAATTATAGAGGTAATTTGATGCTTTGTCTCATAGCATATTCCTCCAGACAAGGTATCCTTTTGCTTTCTCTCAGGCACCTTAAATATGGGGAAAACCAACTTTTTCTAGTGCGGGATTTCGCTTGTTCAGAGACTGGATTTCATATGTTTGTGAGAGCTGCTCTAATTCCCATCACACATGTTCCTAGGGTGTAACCTTTCTGTGATTCTAGGATCATTGCAGGAAGACAGTGATGATCACTAGAGTTCCTTCTCCTTTTTTCTTCCTCCACCCTGTGAAACTGCAAACACTCTGTGCATCTGCCGAGACCTTTAGCTGCTACCTTTGACTCTACTTCTTAGCCTCTTGGCCCTACATCAAATAAAATTTAGCAGATGTCTTAAGGGTAAAAGATGACACAATACCAGAATTTCATCAGTGTTCTCTTTTCTTCAGGATTTTTTCCCTTCAAGTCCTGCTGTATTGGACTTGAACTATAAGCTTTGTTTCTATAGGCCTTGAGAAGGGCAAAATCTCAGCAGAAATCTTAGAAATCTCAGAAATCTTAGATTTCCATTCATTTTTGTGGTTGTCTTTTCTGCCTTTTGGCCTTGCTTAAGAACTAAGAGCCCTCCAAGGGAATGTACGGCTCACCTCAATGTTGCTGCTCCTCATCCTTCTCACCAGGTTCCTGGTCCTTACTAGGCCTGGTTGTCTGTGTAGCTCTCCATTCTCTTAAACAGTTTTTAATAGAAATAAATTCTCCTAATTTTTCTGAGACTTGGTCTAAAACAAGTTACTCTGCCATATCTGAAATTCTTCCTTTACTATAGTTTAGCAAGCTCTTTCATGTCTACCTCACAAGAAATTCTTGAAATCCCGTATCTTTGATGAACGTTTATAACTAAAAAGAATACCTTCTAGACATGATATATCCTGACATGTAACTATTTACTCATCATTCTACTAAAACTATATATTCTCTTTAAGGAAATATGTTTATTTATTTTTTAAACTTCCAGGTTTACTTCTTTGAAGATTATTATTGTCACATTATAAACTAAACATTTTAAAGTTATATATTTAATTATTTAATCGTTTTTACACGATATCATACAAAAATAAGTCATTCAAAAATGTTTTCATATCCCATGTGTGCCCGCTCACATCCCACTCCCTCTGTAAAATAAACCTTCAGAAGATAAAGCCAGATTAGCTCCATGTTCAACATTACTCTTACAGACAAACAAAAAGACTGACTCCATCTTTTCTGTTTATACATTCTCCTCTTATTACCACCAGAGAACCTCAGAAAACAAATCAGATTTGCATTCAGAATTATTTTGTATTTCAGTAAGTATAGTGTCATTTGGAGGCTCCCTCTTTTAATTAACTTTCAGAAAAAACTATTTTATTTCGCAATTAAATTGAGAGAAGTTTAATGCTTGGCTGAGCTACTATACTAACTCTAAGGCAAAATGAGTGAGTTAACATGTTCAAATGGCTGCTGTCAGCTCCACTCGTGTGTGGGTGAAGGAGGAGCAAGCAGGATAACAGAAGAGTGTTGGATGATTGAAAATGGGGAAGGAATCACCATCTGAATGTCAAATAGCAAGGGTGACGTCACCAGAACAAATTCTCTGGACTTCACAGGTTTACCTTAAGTCAAGCAAGCCACATTTTGTTCAACTGTTCCTGGTAATAATGGGAATGAACATAAAATATTGTTGTCAAGTGTAGTCTCACATACATGACTTAGTGAAAAACTTGATATCTCTCCTAAGATGAAATCTGGTACAGCCTTTTATGTGTTACGAGTACATTTTATAACTAATTTTATTATAAAAGAGCTTTATTCCCAGAGTATTCATCAATGGATAAATCACTATATTAAATAATATTTTGAAAGTTTTAACAGCTTATTTGGTTGCTATTTTTTTTCTATTCTATCAATTACTTAATCTTATTAAATTCACTATTATGATGATGTAACATCCAAACAGTTGCAGGTATAATATATGTTTTGATATACACTTTTAACCAGCTTTGGTTACCAGCAGAGTCCTTAGAATAATCCAAATACCAAAGTTCTGACATAATATGAACTACTTGATATCAATGACACCTAGTTTGGTTAGAAAAAAAGGATATTTTGTGAAATTTTTGTATCTTTTTTATTTGAAGTAACATAATTAGAGGAGCAATATGAAAGAATATTTTGGCTTAGGTTGAGAAGTACAATAGAGACACCACTTAATAGAAACAACTTTGCTTTCCCCACAGATATATTCCAAATGTACTATCTATTAATATAAAGGTCAGCTGACAGTGCTCTCATAAGAAGTAATTCCGTTTTGATGATGTCTTCTATCAGCTACTCAAAGGACCAGAATTGCTCTTCTAACCTAGAGAGATAGAAAAATCTATTCTTGCCAAACATTTCTGTATTTTTTCCTCAAAAATTTTCCTATTGCAAAAGCAGTATATATATTCATTGCATTCTTTCTAAACATATGTTACTAGTGTTTCCATATAAAATATAACTCTGAATAAAGATATTTGATGAAAGCCTTTCTTTTTCACTTTAGAATCTCATTCTCTAACTAGAGAATGCAATTACTTTCCAAAAACTAGGCATACTGAAATGAAGTAAATGACTTTATTATGTGTATGTATCATCCACTTGACTTATTTTCTTACTCTTCAGTTCTCTGAAATTATAAATGTGGAGAATAAAAATTGTAAAAGGAATATTCAGTATGTTTTACTTCGTGTGAATTTTATGTGCTCTCAAAAGAGAGAGCAAGGAAAAAGTGTTTAAATTATGGCAACACATATAATTCTCTCCAATGGCCTACATATTTGGGGAAGGTAGATAAGCTTAAATATTAAATCCTAAGACTTTTGAGTTTAATGCACTAGGTTTAACATAATCTTGAAGAACACATCAGTCAGAGATAAGGATTTGGATCAACGGTTCTTAATTTTGGGAGGTAGCATAAACTTCTTTCAAATTTTGATAAAAGCTTTGGAAACTTCATTGGTGAAAAATGATATGCAAATAAAACTTAGCATAATTTCAAAGGATTCAAGTAACCCTGAAATCTTTCAGTGTGTTCTGGTTTAAGAAAACTTCATCTAAAATATCTCCACGAATGTACCTAAAATTAGTCATTCAAGATTGGAACAATAAAACTCAGAGTAAATGGTCAATGAATTTGGATTGGATGAATTGAATTGAATTGAGAAAACAGCGCGGAACTGATGGTTGCAGGAAATCTTGAGCTCATGTCCTAGCTATGTAACCCTAAGTTACTTAATCATCTAGTTCTTTGTTCTACGGCTATAAAATAAAGGAATTGGTGTGCTAGATTAGTCCTTTTCAAACATAGAAGATGCTGCTTCACAATCACCAGATGCATTGATAAAATAACACAACTTCCACACATCTAACAATTCTCAACTGCTATGATCTGTCCTCCAGGAATGAGCCCTGGAACCTGTATTTTACTCTAATTGCTTATATGGTAAACTCTAGCTACATAATCCCCCAGGTTTCTATCATCCCTATAGTATTTTTTTTTCCTCAGCTGCCTTTTTTATATGTTATGTGAACCCTGTAAAATACAGTTCTTCTCTCAGAAAATTCAGATGACCAAGAGCATTTGAAGTGCATTACATATGTTGCCACATCCTTGCATGAATTTTTAAAGATAAAAACTTTTTTGTTGTTTGCTTTCTGGTGAGGAAGATTGTCCCTGAGTTAACATCTGTTGCCAATCCTCCTCTTTTTTCTTTTAATTCTCCTCAAAGCCCCTGTACATAGTTGTATATCCTAGTTGCAGGTCATTCTAGTTCTTCTATGTGGGATGCCACCACAGCATGGCTTGATGAGTGGTGTGTAGGTCTGTTCCCAGGATCCAAACCGGTGAACCCTGGGCCATTGAAGCGGAGCATGTGAACTTAACCATTCGACCATGGGGCCGGCTCCAAGATAAAACTTTATAGAAGGATTTTTATTGTCTGCCTCTTGAGTCTATTCCTCTATAATATATTAAATAATTTGAAAATCTGTTCATGAAGGAAAAGTGAAAATCCAGAATGTGGGAGAGAGTTGCTAGTCACAACTCTTAAGATAATGTATTAATTATTCAATAGGACAATTCTTATGTCTGCAATCTTAAATTGTTTTAAATTTTTCTAGACCAGAACTAGTTGGAAAAACAGAAGTAGTTGGAAAAGCCTTCCCCCACTACCAACTGATCCTTTCAATAATTTCATCCAATAAGTCTCTTATTTACTTTAGCTTGTTTTCGTCTTTTTCACTTGAACTATCACTATCGCTTAACATTAGGTTTTCTTGAGGAATCTCATCTCTAATTTGATAATTATGGAGTTCATTCTGAGAAGGCAGTTTTTTTTGTTTAGGAATATTTTTTAATCATCTCTTGTCCTTTAGTGTTACTGACCCACTTAACCTTTGCTTAATATGTTAATATTCAGGATATTAAATGTTATTACAAAAGAGATTTCATGAGCAAGATGATCCATCATATAGGCCCTCTCCAGATTTCTGCTATTATTCTTACAAGGTCAGTTCTCCCCTGTGTTGCCTAGGGTTGTCATTAACCATGGTGACACAACAAATCCCTGCTCTCCCTCACACTAGGGCATGTTGCCTCGAGTTCCCCGTGTGGGAAGTATCTAAATTGCAAACAGGTTTTATGATTTAAATGACCTTCCCTTGTGGCTCTTAATTCTATGCTCAATTTTAAAGACATTATTTGGTTTCTTGCTCTGTGGCGTATTAATTAATATAGTATTTTTCTCCCAATCAGCAGCTATTTAAAAACTGGTATTGTACCTCAGTTTTAGCAGTTCTGTACAATTATCTACGTTTTTATCTCCAAGATTGCTGAAAATGTATTTTATGTGCCCTATTTTTCCTTATTTTAAATCAGATCGTCCCAAAGATTATCTCTAAATTTGGAGAAAATGTGTCGAGCTGTTTTCATTTCTTGGGATTTAGTATTAAATCCTCAGAAATAAAAACATATCTATATAGAGAAATTATACATATTTAACGTAGACTATTTATTTAGAAATTAAATATAAATAAATAGTTTAGAAGCTGTCTTACCTATAAAACCCAAGATAACAAAAGCTTTTTTGATTTGTAATCTTACACGTAATTAATGAATATAATATTTATTTATGTAGGTTAAGTATGATCTCTAATATTACTTATACCTAAAATTCTAATAAATGTCAAGCACTAAGGAAATCTTGGAATCTTACCTACAGAATTCTCTCTTGTATATATATCTATTGAATTATTGTAAGCTACCTCTCCAAATTTTTTACCTAATTCTTGAAAAGGTGAGAAGTATGTTTTCTTTAGGCTCTTTTGAAAATAAGGTACTTAGTATAGAAGAAACAATGTAAGATTTTTGGGGTACTTTTGAGCCAAAGATGTTCAATTGGAGACAAAACTTTGAGTGGTGGTGATTAACACAATGAAGAATACGATTTTTCTGAACAATTAGAAAACCACATAGAAGGTAACATCAGTCCGTGAGGTACCAATTAATTTTTCATAAGGCAGCTTCTATAATGAGGTAACAGATAATTACAAAACAAACTGACATCAAGAAAGAAAATTTCAGACCCATGTGTTGGTCAGGGTCCCCTCAGGACTAAATCTCTTCATTATACATCTGTATCTAAAATCATATTTGCTATATTAAGTAACAGATATTACATAATAGTGACTAAAGTGTCAAGAAAGTGTCATTAAACATCTTCTACTTAACATGATGGTGAAGTACATAGTAGATTTAAGAAATGTGTCTGTTAAAAATAATTAAAATTTTTAATTGATAGTATTCAAACGTTATAACTTAGCTATCCAGATAATTCAGGTATCCAGAATGATATATACTCTGAGGATTATGATTTTATCTTCACGTGAGGTAGATCTTATTGATGAACTATCTTCAATTTACCTTGGCATTTATGCATATATTTTTCTCTACAGTCAAATAATAAAAGATTTGAAGTTGAATTTAACATTATTTTTAACAGATGATATCATAGGGGAAGCATAAGTTTATTACTAAAGCTTATCTTCTCTTCCTATGATTAAATATGTCTTAAATCTTGCTGAAAAATGATTTGTAAAAAGAAAGACACTATTCCAGAAATATAAATTGTCTCATTTTGAGTTTATTCTTGTGAACTGCTTCTGAAGTGAATGGAGAGCTATGTAATCTGTAGGGTTATGTGGAACATGACACTTACACTCATCTTCTTAGAGAGTGGTTCTTACTTGCCTAAATTTTTATGATTTTTAAAGAATAGTGAGATAAGCAAATTGAATATAGCATTAATTGTTCTGTTTTTGATGTAAGAATGATAACTTATAGAATGCTGTCTGCTAAGGGATCACAGAGCAAATTTTTAGCTAAAGAAAGGCTACTTTCTCACATCCTGTGCCTAAAGCTGTTTGCTCTCAACTAAAGTCATGAAAGGAATACCTAAGGATAATTTTTCATGTATGTCAAATAAGTGTGAACTGCTGATTCCAGAGCAACAAAGAAGTTAACCACCAAGTGAAACTTTTGTTCAATAGATCATTGTTTCATCCAGCAATAAAAATGCTTTAAATTTACTTTAGCAATTGATAAAGTCTTGTTCTATTACAGTCATTTTCAATGTAATTAGTGGTATAAATTCATAGAATTACAAAGTTCAAGGACTTTTCACAACTTCCAGCTCTCAGAGTACAAACCAAATTCTGCAGTGAAGAAAAGTGTACAAAACTGAATTTGTACAGAAATGTATACTATAACGTTTTCTTAAATTGCAGAGAGCGGACTTAAAATGTCTTTGTGTGCTTGATGTTCTTATAAGTACAATGCTATACACTCTTCAAAAGTAAAGTCCTCAACTTGTCTCTCTTCACATCACCCAAAGTGCATAGCAAAATATTTTGCATGTAATAGTCAATCAGACAATACATGTTGATTTAAAAAGATAAATTCTGGGGGCTGGCCCTGTGGCCGAGTGGTTAAGTTCGCACACTCCGCTGCAGGGTGCCCAGTATTTCGTTGGTTCGAATCCTGGGCGCGGACATGGCACTGCTCATCAAACCACGCTGAGGCAGTGTCCCACATGCCACAACTAGAAGGACCCACAACTAAGAACATACAACTATGTACCGGGGGGCTTTGGGGCTTTGGGGAGAAAAAAAAAAAGATAAATTCTGCCCAGGCCAGATTGATGATAAAATAAGAGATGCAGCTAAGCAAATTAAGGTATTTTTCTTTTCCGTTTGCTGAGGCTAAATATTCTACGTATTATGGCAATGTTATCAGAAATATTAGGCCACCTTCAATGTGCATATCTTACTAGAACTTACTTGTACATATGAAGAGAAGCTTTCATATGTATGTAGTTGAATTGTGTCCTCTAAAAAGATATTGAAGTCCTGACTCCCAGTACGTGTGGAAGTGACCTTATTTGGAAATAGGATGTTTGCAGATGATCAAGTTGAGACAGATCATTAGGGTGGACCCAAATCCAATATGACTCTGTCCTTATAAAAGGGAGAAACTTCTCACTGAGTGGGTACACACAGAGAGAACTCCATGTGAAGAGGAAACAGCTCAGGGTGATGAGCAGAAGCTAAGGAACACAGAAGAGTGCCAGAAAACTACCAGAAGCCAGGAGAGAGGCATGCAACAGATTTTCCCTCACAGCCCGCAGAAAGGACCAACCCTGCCGACACCGTGATCTCAAACTTCTAGCCTCCAGAACTGTGAGACAATAAATTCCTGTCATTTAAGCCACACAGTTTGTGGTACTTTTCCTGGCAGCCCTAGAAAACTAACAGAATAGGCGTGAGCCACAAACTTAGAATTTCGATTTAGCTACTTAGGCTATGTAAGAATAAATTTAGTGTTTAACCTTTCAGTTATTAATAAATAAATAATAAAATGTACTTTTGGGAGCAGCGACAAATGTTTGTGATGCAAAGTCAACAAAAAAAATTGTATGCAATATCAGATTTTAATTTGGTGAAATAAAAAACAAAATCTGTCTACAGAGCAGTGTTGGAAGTGAAAATAGAAAAAGAGCCACAGATTAACTAACCGTAAAATGATCATAGAATTTTTCCCTGTTCCAATTTTCCATTCTTTTTGCCCGTTTTCAATTTTATTACTATTCCTTATTTTATTCATGAACTGTAAAGTGTAGGTGAATTCTATTTTCTTATAGATGAAAGCAAGAAAGAGGAATAGCTTTTTTACTTCCAGTAATATTCATTTTTTTAAAAAATGGAAAGGCATGGCATTCAGAGTACTTACACACATTCCCTTTACCCACTGTGTTTGTATTACTTTCAACCTTAATTCTCTACTCCATATTATCTAAATCTGCCCATTTTTTATCATTTTCCCTCAGTCCTCTATTATCTCTGAAAATATAATGTAATTCAACAATCTGGATACTTTTGCTTTACATACATGTTTGATGTGTTTTCTATAATGTTAGCAGTTGGGCTCCTTGGGAAACTGTCTCTGGCATGCAGTTTAACATGCAAAATGTTTTAAAAAGACCCTTAGATCAACATTTATGGAAAGGAGGGCTAGGAAGCTGACTGAGCAGAGGGAGAAACTGAGCTGCAATCTAGGCTCCACAGCAGCCCTGCTCAACCCTGGGGTACTCTGGAGATAGAAAGGACTTTCAGAGCTGTGCTAATTTGGGCTAAGATGGCTAGTCTTTAAACTGCTGCGTAGATCAGTCACTGAGTTGGGCCACCCCAGGAACGAGTGTGACCTTGTGCAAAGTGCCTCTTGAAGGGGCTGACAGTTCAAAGCTGTCTGGCCGGAGCACTCCAGCAGCTGGGCAGTAAGTCCTTCACCGGAAGGAACCTGGGTGCTGGGTTACAAGGTCCACTACACGGAAGAGTGAATGTCCCCACGGGTTTACCCCGCCTTAATGTAAAAGGTGCTCTCCTAACACTCTGTAGGGATTGATCTTTTAAAAGATTAGAACCATTTTAATTACAAGATGAGATGTCATGTTTAAAATTTTTGTAAATGGAGGATTATTTATTTCATAAAGGAAATAATCACCAGCTAATTTAGATTTTTAGCTTTAAGATAACCAATATATTCACATGTTGACCTTGCTGGAGGCAAGGGTCAGCTCCACGTCTGAACGCCCTCTGAAGTTTTGAATGCTGTCATTTCCTGCACTGACGGACGCTGCCCTGAACTTTCAAGCACTATTAGATCAGCATGACGAAGCAGACTGAGAGCAAACTCGAAAGAGTGGCTCCCTATTATTCTGTCGCTGGTCAGCTCTTACTGCTACCACTCAAGGGAATTTAAGCTGGGACTTTAAAAACAAATTCCTGTAAATGCCATGCCGTTGATGCCATAAACTTTATCTTTTTTGCTTGCCCTGAAATATTTTCGGCCAGTTACTTCACACTTCTGCCTGGAGAGCCCGGGTTCTCCCAGCACATAAATAGGGGTTTTACAGGTGCCAAATTCTGCTGCTTAAGCTCTCCACACATTGCTTGTTTTGTTCCTTAAGCAGTTAATTTGAAATCTGATTCTTCCCCAGGTTTTTGTCCACTGTATTTGCCCGTGAACCATCTAGCTCCTTAAATTTTCCTTTGTGATCAATCTTATCCCCAAGCCAACCTATTTCTGCTTCAGCTCTTTTTCTTTATGGCTAGAGAATTAAGTTATTCCCACCCTTTTAATCATAGAATTATCTCTGAGCCAGATTCTTTCCCTAGCACGTGGTCACTTCTCCCTTATCATCACTAAGCTTTTCCTTTTTATAAATCCTTTTTGCTTACTGACAAAATTTGCTCAACCCTTTCTGACATAAATTTTGTGTATTTATTTTCTTTGTAGTGGCAGACTTTTTGATGCTCTGGTTTAAACTTATCTGTAAATACTATGAGGTTTCTACCAATAGACAAAGAGAACCTATGGCCTCACCAGAACCAAAGTGCTATTTAAGATAAATTTGCACAAAAAATATATTTAAGTCTTAAATGTTAAAATAGGTCTTTATATCTCTTCACCATTTCTTTTTATTAAAAATCTACTTTGCTTAGCTCCTAGGTTCCTTTTTGCTTTCTGTTTTTTCTTTTTTGGTGAGGAAGATTGGCACAGATCTTAGCTCAAGGACAATCTTCCTCACCAAAAAAAAGAAAAAAAAAGAAAGCAAAAAGGAACCTAGGAGCTTATACTTGAAGAAGATTGTCCTTGAGCTAACATCTGTGCCGATCTTCTATTTTGTGTGTGGGATGCCACCACAGCATGGCTTGATGAGTAGTGTGTAGGTCAGTGCCCCAAATCTGAACCTGTGAACCCTGGGCAGCTGAAGTAGACTGTGCAAACTTAACCACTACACCACCAGGCCAGCCTCCGTTTTTACTTTCTTCAGTATTTCATGGGTTTTGCACTGGCAGTTTTCTTATTTACCCATCAGATAAACAATGTTTTGTTAACATAGATAAGCATTATTCTGAAAGCCAGTGCACATTATGACTATGTTGATCACAGCCAGACTGGTTTATCTTAAATTCACTATTTTGAGGAAGAGGCATATGATAACAGTTGTAATATCAATTAAAATAGAAAGAGGATAAGAAAATAGTCCTCTTGGTTTTTTAAAGTGGAGTGGTTTCTCTGTAGTAAGCCATTGCACCCAAGTTACCTAGATATTCTCTAGTCTGTTTTTGACTAGCTATTATAACATAGAAAATAGCTTTTTGAATTGAAATCAGCAAGTTGGAGGATACAAGACCAATACACAAAAATCAATTGTATTTCTGTACGCTAGCAATGAACAATCCAAAAAGGAAATTAAGAAAATAATTCCAGGGGGCCGGCTCCGTGGCTGAGTGGTTAAGTTCACGAGCTATGCTGCGGCGGCCCAGGGTTCGGATCCTGGGCGCCGACATGGCACCGCTCATCAGGCCACGCTGAGGCGGCATCCCACATGCCACAACTGGAAGGACCCACAACTAAGATATACAACTATGTACGGGGAGGTTTGGGGTGATAAAGCAGGAAAAAAAAAAAAAAAAAGATTGGCAACGGTTGTTAGCTTAGGTGCTAATCTTTAAAAAATAAAACAAAAAAAAGAAAATTCCATTGATAATAGCATAAACAAGAAGGAACTATTTAGGAATAAATTTAACCAAGGAGGTACAAGACTAGTATGTTGAAAACTATAAAACATTTCTAAAAAATATTAAAGGAGACCTAAATAAATGGAAAGACATCACATGTTCTTGGTTTGGAAGACATAATATTGTTAAAATGGAATTATTCCCCAAAGCAACATACAGATTAATGAAATCTCTATCAAAAATCTAAATGGCTTTTTTTTTAAAAAAAGAGAAATGGAAGGGCTGACCCTAAAATTCATGTAGAATTGCAAGGGACCTTGAATAGTCAAGAGATTCTTAAAAAGGAAGAACAAACTTGGAGCACTCACACTTCTTAATTCCAAAATTTACTACAAAAGTATAGTAATCAAAAGAGTGTCATATTGACATAAAGATAGACACATGGATTAATGGAATAAAATTGAGAATCTAAAAATAAACCAAAACATCTAAAGTCAATTTATTTTGACAAAGATGCCAAACCATTTGGTGGGAAAGAATAGTATCTTTAACAAATGATTCGAGGGCAATTGGATATCCACATGCAAAAGAATGAAATTGGACCCTTTTCTCATACCATATACAAAAATTAAGTCAAAATGGAACAAAGAACTAAATGTCAGAGCTAAAACTGTAAAACTCTAAATAAACCAGAAATAAATCTTCATGACTGTGGATTTGGCAATGGTTTCTTGATTGTCACCAAAAACACCAGCAACAATGGAAAAAAAATAGATGAATTGGACTTCATCAAAATTAAAAGGATTTGTGCACCAAAGGACGCTTTCAAGAAAGTGAAAAGGCAAACGACATAATGGGAGAAAATATTTGCAAATCACATATATGAAAATAATCTAGTATACAGAATACGTAAAGAAGCCTTACTACTCAACAACAAAAAGACAAACAACCCAATTAAAAATTGGGTGATGTACTTGAATATACATTTCTCCAAAGAAGATAGCCAATGATCAACAAGTACATGAAAAGATGCTTAACATGTTTGTCATTTGGGAAATACAAATCAAAACACAATGAAACACTACTTAACACCCAGGAGGATGACTATAATACTAATAATAAAAATAGTCAATAATGGGGGCCAACCCTGTGGTCATGTGGTTAAAGTTCTGTGCACTCTACTTTCGTGGCCTGGGTTCATGGGTTCTGATCCCAGGTGCAGACCTGCTCCGCTCATGGGCCCTGCTATGGAGGCAGCCCACATAGAAAAAAGTGGAGGAAGATTGGCACAGATGTTGGCTTGGGGCTAATCTTCCTCAAGCAAAAGAAGAGGAAGATTGGCAATGGATGTTAGCTCAGCGTGAATCTTCCTCACCAAAACAAACAAAAAAAAGTAAATAACAAATGTTGTAAAGATATGGAAAAACTGGAACACTCATATATTGCT
Organism: Equus przewalskii; assembly: GCF_037783145.1. Classification (NCBI taxonomy): domain Eukaryota; kingdom Metazoa; phylum Chordata; class Mammalia; order Perissodactyla; family Equidae; genus Equus; species Equus przewalskii. The sequence continues at coordinate 41,460,375 of NC_091833.1, forward strand.
GGTAGGTGTGTAAAATGGTGCTGCTACTGTGGAAAACAGTTTGTCAGTTCTTCAATAAGTTAAACAAAGAATTACCATGTGGCCCAGCTATTCCATTTCTGGGGTATATACTCCAAAGAAGTAAGAACAGATGTTCAGACAACACTGTGTACATAAATGTTCATAGCAGCACTATTCAGAATAGTCAAAAAGATGCAAACAACCTAGATGTTGATCAGCTGATGGACAGATAAACAAAATGTGGTATGTCTCTATAGTAGAACATTATCCAGCCACAGAAAGGCACCAAGCACTGATATATGCTATAGCATGGGTAATGCTGAAAACATTATGCTAAGTGAAAGTTTAAGCCAGACACAAAAGGACACATATTGTATGATTCTGTTTCTATGGAATATCCAGAATAGGCAAATTTGTAGAGACAGAAAGCAGATTAGTGGCTGTCAGGGTTTGTGGGTGCAGAGGAATGGGTAGTGACTTTAATGGGTATGGAAGTTCCCATATGGGTTGTGAAAGTGTTCATGTTGTGAATATAAAATGCCACTGAATTGTACTCCTTAAAATAGTTAAAATAGTGAATTTTGTGTTATGTGAATTTTGCCACAATAAAAAAAATGATTTATGAAAGAAAATACCCCACAATATGTATCATGTACATTCTTCTGAAGTTTAATTTCTCATTAAAGCAGAAACTTCCTTTCAAATTTTTGTGATGAGTGGAATTTTATTTAAAATCTGAGTGAAAGAATATGTGCGGACTCTTCCTTATTTATTACACGTGATAGCGTATAATCATAATTAATTTACTTGGTCTGTCAGAAATTTATGCAGCTCCGAAGATACTATGATCTTGCCACCAAACAAGAAATTCTCTAATTGTATTAAAGAGTGTGATTTGGATCATACAATTAAGTCCAACTTCATTTTATTGAATGGTCAAATCACTAAAATAAGTTTTGGTGTACTCTGTGTCATAGATTTGTGGCAGCTGTTTCCACACTTGTCGCCGCCAATTGGAATTTCCATCTGTAAGTCTTTGTGGTAGAGGAGCCCTCAACCTGAGTGACGTCAATATAAATAGGTCATAGCACTGATTCTTAACTCTTCCACTTCATTGTGAAAAATTGATCCAACTCAGAAGGGCCATCTCTCCCTGGTAGCCTGCTTTGATAGAGCAATCATGCTTTCTAAGCACTGGCAGCATCCTCATTGATTTTAGAATCAATGCCACATCAGGGCAACACTGGACCTTGATTGGCAGCAGGAAAATGGGTTAGAACATTTCAAACTTTATAAAATAAAAGCAAGTAAACGTTAAATTCCATGAAATCACATCGGCTCTTGCTGCTTGTATCTTAGATTGAACTTGAGGCAGACGTGAAATGCCCAACATTCAACTTCAGAAGTTAGAGACTGGCCGGCCACCCTGATCTTGTTGCCAACACCCATGCTTCCAGCTGAGACTCATGTGTTGATTTATTCTTAAGGGCTCTTTCAGGTATCTCACTTTGAAGTTTTTACCAGTTTTCAAGAACTGGGATCCTAGGTTGTGGGCTTGAATATGAAAGTGGGTCCCCAGGACACTCACGACAAAAAGCCCAGCTTTGTGGGGGCTGGCTCCGTGGCCGAGTGGTTGGGTTCGCACTCCGCTGCAGGTGGCCCAGTGTTTCCTTGGTTTGAATCCTGGGCACGGACATGGCACTGCTTGTCAGGCCACGCTGAGGCAGCATCCCACGTGCCACAACTAGAAGGACCCACAATGAAGAATATACAACTATGTACTGGGGGGCTTTGGGGAGAAAAAGGAAAAAAATAAAATCTTAAAAAAAAAAAAGCCCAGCTTTGTTTTACAGGCAATAACTTGAAAAACGCTATTTATGTGCTGCAAGAGTAGGTAAGACATGCTAGTTGGAATAAATGCCAAGTCATGGTTTGGTCTCATAATTAAGTGAAAAAGTAGAAATAGTGTTTTTTTTTTCAAATTAATATGGATTTTTAGATGAAATTACACTAAGTAATAGGATATTTGTTCTTTGTATTTTTTCTAAGCTTTGTTTTTCCTGGCCCCCTGCACATGCTGCTACTGATGCTTTTAACTGGATTCACCTGTCAAAATAGTGGCAAATAGTAAAGAGTGTCCTCAATCCTCCTGACACTGTTTTGGGGACTTGACTTTAAGTGACAGTGTGTTCCATTTTAATTTTGCAGACATCTTTAATCCTGAATAGCTAAAATTCTAACACATTGCACACAATTTGTATTTCTAACTTTCGTTTCTTTGACAGATGGCTGCTGCCAAGAATCAGCTTGTTTGGGGAGATAAAGTTCCAAGAAATCTAAGAGCTGCATGCATAGCTAATATCCCTTAGGTTTATTCCTTCGTTCCACGTGATAAGTGGAGACCCAGGCCAGAGCTCCTGCCTTCGGGGATGGCCCTCACCAGTGACGGCTTTGTCTCTTGCCTGAATTCCCAGTTCCCTAGTCTGTAAATCAGACATAATTGTATTTGTCATCCCCTTTACTTCATCAGGAGATTTTAAGGATTGCAAACCACATAGCACTTGACAATATAAAACGCTATAGTAATGGTTAAAATGAAGAATGACTTTGTCCCGCCAATGAGTAATTTACTTCCAGGGAGTATGTTAGGTATCTGGGATGTGAATTAACTCTCTCAGGCCATCAGGGCACTATTTTCAGCTGAGTGCTAGAGGGCATGAAAGCATGGACTATTTCCACATGAGGCCAAAGGACTTCTGCCCTTCCCCCTGTACCTACATTTTTAAAGTAACTAAAAACTTACAAGGAGATATTAGACAATCTTGGGAAATACTAAAAACTCAATCTAGAAAGCCCTTCCAGTTTTATACATAATTATTGAAGTAACCTTGAATGTTTATCCCTTTCAGGTAATAAACTAAAATCATGTCATGCTCTCTATCAGGTCCTCCCTCCGAAGTCAGCCTCAAAGACTAGAAGCATGAACATGTCACAATTGTCCTTCACAGCTCACTGTAGCTTTATGAATTATGAATTTATACGAACTTATTATTAGCCCACTGATAAGCTGATTTTTATCACTTTGAAGTGATGTGTATCCTTTAAGTTTACAACTTATTTTCTAAGTCAATAATCAATTTATATTATTTTTCTTGGGCTGCTGTAACAAAGTACCAGAAACTGAGTGGGTTAAACAACAGAAACACATTGTCTCTTGGTTCTGGAGGCTAGAAAACCAAGATAAGTCATGGGCTGGATTGGTTTCTTCTGAGGGCCGTGAGGAGGAATCTGTTCTGATTCTCTAGTGGTTTGGTGGCACTCTTCAGCTTTCATTAGCTTCTGCTGCATCACCTTGATCTCTGCCTTCATCTTTGCCTGGTGCTACCAAACCAGGCTTGTTTGCCTGCCGCACAGTAGGCCAGTCACCAAGATGATGAGTTTGTAGCAGAGAAAGGGTTTATTCACAAGGCAGCCAAGAAAGGAAATGGGAGAACAAGTCTCAAATGCACCTCTCTGAAAATGGCGATTAGGGGTATTCATATTCATGGGATAGAGAGGCAGCATGCTCTGAAGTGTAGGGAGAGATGCCTGGAGGTAAAAAGTGAGGTAACTGAGGATCTGTGCACGTGTGGTCAAGTTTCATGGCTCTTCATGGGAAGCCTGTTCACAAAATGCTGGCATTAGCGTGATCTGAGAGTGGAGTTTTTGGCCCCCATGATGTCAAAGGATCATCTCTTGGATATTTGTACAGGCCCAGTTGATGGGTAAGTGGTCTCAATGGGCCTGAACTGGACAAGGAATCAAGTTCCAATTCCTGAAAAACAACTTAAGCACCCGGTACCACCATCCAAGCATCAGCGACGTTATCTATAAGGAACCTAGTCAGAGTCTGATAATGTATTGCTTACTTACATGACTTTTAAGAATCAGCAGCCCAGCTAACAATGGGAGGGCAAATAACCAAAGGCTACAGTTAACAACTGCCTGGAGAAAAAACTTTAGTTACCAGGCACCTAATCGTTAATGGCTATCTGGCCACCCGTTTCAATGGCATTTTTCTCTGTGTGCATGTCTGTGTCCAAATTTCTCCTTTTTATAAAGATGCCTGTCATGTTGGATAGGGGCCCACCCTATTCCAGTATCATCTTAATTTAACTAATTACACCTGCAACAACTCTATTTCCAGATAAAGTCACACTCTGAGGTACTGAGGGTTAGAGCTTCAACATATGAATTTGAGGTTCGGGGGACACATAATTCAACGCATAACACAATTTTATTAAATCTAAATTAAATTTATCTAAGCAACAAGAAATAATAACTCATTACAGTCTGACATTTATATTTGAGGTGATATTAATTTTTTCACACTCTTCATGGCTTTTTAGATCCAGTCGCATCCCCTTTCAGCTTTCACTTTCAATGTCTATAGTGTAACAATTGCTTTTACAGAGGTATATTACAGGTGCTCTTTCTTACCCTTTCTAGAGTAATTTCTACATTTTTAGGATCCTCAATTCCATTGCTGTTGTTTGGATTACCACTTCATACATGTGTTTTGTATCACCTGTACCCTCCAAAATTCATCAATGCTTGAAAGCCAGGCACCTGAAGCCACGGTGTCAGTCTGGTCTGCCTGGTAGTAGACCTGTGATCTTGGGCAAGTGAGTTTCCTTACCAGCACAGAGATTCATAATATCTGTAATAGGGTTTCAGAGAGGACTACGTGAGATGCTGAAAATAAAGCTGGTAAAGCGATTAGCAGAATTCTTGAGACTTAGCGAACGCCCAGGTAATTTACTTGTTTTCTTTTTTTTAATTCAAAATGGCTTAGTGTTGTCTGCAAACTGAAGGGAAAAAAATTCAGGCCTTTCTCCAGATTATTCAATAAAATTTACCTAAGACTGTGTCAACATTTTTCTAGGTTAGGTTGCTGTAACAAATGACTCTCCCAAACAGCTTAACTAGCCTATAAGAACAAAGATTTCTAATGGTTTTATTTTGCTTAACTTCTTACTGTTTTTTATCAGATACCTATTGCAGTAATTCTGCTCCTGCCCCACTTTTCTCCCATATTCCAGAATGCAGGCTAAAAATAGAGCCTGAAGTCCCTATCTAGAACATGCTATTCTTGTAATAGAGGAAAGGAGAGCAAACCAAAGAGATGCTGGCCCAGATATCAGTTCCCCTATATTAAACCCAGTATATACTGGGTTAAAACCAAAGCACTCATTCCCTGCCTACTCCCTGACTCCAGAATGCACTATCTGCCATAGAGACAAACAGCCAAGGTCACCCATCTGGATTCCTTATCATCTCGTCCTCCTCCCAAGGCCAAACACAGGCTGGTGGGAAAGCCCCAACCAGCAAGGCCACTGACCATCCCTGCCCCTCTACAAGGAGACACATTCCTCACAAACCTTTAAAACCCCTCACCTCCCCTCTTTCGGGGAGATGAGATGAAATGAGACAAATTTGAGGGCTCACTCTCATCTTCTGCTGATATTACCCCAAACAAAAACCCTTTCCTTGCTGTAAGCCTGGCATTCCGGTTGTTATTTGGCCCCTCTTGTGTGGTGCGTAAAGAACCTATGTTTGTAGGCGGTAACAATCTGGCGAACCAGCCAGGAGATTCTTGCCCGTGGCTCTGTGGCCCCAGGCTGACTGGGATTTCCTGGGAAGCAGTCCAGCAGCTGCCTGGGTGATTTGCCTTAGGGACTGTCCCAGTACTTTCCGTCTGGCCGGGCATGGCTGACCCTAGGCACATTTTCTTATGGCAAGGAAACAGGTTCTAGATTTGTTTGTCTATTCTTCATGCTGGGGAGTCAACGGACTCTGAAATAGAGTAAGTCGCCTCAGGGACACCTGTGAACTTCCTTCCCCTCCTCTGGGGTCCTTTCTGTTCATGGAGGGGCCATCTGGGGTTCCTGTTTTTCATGGAAGGGCCATCTGGGGTCCTTTCTATTCATGGAGGGGTCATCTGGGGTCCTTTCCATTCATGAAGGGACCATCTGGGGTCCCTTCTGTTCACAGATGGGCCATCTGGGCGTGCATTTGGAGTGGGAATGGTTGTAAGACTTTCTGCCCTCAATCTGGGAACCAGCTTCACTGGTGTCTGACTTTCCTGTGTCTGGATCTGTGTGTCTGTCTGTCTCTGTGTGTCAGAAAGGGAAACAAGTTGTCTGTCCCCAAGCAGAGCCCATTGGGGTTAATTCTGAGTAGATGGTCTAATTATAGTTATAAGCGAATGTGTAAAAGGGATGATTTTCTTTTGTAACACTGCATGGCCACAATATTCTTTAAACTCTGGAGAAAAAACGGCCAATGAATCCTTAAGTTGAAAAATTTTTAAAGAGCTCTTGTCATAAACAGCTGCTTTATTGGTACCTATGAAAAGACCAAATTAAAAGGAAAATACAATGACTAGTCTTAAAAACTTAATCAAACTTGGGGTCACAGCTGCTTCTTGTGGTGTTACAGATACTAATGAATACATTAAGTGAACAAAGAAAAATCAGAAAGGGAAGAGTCACAGGACTCATCCCAACAGGATGGAAATCTTTAACTAGTTATTAAAAAGGAAAATGAGATAAACAGAACAGACGTAAATAAAGTAAAAACAAAGGTTTTACTGAAACACTGCTTAAGGTTGGATGGGCTAAAGGGACCCCTCTATTGGCCCGCCAACATTAAAGGAGATCAGACAAAACTGTTCTATTCACCCCACTTTGAAAAAATTTAAAAGATCAGGAGGCAGAAATCATAGCAAGAAACCTGACCAACAATTGTATGGGGCAACAGTTAGGCTGCTCAGGTTAATAAAACTGTAAAGATTAAAGTGTTTAAGATAATACTATATGAAAAGTTTATGTCTACTTTGCCTGGATGTTTTCTTTGGGAATAAGTGTTACGTTTAACTGGGAGTGCTTCCCCTGCACCATGTCGTAATGCCAAAACTTGTTAATGGAATTCTAATATAAGCTATAATTAAAAGTATAAGAGTTAAAAAAATTAAGATAAAGGTTTGTAAAAATTGGTGTGTTTAAATGGGGTTTATGTAAAATAGTTACATGTCTTTTGCCTGATTGTATTTAGATTATGTTGTGGGGATAAACATTATGTCTCACTGGGGAACATTTCCTCTGCCTGATATGGTAAGAGCACATAAATCCACCCTTCAGACGATGTTAATTAAACATGCTAAAGGAGATCTCACTTTAAAATGGCCAAAATGGGGCAATTTCAGTTTACCCAAACTGACATATGCAAATGGAAAAAGCCAGCTACAACAATAGGAAGCCTGTCTTAATCTTTTGAGGCTTCGAGAATGAAATGGGAAATACTTTACTGCTTCTTTAAGAAAAAATAATTAAACAAACCTGCCAGCAGCTGGCCAGTCTGCTGCTTTCTCTTCTCTCTCTGAGGTTTGCCACTTCAGCAACCCCGAAATTCCTGACCTAAAAATTAAGCAAGTGAGAATATGTAAACTTTTGACACAATTTGGAATTGTAATGGCCTTTCTGGGGAGCCTCTGTTTCAGAAGAGTCCAGCTTAGGGGTCACCCTTAAAAGAGAGGATTCAAAATCTCCCCTCATGGAATGCAGTCTTTGATTAATATACAGAAATTTCTAAAAGACAAAGTTATGTAACATGATATAAAATGATCTGTGGTAAATAGAAGCCAGTGTAAGTTTGCTGGTTTGATTTGAAATAGACATGTCGTCAGAGTACCAGCATTGGCTATGACGCAGACATATAGCCTGGGTTTACTGGTCAAATGAGCTCATGTCAACTCTGTTACAAGAGTTACCAGCAAAATCAGTAACTCAATATAATAACTGAATTGGTATAACTTTTCATGAGGTTTTTGTAGACAATCTAAATATAGTTGTTGAGAAGGAGTAAACTAAATAAATGTAAAAGATGAAGGTTTTTGGAGAAACTTTAACAATAATTATGTTATGATGTGTTTACTTAAGACAACTTAAGATAATGGTTAACTGCTTTAATGTCACATGAAGTTTTCAAGAGTAATTAATAGACAATTGTTAAAACTGGACAAGAGTTTTTAAATACAATAATAATGTTTTATGGTCTTTGTACTTAAAAAAGAGCTTCCAAAATCTTTTTGGAAACAAACTTTATAGTTTTACTAAATTAAGTTAAATAACAAAATCTATTGAGTATCTGAGTCATTTTCAGATAGGCTGGAAAATTGAAACATTATTGCTGAACATGCCTGTCTATTTTTGGCTTCTTATTACAGACAAACTAAAAAGTGTTTGGGTCTATTAATATACACACCTCGTGTTTTATTACTATAAAGTAACATAATTCTAAAAACTATAAAAGAATGCTAATGTAAAAATTGTTTATAATTGCTTACTTGGTTTTTACTCAGAAATTAAGGTTTCCAAGGGTTAAAGATTCTAATTAATATATGTAATTAAAGTTACTAAAAGTTAATAAGGAAAAAAGTCTTTGTATTCAAGGAAAGTAAAATGTGTGTTTTCAATAAGAAGGTATAAAGAATGGAAATATTTTTGTTTGTTGGGTTGAAAACAAAAAGTTAAATTTGTCTAAAGTACTGGGACTAATTCTAAATGTAAAAAAGTAAGTGAAAAAAGGTTTATAAAGGTAAAACCCTGAGGAGTTTTATGCCTGGTCAAGTTGGCTAAGATTAAAAAGTAAATCCAATTAAGTAAATAAGTTTTATTGTCAAAAGTAAACTGGTACAAAATTAAAACTGGGTCTTCTCTTTCTTAAAAAAGGTAATTTTCCTAAACTTTTAGTCTACTCTTGATAAAAAAAGACTACAAAAGGTTTTTTTCTTTGAGTAGTCTACCAGAAGGATAAGGATTTTATGTTTTATCAAAATAAATTTCCTATATTGTTTTTTATCAGGTCCTTAATCAAAGATTCTAAGGGTTTTTTTTTTACAACTATTTAATTCTCTGTATTTGCCTAAAATTCGTTAACTGCCACCGTGGTTGAAGGTATAAATAAACATTGTTTCTGAGGGACCTATGATATTATGTGGGTAAGTATTACTAATATAAATTTTTTAAAAATTGTACATTACTAATATTATGATCTGTTCTGTTCTGATTATCAGCCATAATTCTGGTTATTATCTCAAAATGTTGTACATCATAGAAATGGTCAAATGTATTTGTTAATTACCATTTTTAAATGTTTGCTATTTACAGACAGTTATTTTACTCTGATGTCTTCACAAATATGTTTCATCTTGAGAAAAATTCATACATAGGACTCTAACACTCTAGAATACAGGTTTCTGATAAACTTTCAGATCATAAAACTAAACTGGGTAAAAAATTGCAGAACTCTAATGGAAAAACTGATGACCTCATAAACCTGCTCACAGAAGATTAAAATCAAGAACCAGTTATACAGGACTGAATGAACTGATGAGGATAATTATAATTTTTATGACTTCTTGTTTAAAATATTGCTGATTATTTTAATGTTTTGTCTTTTGTTTTCTCAGATTTAAGAAAAATTTTTCTTCTTTTCTCTTGATAACTATGACTTATAGCAATTTGCTGAAACTGTACATTTGTAAACAAATTTGAAACATTTATCTTTTTCTCCCTACCTGATCCCTCCAGAATTTGGAAATTCTTAGAGAGTAAGCATTCTTATTTTCATGGCTGTATAGTTGTTTGCATAAGTTCAATAAGAACATATTCTTCTTATAACAGGAGACAATTGGAAACACTGGTTATATCACCGAGGCTTTGACTGGAATGTCATATTTGAGAGAAACATACAGACTTGGATATGACAAGACAGATTTTGAGGAATAAAGATTGTCTTTCTGGAATAAAAAGTCTCTTGGAAATATTGGCCTGGTACCTTGCTTATGGGTTCCCAGTGACCTGGAAAGGTTGACTAAAGAATGTAACTCCCTCCAGCAGGTACAAGGAACCTCAATATTTTAGGGACCTCGTGAAGAGAAGAATTCACCCAAATCTGTAGGTATTGCAGACTGAATCTAATGACAAGCTCTTGGTCTGGCTTTGCTGGCCTCAAGAGGCCTTTAAAGTTCAATCTGAGATTCCTTGTAAAAAGTTCCCGCAAAGCAGATTTAAAAGAATGTATATGATCAATTGCTATTCTTATTGTACTTATGTAAATAATTGGGACAAATTTACTAAAACTAAATTTATTTTACAACCAGTTAGTCTTAATTTGGCTATGTTTGGTAAAATTGAGGCTGCTTTTAGAGAGAAAAATTATGTTTCAATAAAGACTATAATACACATTCATGGATATTAGATTCTAGTTCCATTACTTGTCTTTGTGGTTTTTGTTTTATATCTGTGAACTGTACTGGATCCTGAATTCTTCTAGTCTTCTGAAATAACAAATCTCCAAACTAACATTTTCCATTCTTTTCCCATGATTTTCATTTGGAATCCTTGAGAACTGAACCTACCCTTTTTCCTAAAAACTGAAGCTGGAGCACTTGATGTAAACTTAAGAGAGATTCATGCCTGCTGCTGTGTAAGCCACTCAGAAAGCTACTTGAGTGTCCAATGACACCATCAGAGACATTTTAAACTGGAAAAGGTGCTTTGACCCTGACTTCTAGGAATCTTGATTGGCTGACTCCTGGGCTCAGGAACTGGTTTATAATTTGCTCCAACCATTAACCTTGTTTTTTCTTTTTGTTTCTCTAAAAATGCTTCTTATTAAATACCTGGTTACTTACTTATGCAATACAGGCCTAATTTTGGCAGCCCACCTGCATCACTGCCTGATGAAAAGACTGGTTCAACAAGAAGAAACAACCTATGCCCTGATTCAGCAGAAAGTAGCTAGATCAGTCATTTCCCCAAATCTCTCATGATGAAAAAATAAACATAAAATGGGGGGAATTGATGCTGGCCCTGATGTCAGTTCCCTTACGTTAAACCCAGCATATATGGGGTTAAAACCAAAGCACTCTTTCCCTGCTTGCTCCCTGGCTCCAGAATCCACTATCTGCCATGGAGACAGACACAGCCAAGTACAGCCACCTGTAATCCTTATCATCTCCTCCTCCCTGCAGCAGCTTCCCAAGGCCGAATGCAGACTGCTGGGAAAGCTCTGACCAGCAAGGCCAGTGACTCCCCCACCTCTCTACAAGCAGCCACATTCCTCACAAAACTTTAAAACCCCTCACCTCTATTCTTTCAGGGAGATGAGGTGAAATGAGACAAATTTGAAGGCTCACTCTCATATCCCAGCTGGTGTCACCCAAAATAAAAACACTTTCCTTGCCATAAGCCTGGCATTCCAGTTTTTATTTGGCCCCTCTTACGTGGTGGGTAAAGAACCCATGTTTGTAGGCAGCAACAAAAGTGTGCAAAGGCTCTTGCAGCTTCTGCTCAAAATGAGCACATTCTCACTCCTACTCAAATTTGATGGCCCAAACCAACTCATTTGCACTAGCATGGTGCTATGAGGTCAGGAAGTATACTCTTGCCATAGAAAGGCACTGCAGGTCATATGATACACGGTAGAAATGCATAAACTTCTAACAAGGAAAGAGGGAGAAAATAATTTGAAAGCTAATACAATCATAAAGACCAATCCTAGTTCTAATAACTGAGAAACACCAGTATTAGTATTTTTCTCTCAGTAGATGCACCCTTTTATTTCCACCTATGTTTCTTGTTGTTGTTATTGTTTCTTACCTCCTAGAAAAACATACTTGTAATCTTGAAATGACTAGTATTAATAGTGCTCATCAAGGGCTTTTTGAAAAACGTCTAATCAGCACACTTTTATCCACATGTATGATTAATCTCTTCCAGCTCCCCAAACCAACATAATGTTTCCTTATATGCAGATTCATATTATCTTTCCCATAATTTGTACCCAAATATTAGTGGCCTGTTAGCCATTTTTTGTTTCTGCCTACTTAGGAAAACTTTCTGGGTCCTCCTGGTAATAATTCCCCAATTTTTTAAAATTACTTTTTAACCATTTTCAGTATCCCTGTCTCTGTTGGATATTCTGTGCTTTAAAGTGTCACAATCCTTGGCTCTTGGTGGGGGTGGTATATGAATCAGGTTGAGTTAAATTGAGTCAATAGATGTGAGCTAGACAACTTTAACAGAAACTATGGAGAAACACAATCTCTCTCTTCTAAGGGGTTTATGAAATACTAAAATCCATCACTGGAGATACTGGTGACCCTCTGACTACTATAACGATATAGCTTATCTAAGCTCTCCAGACAAGAGGAAAGAATTTCTGATGGTTAAGGAGCAAAAGAAAATATTAGTAGTATTGTTTAAGCACCAAGATACAGCCCTAAATGAAGCTCAAGAACTCTGATTTGTGGACCAATACATTTCCATTTTTGCTTCAATCAAACTGCTCTGATTTGGGTTTCTGTCATTTGCAAGCAAAATAGTCTTGACTCATATATGCAATTTTCTAGAATCTTCTGGACTAGCAGGGAGATATGAATATATGCTTTCTTTTTGCTTCTTTTTCATTTTCCTTGATCTTTTGTAAGAGTTTTCATTTTATCATAGTTGTATAGAACTATTGTTTTATTCATTCACTTGACATCAAATTCATATAATCAAAGATTATTTAATCCATCTACCCTATGACAAGAAAATTTTGCTACTGAGCTCCACGATGGCAAGAAATAAAAAATTATAACAAAAATTATTTACTGTAAATTATTTTCCAGTTTCAACAGAGGATAGTGGCATTATCATGTCATGGAAAATAAAAGAATTGGGACTTAGTGGGCCTCAGTTACAAATCTGGCTCTGCTACTTACTAGCATTGTGATTGGGGAGAGTCATTTAAACTTCATATATATGCTTTCTTAGTTTTGAAAATGGGATAATACAGAAATCTAAGAGAGCTATTGTGGGGATTAAATAAAATGGTATTTGTAAAAAGAATTTGTGAATTTTATAGAAATTATCATTCGTCTTACTTACCACAGTGCCAACATGCAGTGCAGGATTAGCAGCATTTATATCACCTGGGAACTTGTTAAAAATTAAAATTCTCAGATCCTAGCTCTACTGAATAATAAGAGTTTTTAAGGATAGGGCCCAGGAATTTATGTTTTCAGAAGCTCTCTGGGGAATTCTCATGAGAGCTACAGCTTGAAAACCATCACCTTAAAATTATACAAATACAAGAAGCAAGGAAGCAAGTCACCTGAATATCTATGTTGGTGAGGAGGATTTAGAAAACTATAAGAGGAAGCCCATTCATCAAAAACCTCCTGATCTACCCATGAAGATAAAATGGACGCGAGTTAAAGAATTCAATACATAAGAAAGTGGTAAGTGAGATATATACTCTATGTTTAATTATCAAAGAAATGATTACTGTAAGTGATACAAATTTTAAAAAGATCATTATGCACTATAAGTTTTTCAGAGGAATAGATAGTTTGGGAATAAATTGTCCAAAAAATGGGTAGAATTTGAGTAAGTTAAGTGAATGGGAAGAATTCCAGATGAAAGAATTAGGGTGAAAAACAATATAGATGGGCAAGGCCAGCAGTAACTTCAGCATGACTGGCGTGTAGACTGATTTGGGGGAGAAACAAAAAACAAGACAGGAGCTTGGGATAAGCTAAAAATGGCTTTTGATGACAAGCAATGTTAAGTGGACTTCATCTTGTCAGCAGTAAGGAATTTATAAGGAGAGAATGGAGTAGTGAAAGTGCACATGCTTTATATCATAGTGGTTAAAAGCATGGTCTCAGAGAGTTTTGCCTGGATTTGAATCCTAAACTATTACTTACTATCTGTATAGATTTAATGGACATTTAATTATTCTGTCTCAAATGTTCAGTGGAAATATATTTACCTATAGAGTTTTGTGCTCATTTGCAGTTACCATATTCCACTCTGACTAGTTTAAGCATGGAGAGAGTTACGATAGAATGTTAAATGATCTTTGGAAGAATTGGCTAGACTGAAGAAAATAGTCTTCATGCTGAGTTTTTAAAAATGATGCCAAAGCCACACTGCAGAACTGTCCCACTCTGGAAGCTGCTGCTGAGATCAGGAGGCTACAGCTGTGTGGAGAAATCACCAATGCATCTCTCAGGCCAGAGTCAGGACATCTCTGACATGGTTCACAGTAGAAGAGGGACAACTCCTCTTCTGAATCTCTCTTGACTTCACTCAGCTCTGATTCAAATTTTGCATGAATGCATATGAATGATTCAAAGAAACCTTGGCTGGAAAGAGTCTGGAGAAAGTGCTGTGTAGCTTTGTCACCTTTGAGCTCAGGAAGGCACATTGGGAAGAAATTAGGTTAAATATTAAAGGAGCAAATCCACACTGTCACCTCCTAACTGTCAGGGTGACTGTGAGGATTAGATGAGGTTCTCTGTGTCAAGCCTTCACCACGATGTCTGACATATGGTAAGTGCTCAGCACTTACAGCTCTGAACAAATGGTGGCTTACAAAAGGTTTTAGGATCATAGATTTGAATACAGAGAAAACAGAAACAATACAGTCATTGGGTCAAGCAGTTAAGAGCCATTAGGGTGCTTACCACCAGAAGTCTCCCATGTCAGGATAAATTGGGTCACGGAATGAGGTAGATAACACAGGTCCCCCACCAACTTCAAGAAAATGTCTGTGCAATCATGAGGTACTGTGTAAAACACACACAATCCCTAACCCCACGGCATCTCACTATTAGGTATTTGGGTCCGACAGATCCAAGGCTTAGCTAAAGCTGGTACTGTGCATATAAGATGAGGTGTTTTTCTTTTGTCTAGTTCTATGCCTTGAGAGCTTGGCTTTGTGACCTTCCTGGTCTCTATCTTCTGGAGGATGCATGTACCAGCACACATCTTGGTGGCCAGTCAAGTAGACTGGGGTTCCAGGACATACTCTCCTTGTCTGGCTCTGTCGGCTTTCAAGCGAGTTTGTCATAAGGGGTCCCAGTTGCTTTCATAAGGGGCCTTTGTCATCCCAATCTTCGTTACTTGTTATGCAACAATGGCCTTTGCTTTCTTGGACTATTTTTAGGAGTGAATTTTCTGGATCTCTTTTGGGGATGCCTCTTGTGTCCATGCTTAAGCTTACTGGTATGAGTCGTTATTAAGATCCTACTCATAAATGTGGCCAGAAGATGGATCATTTAAATTGGAAAAAAAATTTTTGAGAGCTCTCTTCATAATTGTTTTATTGGTACCTATGAAAAGTCAAGATTAAAAGGGAAATTGTCCCCCAAAAAGTAAATAAATAAAGACTAGCCTTAAGACCCTGATTTGAGCTACAATTAAATTTAAAAAATGTAAAAATCTAAGTGTTGATAAGATTATAAAGGTTGGAGTGTTTGAACTAATTTTATATAAAGAGATTATATCAACTTTTCCTGAATGTGATTTAAAGATGGATATTATGTCTGGCTGGGAATGTTTCCCCTGTCCAAAATTATAAGACCAAGATCTATTCACTAAGTCCTAATGAAAGCTTTGATTAGAGGTATAAGAGTTGACAGAATTCAGATAAAAGTTTGTAGCAAAATTGGTATATTTACAGGCTTCATGTGAAGTGATTGCATCTCTTTTTACTTGACTGTATTGTGGGAATAGACATTGTGTCTCACTGGGGGATGATTCCTCTGCCTGATTATAAGCCAGTATATAAATATGCCCTTCAGACAGTGTTAATTAAACTTTCTAAAGGGAGGTAAATATGGTGCCTGTTCCCACACTATATGAGATAAAAAATTGAGGCTAATATCAGGTGTTAATAAAAAAAGATAATAAAAGCTCCCCCCCCCCAGGTAGATTGGTCTAGGGTTGAATTGTACACTTGGAAAAAAAGTGCCTTTGTTAAATGCTTTGTGCAGATTTTCTAAAGGTACAATATATTGTCCTGAAGTTTTAGTACATGAAAATCTTTTGATCCAACTCTTAAGTTAAATTTTTTCCTGATATAAAATAGCAATTGGAAAAATGTACCTGGAAGGGTGGGTCAACATCTTTTTGTTATGCAGACTGCAATCCAGTTCTTTGGGGAACTGGAAGCAACCCTCGTTGTCTTGCAAATCTCTGTAAGGCTGGAGGTATGGTTCTAGAGAGTGGTTCAAAGTTCACTTGCCAATCCCAGTGACTCCCCTGTTCCTCTCAAAATGCTGCTAGATATTGATTGAGACAAAAGACTGAGACCCTAGAAACTGATAAGGCAAATATGCCCAAGAAACTTCATTTTGAAGAAAATTTGACTATTTTATCTATGCCTGCATGATGTAGATTTTCTGTTCCTATCTTCTCTAGGACCTAAAAGCCATTCTTTAAAATTCAAATGTTTCTCATAAACTAGTGAGTTTTGTATTGCACCTGATTCATGACAAAAATTTGATGGCTCTGTGTCTATTTGTGTGTTCATGTGTGTCTATATGTGTGTCATATATGTGTGATATTTTACCTCTGGATGGTATGGTTAAAATTAAGAGGGCTGTTTAATTGGCTTAAAGTAAGTGCTTGCCTAAATTATTTCTAAATATAATAGAAACCAACCCAAATGTCTTTCAAGTTAACATGATATTAGATAATCTTTGGTGAAAGAAAGCTTGTGTACATTTGTTAGTTTGATCAAAATAGGCATATCCTAAGAATTATTGGCATTGGAAATGATACAGACAGGCAGCTTGGGTTTACTGGTCAAATAAGCTCATGTTATCCCTGTTACAAATTTGTCAGCATAATAACTTAAAATGCTAGCTAATTTTGTCTAATGTCTCATGAAGTTTTTGTGGGTAATCTAAAAATAATTGTTGGGAACAAATAATTTAGATAAGAGAAGAGTTTGTAGATAAACTTTTAGCATTAATTATAATTTATGATATGTGTATTTAAAATAGCTTCTAAAATCTCTTTGGTAGCATAAAACATTGAAGTTTTGCTAGGCTAAATTAAATGATAAAAATTCATTAAGTATTTAGATCATTTTAAAATAAGATAAAATACTAAAACATTAAATGATAAACATGTCTAAGTTTACCCTATTACAGAGAAACTAAAAAGTGTAAATATGTCTTGTATTTTATTCAAAGATTGTACTACAAAATTACGTGTTTCTAAATATTATAAAAAGTGTCTATAAATTTGTGAAGCCACAGAATATAATGAAAAAGAAAGTGTATAATTGCTCACTTAGGTTTTACTTAGAAATTAAGGTTTCTAAAGGCTAAACATTCTAATATGTGATTAAAGCTACTCAAAATTAAGGAAAAGATGTTTGTATTCAAGGAAAGTATGATATATATTTTCAGTAAAGAAGGTATAAAATGAAAATATTTTTGTTCCTTTTGTTAACAAAGATACGTTTGTCCTAAACTATTAGGAAGAAAGAAAGAAAAGGAATGGGACACGTTCTGAATGTTAAAAAAAAAAAATGTTATAGAAGGCTTGTGGATGAGGAACCCTGAGAAAAGAGTTGTGCATAGTCAAGTTGGCTACGATTAAAATAAATTTAATTGAGTGAATAAGTTTTAATATCAAAAGTAAGCTGATGTAAAATTAGGATGTGTTTTTTTCTCTCTCTCAAAAGGATAATTTTCTTGAAATTTTTGATCTTGATAAAGAGGTTATAAAATGTCTTTCTTTATTTTTGAGTAAGTCTACCTAAAAGACAGAAAAGCTATGCTTTGTTAAAATAATTTCCTATGTTCAAAAAGCTGAAGTCTCTCTATTAAGCGTTTTTCCAACTGTTCTGTTGTCACTTTGATTGAATGGGTAAAAAAGCATTGTTTCCTATTTGACCAAGTGTTTTAAAACTTTCTGACTTTTTTTTATAAACTTCCCCTCAAATTAAAATATTTCTTTTGACTTAAAAAAAAGGAAACTTAGAGAATTTCCAATTAGCTCTGGGACTATTCAAAGAAATTTGTGCTCTCTCTCTCTTCCTGTAAAGAAGATACTAATTATGCTTATTTTATATGTTAAATTACATGGGAGACATTGTCAGATGAGTGATAGTAAACTTCCATAGGTGGTATTATGTGAGTAAATGTTATTGATGCAATTGTTTTAAAATAATATGACATTCCTAAAATTCTGGTCCGTCCTGGTTATCGTTTGCAATTCTAGTTATTATCTTAAAGTGTTGTATGTCACAGAAATAACCAAGTTTCTTTGTCAATTATCATTTTTGAGTCTTTTGTCATTTACAGACAGTTATTGTTTTACTCTGATGCTTTTGAAAATATGTTTCATCTTCAGAGAGATTCATGGAAAGAACTCCGACACTTATTCTGGAATGCAGGTTTCTGATAAACTTTCAGATCATAAAATTGAACTGGGTAAGAAATGATAGAACTCTAACAGAGAAACTGAGAACTTCATAAAACTGTTAACGGAAGATCAGGATCAAGAATCAATTGCACAGACTAAATGAACTGATGAGGATGATTATAATTTTTATGACTTTAAAATATTGCTGATTTTTTAAAATGTTTTTTCAGGTTTAAGGACATCTTTTTCTCTCAAGCAAACAATGACATATGGTAATTTAGTAAAATTAGACCTTTGTGAACAGAATTAAAACATTTATCTTTTGCTCCCTACTTGATCCCCCCAGAATTTGGAAACTCTTAGTAAGTATTATTTTCATGACACCATGGTTATTTGCATAAGTTCAATAAGAATCTGTTCTCCTTATAAAAGGACACAATTGAAAACATTGGTTATATTACCAAATTTCCAGCTTTGACTGGAATGTCATATTTGAAATAAACATGCATAGACTCAGATATGACCAGAGGTCTTTTGAGAAATATACACTGGACTTTATGAAATAAAGCCAACAGGAAATATTGGCCTGGTACCTTGTTTACAAAGTTTCCAGCAACTTTACCAGGTAAGTAAAGAAGGTCACTTCTCTGGCAGGTGTAAGAAACCTCAGAATATTTTGGGAAACCTCAAGAGGAGAAAAATTCACCCAAATCTTTAGGTTTTACAGACTTTTTCTGATAAGACCCTGGCTTTCCTGGCCTTGAACGGCCTCTAAAGTTCAATCTGACATTCCTTATAAAAAGTTCCAGTGAAGCAGGTTTAAAAGAGCCTATATGATCAATTGCGATCTTTGCTGTGCTTATGTAAATAACTGGGCCACATTTATTGAAAGTAGACTTATTTTGCAACTGGTTGTCTTAATTTGGCTATCTTTGGTAAAAATGAGGGTGATTTTAGAGAGGCAAATTATATTTCAGGAAAAACTATAATACACATTTGTGAATATTAAATTCTAGTTCTTTTAATTGTCTTTGAAGTTTTTATTTTTAAACTGAAAACTGGACTGGATCCTCAAATCTAGTCTCCTAAAATATCTGGCTACAAATCTCCAAATGTTTTCAATTTTTTCCATCATTTTTATCTGAAATCATTGAGAACTGTAACCATGCTTATTCCTGAAGCCCTGCAAACTGAAGCTGGATAACTGGAGATAAACCTTGTAAAGATCACCATTATAACATGCTTGTTGTTATGTAAACCCCTCAAAAGGATACCTGAACACGCAATGACATCATCAGAGACATTTCTAGCTGCAAAAGATGCTTTGACCCTGACATCTAAAACTCTTCTTGACTGGATGTCCCCTGGGCTCAGAAATTGGTTTATAATTTGTGCAACCATTAACCTTGTTTTGCTTTTTATTTCCATAGGAATGCTTACTGTTTAATACCTGATTGCTTGCTTCCACAATATAGGCCTAGCTTTGGGAGCCCACCTACATCACTGCTTTCTAAAATGAATTTAACTGGATTGATCTATTATCAAGACTATGAAATGTGTACAGTGAAATGGAACAATCTACCAACTCAGTTTCTGCACTATCAAACTTCTTAAAATTTCAAAGGCAGGACTGTGGGGGATCAGAATATGCCACCTCAGGATGTATCTCTTTGGCATAATGACTATTTTTGGCTGGTTATTTTTTTAAAAATTGGAAACAGGGGAAAAGCTTTGAAAACCAAGTAAAATAACCTTTGTAAGAGACATTTTCATTTGTAAGGGAAATCTCCATTTGTAAAGATATCTCCTTCTCTGTACCAAGAAGAGAGAGATGACCTTATCTCTAGAAACTCTCGTCAATGCAAGGCAAGGACTTAAATCTGCATAATAAGCCCATAACTGAATCCCCCTACCCCCCAAATCCTCCTTTGTCTTTAGCTGAAGATGGCATTTAAGGTGACAACCTCAGCCATTCTGATAGTTACCCAGTTTTCCTGGGTTTCTCAAATGTATACATGTTGTAAATTTTCGTTTGAGTTTCTCCTGTTATTCTGTCTAATGTCAATTTAATTCTCAGACCAGGCAAAAGGACCTAGAGGGTAGAGAGTTTGTCTTCCTCCCCTGTAGTGACAACTCAGCATTCTGTCTGACAGAGTAAATCTCCATAAATATGTTCTGGTTGGATCTTATGCAATGTCTGAGAACCTAAATAGGTGTTTACATGGAACCAGAAATGAAACTAATGTGCTGTTTTTATTTTGTAAGTCAAAATATCTCCATTTGAAGGTAGAAGTCATTCGTAGAGAGAAACTTAGGCCATCTTCTGCAAGACACTTATTTCCCTGAAAAATGATTACTAGCAAGACCAGAGAATATGTTGACATGCTGTGCTCAGTAGGATGTCCAGCTCAACTAGGTTATACACTCTTCCAGGAGGCCAGTAATGGAGTGTTCCATGTTTCCTCACAGTTTACAAGGAGGAAACAATCATTCACTTTGCACCTTGCTCATGTATTTAGTGCCTGAATAATGGCCCTTTTTTTCTGATCTCTGGTCAGAGTCTTTGGCTTTCAATCTTGTGCTGGCTTCTGTTCATAGCTCTTTTTCACCCCTTTCTTCTGCTCGTATACAAATAATACAGGCTAAACTAATGTCTTTTGTTGATCACTGATTTCTGTCTGCTTAAAGTGATTGTTTAGTTGGTGAAAAGTGACATAGTACACTTGGTTACCCAGATTGATCCCTCAAAAGATGCTGATTCCTCAAGCAGCATATTAAAGACTTATTTGAGATTATTGTAACCTCTAAACCACTGAGCATGTGGGCCAGATTAGTGTTGCATCTTTTCTCTTATTAACATTCACTTTAAAAGCAATGAGAAAGTGAATTTTCTGCTTCTGTACATGTTTTTCTCTCATATATAGGAAAATACAGTCCAAATTAGTTTAATGCTTAAAATTTTAGATATGATGTGAAAGATTGGAACATGCTTATGTTACATCAATAAATCAGTATACAATGTAGATATAGACAAATTTTAAAAATGCAAATAAGAAAATTAACATTTATTGAGCACTTCCTATGTCAGCTATTGCAGGGAGCATTTCACATATATTCTCCCAATTATTCTTTTAAACAATCATATGTATTAAACACTATTATGTCCACTATATGGACAAGCAAGTCAAGGTTTAAAGACATCAAGAAACTAGTCCCATGTCACACACATGCAGCTTGGAAGAGCAGTGCAAGTCTTCAAACCAGGCAGCCTGATTCCAGACTCAGGGGAAATAGATATGTGTGCATAATGTGAGCTAAGAGCTAATGCTAATACAGGATTGATTCACTAAGCAGCTTCTCAGGAAAAGCAAATACTAAATGTCATAACAGATGGAATGCTAGTTTGTTGTCTTATTCTGCCCTTTGGATATTTCAAACTTCTGTTTCTAGCTTCAAAATTTCAGTTAGGAAAGTCAAAGTTAGAAAAAGTGAGTAAGAAAGAATAGAACTACAAAGGGCAAATCTATCAGAAGGACAAATTCAGAATTCTTTAATAAGGAAATGAAAAAGGGAGACTTCTCATTTCTAAATTACTTTTTAAAAACAAGAGTTTTAAAGGAACAAATATTTGTTTATCACATTCTTTATGCAGAAATTTTGTAATATACATTGTGATATCTACATGTAGCCTACATTAGTATTTCTTGCATCTGCAGAATCCAGAGACATTTCTTTGCTTTTTTTCCCTCTCTTTTCATATTGTGGGGGATCAGAATTTGCCACCCCAAAACATGTCCCTTTGGCTTATTTTTATGATGAAAAGACTCAGGAAAATATTTTGGCTTTCCTCCTAACTGCCTAAAAAAGTTTAAGATAGAAGGCCTGTTCCAGGAAGGAAGTATTACCATAGATAACTCTAGCATAAAATAAACTAGGTGTTGTAGACAAGGAGGAACCTAGCAAGACCCATTTGATCAAATCCCTCTCATGTCCCATTGTCCTTGCAAGGCATGGAAAATATTTGTTTGGCAAACATTTGCTTTCTGTCTCGATGTGAATTGCCCTCCTCCCCTTTGAAGTCCCAAACCACTACCCCCAACATCCTCCTTTGTCTTTAGCTGAAGACGGTATTTAAGTTGATGGCTTTGGCCATTTTGGCAAGTTACTCTGTTTTCCTGGGTTTCTCCCGGGTGTTCATGTTATCAATTTTTTTTAATTTTCTCCTTTTATTCTGTCTCATGTTTATTTAATTCTTAGACCAGCAAGAAGGACCCAGAGGATAGAGAAATATGCCTTCTTCCCCTACAATATTTAATCACTCGTAGTGGGAAAGTGGTAATTTGTGGCCAATGAAGTGCTTACTCCAAGACCTCTTGGCCTAATGGAGAGGATTTCCAGCTTGCTCAGCACTCCTGGAAGTATATGGATACTTTAAGAGAAAGAGACACATGAACTGCCAGCCTGCATCCCAGGTTTCATCCCACCAAATTATTGTCATAAATTCTAGTGGTCACTATCAGAGAATATGTCTATGCAACTTTCCTTTAATTTCTTGCCATTTCTAGGTTTTATAATAGCTTATGGCAGCTCAATGGGCTAAAGGCTCTGTCTGATTAAATCCAAGGCTTCTTTTTGTCTTTCTTTGACCCAACTTATGACAGTGAAATCAGCCTGAAGGGCCCAGCCTGGCAAGGCAAATTCCCAGTGATTTATGCAATGTCACTTTCTTGATGATTAACCTGAATAAATCATGTTGGTATTTTCATCAGTGATTTTGCTGCCCTTTATATTCTTATCAATTTTCAGAATGAGAAGAAATTAGACCAGTCCTCTCATTGATCTTATGAGGTAAATTGCACCTCACAGCAGGGGTTCTACTGATAAACAATGAACACTACACAACTTATCAGTTTACTTTTAATCAATAAAGCTTCTCAGGATACATTATTCTAGCAATCAGTCTAAATCACTATGCCTATAACTGTTGTTTTCAAAACCTTTTAATTTAATTGGAAAATCTTCCTTTGTACTAGTAATAAACACTCACTAAACTGTCTTCCCCTAATTGAGCTGTAGTAATTTATGGGTGCTCCCTACTGTTTTTCCCCTCTCTAATCAGACAGACTGCTTCATGTCTTTAACTAATGAAATCTAGGAATCCATCCAGTAGATCTGATCAAATGTCACTAATGAATAAATCTTCATTAATATTGGCAGGCTCCAAACCTGGTCTCCATCTTGACTTAATTATTGTCTCACACCTGTACTTTTGTTACACAGCAAACACCTTTTCTCCATTTCTTCAAATAACCTGACTTCATCACCAGATCTACTTGTAAAGCACAGCCTGCTGCAACAAGGGTCCGTGCCAACCTGAGCAATGCAAGCAGAGCTGACTCAATAGTGCAATCAAGACCGTGTCTCCTGCTCCTGGGCACTGCTTCTGCTGCAGCTTCCTCTGCAATTTGCTCGCCTTCTTACCCTTTCCAGTGTATCAACACACTTCTATCAATTCACTAACGGTGTTCAAACCCTGGGAAATTAATGTACACTACTCCAAGTCAGAAAAGAACAAAGATACACCAAAACGCTGTTAAAAGGAATAGAATATTCCAACAATAGCTATTTATCCCAGTAGGAAGTTTTTCTTGGGAAACTGACTAAGGTCTGAGCATATGGAGTTAGATGATACTAAGTTCAGAGGAGTGTCACAAATTTGGCACCTACCGATGACCAGCCGGGTCCTCTGGAGGGTCTCCATTAACTATATTCACGTTAAACCGAGAGCACTTACTTCCCTGGACTGTTCTCAGAAACACTGACTGATCAGGTTTATTTTGAAAGTTCCTTTTTATCCCAGCTGCTTCATTTTGAAACATGCCCTTATATCATTTATGTAATTCCAAGAAGGTACGCCACCCACAAGTGACTTGGGTACCTTAAAATTAATAAAAGAGAAATAAATGCTGACAAGCAGCAGCTGGATCAAAAGAGAAAGCAACAGTATTAGCCACGAGAGTTAGTTTAATTGCTAGTTAACAAATGCTCATGTAGTTTTAACCATATGCCAGGTACTCTTCTAAGCCATTTAAAAACTTCAAGAGGTTGCTGTTATTAAAAAAATGACATTCTCCAGCTGAGGGACTGAGACACAGAGAGTGCATCTTGCTAGAGTCCCACCACTACTGAAATGTAGCCTTGCCCTTTGAGCCCTTGGTAGACAGGATTTGGAGTCCCTGCTTTTCCTCTACATTATGCTACTGCTTTGCACAACTGCATATCTGACTTGACTCTCAGTTCCAGAACATGGGGCAAATATCGAGCTTAATGACACTTTGGAAGAGATTTCCCTTGGTATTTAATTATAAAAATGTGTCCTAGCACTTATTGCAGAGAACTCCACTCTCTCACAATGATCATCTAAAAAAGATTCGTGGTTTGACGAATTGGGGAACTTTACCCATGTTATAACTTCTTTGGAAATTCACAAAGCACATTAGCACACTAAAACTTCTAAGATGCGCAGTGAAGATATAAGTATTACTAGGTATAATTTAGCATTTGCAGACCTACTCAACAGCAGAACAATATTTTCTGGAAGACTCACTAAAATCTTTCAGAACTAATGACTCACCATGAATCACCTTTATGGAAAAGTCATGCTAAAGTTATATTTAATGTAGGTCCTTGGAGGGGCATTGAATAATATACTCCACATTTCCTTGACACAAATCCAAAAAACAAATACTAAACTGGTTTTTACATGCTTTCATCAATTTTTCTTTTTAAAGACTGGCACCTGAGCTAACATCTATTGCCAATCTTTTTTTTTCCCTTTTTCTTCTTCTCCCTAAAGCCCCCTAGTATGTAGTTGTATATTCTAGTTGTGAGTGCCTCTGTTGTGCTATGTGGGACGCTGCCTCAGCATGGCCTAAGGAGCGGTGCCGTGTCCACACCCAGGATCCGAAGGAGCGAAACCCTGGGCTGCCCAAGTGGAGCCCGCGAACTTAACCACTCAGCCACAGGGCCAGCACCCTCATCAACTTTTTTTTATTGAATGTTTAGCACTGAAATATAATGTGTTAAAGATGGTCCTGAAGGAAGCTTCCTGTGGTCATTAGGTAGAATGAAGATGGAATGCAGGAGCCACCTGCCACAACTTCCAAAACCATAACTTACATTATTTATGTGTCAGATTAGTTGCTTCCCATCTGAGATTTTGGAAAGCATTATTAACATAGGCTTAAATCATGTTTTAAAATGAAGTACAGCTACTGTATTCAATATAGGAGTTTTTGCATCTTTTAGGGGGTCATTTTTTTCAGCATTGGGTCAATTGCTGACCCCCAGTGCCTTGTTTTTGAAAGGTTTTATGTAGCCTTTTCTACTATGGGCCTACAGTTTACTTTTCTAGCTGCCTACAGTGTATCTCTGCACAAAATTGGGGAAGATCTTATCTTCCTCATCTCTGCTTGAATATTCTTCAGGGTTAAAAGTATGAGCTTTATTCTGGTCAGAATGTGGTTAGAAATCTATCTCCCACTTGTTAGCTCTGGTGCTTTGATCAAGTTACTTTACATTTGATAAGCCTTTGATTTTTGACCTACATGATAGCGGTAATGACAAAACTTGTATCACGTGATTATTGTGATGATTAACTAGCATGATGCTTATAAAGTTTCTTGTATGGTATAGGACATCACCCAGTAACTGGTGTGTAGCCCTAATATCATAGCTTTGAACTTTAGTTTCCATCAGAAACACTGGAGAGCTTGTTAAAACACAGATTTCTGAGCCCCATCTGCAGAATTTCTGACTCAGTGGCTCTGAGGTGAGGCCTGAGAATCTGCCTTACTAACAACTTCCTGAGCGATGATGATGCTTTTGGTTTGAGGACCACACTTTGAGAATCTCTGCCATAGAGTAACTGACAAATGTTCTATACAAAGAGAAGCTGTCAAAATGACCATGTTCTACCAGGTATATTTATCAGAGGCATTTAACAGACACACATATCAGGGACGTTTACGAAAAGGGCCTTTAGGCAGAGTTATTGTCTTAACCTAGAGTCAGCCAAGAGTAGTATTCACGAAGAGGTATACAAATGTCTTCAACGGGTCTGCGCGGGTCTTGTCTTGGCCTGGGATGATTTCCCTCTTCCACAACAGTATTGCATTCAAGCTGAATTCTAAGTAACAATGTTTTGTCCCATTGTAGTTTTGAATCAAATTCCCAACAAATTCCCTTGTTATGACATAATGGCTTTCTGTCATATCAGAGCTCATTTTACATTCTTCCAGGTCTGTCTCAATAGTGTGGTTAGGATAGTGTTCTCCTAAAAGTTATCCAGTGAGAAATAACACTCATGAGTCACTGGGGGCCCCTGAGTGTGCAGCCTGGACTAAAATCATTGAAAAGTTCATCTTTTTACCTTAGAACAGATGGAAGCAGCTAGAGTAAATGATAGACAGAAGGGGAACAGACTTCATTACACCTTCTGAGTTAATATTGACCTGGGAAAAATACAATGATTTCAAAGTTTGTTCTGATAACTGAGAAAACCTTCTTAGTTAGAGGTAATGCCAACAAGGTGGCTGTTCCCCAAAATTCCTGCTCACATACCATCTGCTCCTGATAAAGGTCAGCAATTAAGAAATGTTAAGAGTAAGTTCTAATTACCTTCCTACCCCTGTGTCTAGTTCCCTTGTTGCTCTTTGAGAGCCTTAATTGAAGCCCACATGTGAATCATATCTTCTGCTGCATGCTGGCTCCTTCTGCCTGAATATGCAGAAATCACCAGAAATCCAAAGTTGCCCTCGGGTAGGTGTCTGATGTTAGAAACTAATCTTATCCTTTTCCATGTTTCTGTGTACACTCACCTTACTTTACCTGTGTTACTCTGAATGTGGCAGTGGTAGGAGTTCTAAATTTACTTCCCCAGTAATGGCACGTGGCAATTAGCTAATCCTTCTCTTGGATAAACTTGATGATGCAGTGGAAGTGGCAGTCTTTCTCACCAAGCTCTCGCCAAGTGTACTGAGATCCAAGCGGCCCTACCCTATTGGCATTGCCTCTTCTTTTATAAGTCACAGAAACAAATTTTAGAATCTCTATTTTCAGTTGGGAAATTTTACTTCCTGTGTTTTGGGCACTGCCAGTAGAGAACAGAAAAAGAAGAAGAAAATTATTTTGGAAGTAATTTAGAACTGCTGAGTCTCTGGCCATATAGGAATAAGAGTTTGTTTGCCCTCCTACTGCCAGATGAAACTATGACATTCAGACTCCATGTTGCTATGGTGTTTTTTTTGAGGAGAGATTCACCTCACTGCACTGACCTGAAAAAGTGCAAAATAATTGTTTCATTGAGGCCATCGTACATATATCTCTACAAGGGGTGCCCAGAATCCACAGGTCTCCACATATCTGTTTATGAAATATATTTATATCCAGCATCTGTTCAGCTTTTTTCAGTAATTATTTTAGCAAAATCTGAAGAGCCAGATCCTGATACTTTTCTACTTTATCACACAACTCAAAAATGCAGGAAAATACAGGCAATCATTCTTCGTGGAGCACTTACAGGAGCAAAACCATATGCTGTTCTTGTTTGGGATAATTATAAACCATTAAACATTTAAATGTAGCTGTCTTTAAAACTAGTATTCACTCCAAAACAAACAATTTGATGTGAACAACTCAACACTGACAGTGTCTATGTACAAAACAGTTAATTAGGCTTATGCATGTATCCATGCAAACAATTCCAAATGACTTTCATGTGTTTGCATGAATAATCAAAGTAGGCTATAAATTAATACATTATTATTTTTTCTTTTAAAATAGTCCACCAGGACTTGACGTCACTGAATTTTAGAAGCAGGACTTCAAATTCTTCTATTCCAGTGATTCTTAAGCTTGACTATGCGTTATAATAAATTTGAGAGTTAAAACATGTAAACCTGAACCCCAGGTAAGAATTTGAGATTCTTATTCACTGTGTCCGCAGTGGGAAGCTGGCATGTATATTTTCAGATGTTTCACAGATCATTCTAATGGGCATCTTTATTAGTTTCCTAGAGCTGCCATAAAAAGGTACCATAAACTGGGTAGCTTAATACAACTGAAATTTATTATGTCACAGTTCAGGAGGCTGGAAGCCAAAAATCAAGATATCGTCAGAGCCACGATCCCTCTGAAAGCTCTGAAAGGGAGGAATCCTTTCTTGCCTCTTTCTAGCTTCTGGGGGTTGCTGGCAATCTGGCATTCCTTGGCTTGTAGCTGCATCACTTCAGTCTCTGCCTCCGTCGCTACACTGCCTTCTTCCCCGTGTGTCCCTGTCTCTATGTCTCTCCTTATAAGGACACCAGTTGTTGGACTTTGAACCCACCCTAATCCAGAATGATCTCATCTTAACTTGATTACATCTGTAAGAACCCTATTTCCAAATAAGGTCACATTCCCAGGTACCAGGGGTTAGGAACTGAACATATTTTGGGGTAGGGGAAGTAACACAATTCAACCCACTAAAGCACCCAAAGTGAAGAGTACTGATCTAGTCCTTTGATACTAATGAGTTTAAAATAGAGAAGTTAAGCAACTTGTGTTAGTTGTCTATTACTCCATAAGAAATTACTCCCCAAATTAAAATAATAAAGCTTTTCTATTTAACAGTTTCTGAGGTCAGGAATCCAGAAGCAGCTTAGTTGGGTTGGTCTAGCTCAGGGTCTTTTATGAGGTTGTACTTAAATTGGCGTCTGAGGTTATAGGGTTGGAGGCTCTGCTTTGAATCTCGCTTAGTTCTGCATGTCAATTAGGCCTCAGTTCCTCACCAGGTCAGCCTCTCCATAGGGATGTCCATAGGGATGTTCATGAAAGTGGGGGGTCTGAGAAAAAGAGAAACCAAGACGGAAGCCACAGTGCCTTCACTAACCTAATCTTGAAAGTGACGTGCCATCACTTCTGCCGTATTTACTTGGTCACACAGAAAAACACTAGTACAATGTTAACTACACAACGGTGAATACCAGGAGGCATAGATCTCTGAGGGCCATCTTGGAAGCTAGCTACCATTGTGGGGAGTCAGGCATTTTGACTTCAGAGCTAGAAGACCAAACCATTGCTACTCAGGGTGTAATCCGAGGGTTAGCACCATTTGGGAGCTGAGTAGAAATTCTCAATGTCAGGCCTCATCTCAGATCTACCTATTATGTTTTAATAAGATCTCCAGGTGATTTGTACACACTATATGCTGAGAAGCACTGGGCTAGAACAAATTACTGATTCACGTACATTGCCTTTTTCAAAGTAATTGCCTTGAGAGGTACATCTATTCTAAAGAGACTGTCATTGCTTGAAATCTGCTGTGAACTTTGCGTTGGGACAGATCATAAGACACCCTAAGAAATCACGTGGCCACACTACCTTACTGTAATCATAACAACATTTTACCCTTTGGTCACACAAATTTTATTTAACTACATTCACTCAAAGATTTTTGATTTATTTTTTAAAACACCAAAAGTCCATTTAAAGAATAAAAATCTATTCTACAGTAAAAACATTAAAAATGTATTGCATTCTCCAAAGATCATTCCCAAATCATAATGCTCTTGTCAGAAACGGTGCTGTACATTTCTATCCTCACAACCTCTTCTGAAGGAAAGATTATGATCTTTCCCTCAAATAATTTGAAGCCAGTGGTGAACTGAATCTAACTAAAAGTATAACACAGCTTAGACCAAAATAAAATACAGATTACCTTAACTCAGGCCCCTATACCAACAGACAGAGAACAAGAAGCATAATGTACAGCAGAACACTGTGCACTGGTTCCCAATCTCGGGAGAGGACTCCAGCTAAATGGAGGATGCAAAGATCATTGCTGTCCCAAACACCAGGAGTAGTCCAACGCCTCTGCCCTGAGCATCTTGGTATTGGAGTTGCCAAGGAAAACACAATGCAGACAAGCACTGGATGGAACAATGCTTTACTTACATAGAGAAGAGACAGAGAACGATCAGATTCTATAGTGGACTTTGGTTCCCCTTGGTCAGTAGGTTTCTCCTGGCAGTGGACACAGGGCAATTCTCCTATGTGCACCCCTCTTGTGCTACAGTGGAAGGAACCTGTCACCTCCCTGTGGAGGACAGGTATAGCAGTGGGATTGGACAGGTGCCCCATGACACACACACTCAAACGGAACCAAAGAGCACCCACTGAATGTGAAACGGGGAACGGGGGAAGATATTCCAACACAAGGTGATAAGCCTGCGCAGACTGTGTGGGCTCTTCGTCTCTTGGTAAGGAAGTGTTCTAGGCCCAACGCTCATCCTTATGTGCCTGAGGAAGAGTCAAAAGACTGTAAGCATGGGACTGCCTTTCCTAACACATAAACTTTTATAGGCAGCAAACAACATTTCTTTAATGTCCTATTGTTTTTCGTTTTTTTTTACACACAGTGATGAAAACTTATAAGACACAAAGCAGTAAGAAAAAAAATTACATCTAGTCAGAAGGGGAAAGAGTCAATAAAATCAGACTCAGAGATGGCCCAGATGTTGGAATTTTCACACAAAGACTTTAAATATCTATGAGAAATATGTTAAGTGTTCTGGAGGAAAGGTGAACAACTTAAGGGAAACAGGAGAGAGATGGAAACTATAGAGAAGAACTAAATGGGATTCCTAGGGATGGAAAATATGTGATACAAATTGTGAAGAACTCATTTGATGAGCCAATGTGGTCTCGGCACAGATGGGGAAAGATTCAGTGAAACTGAATCAAGGTCAATAGATGTTATCAAATCTGAAACCTATGAACATAGACAGCAATACACAAAAAGGATAAGATGCCATGATCAAGCAGAGTTTATCTCAGAAATGTTGTTTGTTGAGCACTAACATTTTACCAATTTAATTACCACATTGGAAGAAAATATCATAAATTAAACTCAATCGAATCAGAACAGACATTTGATAAAATTTGGCACCCATTTTCATAAGAACTTTCAGCTAATGGGAAATGAAAGGAAACTTCTTCAGTGTGATTTAGCACACTTATGAAAAACCTACAGCCAACATCATACTTAATCACTTTTCCTTTGAGATTGGGAATAGTGGAAGGACGTCAACTCTGACTACTAAGTTATGGCATAATACTACCATATATCTTAGAACCACAGGTTCTTACCAAGTAAACTGAGGTATTCTTATCCAGGAAAGTCTTATCCTCCACTTCTCTTTTTTTCCCCTAGAAATTTGAGGGTAAACATACTGTGTTGGCAATCTCAAACTTTGATGTCCCTCAGGGTCTCAGGACACCATTCATTTTATTAATTCAGAGTCCACTATGTGTCAGGAATTGTGCTAAGTGATGGGGAATTATTTACAGTATTTGTCTTTAAAGAACATACAGGTGGGTGGAACAAGTAAATTAATAAATAGAAATTTACAATAGAGTTGACAATGTGCTATTACAGAGATAAGCACAGGCTAACATGGACACATAGGAGGGCATTGACGTATTCTGGGAAGGAGAGGCCAGGGGGAGGTAAGGAAAGTCTTCCAGGAGCAGGTGATATTAATACTCAGATTTGACTGCTCACCAATTGTGTCTTGCTATAAGGTCCCAAGTCATAAGCAACAAATTCAATGCAGCCAGAAGAATTTCCTAGCGAGCCCATGTGCACTTGGCCTTGTTTATTAGCAATAAGCCAGAGACCACATACATTCATTTATTCCCACTTTAGGGCAAGAGAGTATGAATCCAGTCTCAGCCTAGTCAAGGCTCAATGGTCCAGTGCAGCACTGTTGGGCCTTCTTTTAACTTGGACACTGAGGGTAACCACTCATGTTGGTCAGTCCTTCCTGGTCTTGGTCGTACTTTGTCTAGAACCATCCAACTCACTCATAATTTTCTGTATTCACTATTCCCAATTCACGTGTACAGACAGGACTGGATAAAAGGCAGACAGTAACATCTTTACACGTTCCCACAGAAGAAGAAAGGAGAGTGAAGAGGTGTTTCGACAGAAGGAACTATAAGTTTAAAGGTTCCCAGGTAAGAAAATCATGGCTTTTTCAGGGAACTGCTTCAGAACGACCGGACTTTGAATGGCGAGTGTGGAGGCAGGAGGAAGGGGTGGAGTTGAACAGGGAAGCAGGGGCCAGGGGATAAAAGGAATAGATGTCACACTGGGGATTAAACTTTTCTTTCCCTTAGGCCAATGGAGAGCTATTGAAAGATTTAAGAAAGGAATTGTGTCACTGCATGATTCAGCTTTGTTCTAAGAAATAGTACCCTAGTGACAATGTGAAAAGTGAACTTAAGGGGGCAAGATGGGAGTCTTGGAAACCATTTAGGAAATTATTACCATGGTGGACTGCAAAATGATGACGCCATAATTCAAGGTGCTGGTGCTCAGGTGGAGAGGAAAGGACAGATCAGAGACTGAACAGACAGCACTTAGCGGTTAATTGGACGTGAGGGGTGACATTGCATAATTATGTTCGAGCTCTTCCTCCTTCATCGTTCATCAAAGGATGCTTTGTAACACCATGTTACTCTCCTATGTTTTAGACTTCTTCACCAAAGCATGCATTTCTCAATTACCTTGTTAAAAGTCTGAAAATGTCCATCCATTTATAATGTATTTTGTTGGCACTTTTTAGGATAGCAAAAATAAAATGTATCTTTGAACAAACTATCATATCACTTTCCAGCAAAAAACCTGAACATAATACTCAAGTATACGTAAGATAAACACAAGACAAACTTTCATCTATTGTGATACATCTTTACGTGTTTATTTCAGTGGAAACTTGAACCGAAAGAAATCTAAGAAAATAAATATTTTAAATAATTTTCTGGTTAACCATAAATAAACTAGAATTTTCTCTTTATATCAATATTCCTTATTGAAAATCTTACTAAAATTAAACTATTAATCCCTTGCTTTACTAACTACATAATACCAAACATAATTTAGTTTTTTGAGTCAAGGTTATTTTTGTATCCTTAACTCATTATTGTAAATATCAATGATTAATGGCCCTTCAACTCCCTCTGTACTCAGTAATGACTTGATTAATTAAGCACACCAAAGGAAGAGTAAGATCAAGTTTCTTTAAGAAATGAATAATCCAGTGTAGAAAATAGCATAGCTTCAAGGGGGGAATTTTAGACTTAGCTGTCAGGAACACTACCAAATTTAGACAGTGTGGTGTAGGGGCGTGCATTTTCACTTGTGGATGTGGAGGCTGCAGTAGCGCAAAGGCCTTGAGGAAGGGCCTGCCTCAAGTGTTCAAGGAACAGCAACGAGGTGAGCATGGCTACAACTGAGTGAGCCAGGAAGGAAGCAGAGGGATAAGGTCTGAGAAGTAACCAGCTTGGTGGTTTTAAAACGTAATTCCCAAATTCTTTGACATTCCTGCCATGGAGAGCAGAGCCCAGTCCCTTCGCCTTGAAGCTAGGCCTGGTGACTGAGTGGCCAATATGGTTATAGTTATTCTGTGCCAGTGTCTAGGTCCAGACCTCCAGAAATTCACACTTTCTGCCTATGGTTCCTTGGGATGCTTGCTCTTGGAGCATGGCTGCCAGGCTGTGGGAAGTGCAGCCAGGTGGAGAGGCTACTTATAGGTTCCAGCTAACAGACCACTGATGGCCTGGCCAGTTGTCAGACCTGTAATTGGGAAAGCCTGTCAGATGACTCCAGCCCAGTCACCATTGGACTCTAAGTGCACGAGAGAACCCGAGAGAGAACCACCAGGCTAAGCCCAATCAACCCCAGAACCATGGGAGAGAATAACAAAGTGATCAGTTTGTTCATCCACTAACTTTTGGGGTGGTTTGTTACGCAGTGATAGATAAGTAATCAGAATGCAGGTTCTATATGTAGTAAGGCTTTTGAGGCCATTGTAAGGCTTCGACCCTGAGGTTACAGAGACTTCCACATTTGAGCTGAAGATTGATCTGATTTGACTTATGTTTTAAAAGGATGACTGTAAGTGCTGATTTGGTAAGACAATGTAAAGGATAAGGGATGAAAGCAAGGAAATTAGGCCACTGATCTTTCTGGGGTGTGAGTTCACAGTGCTTTGGATCAAGGTGATAGCGGTGAAGTGGGTAAGAACTGGTCACAGTCAGGGCACGTCTTAAGGGAGACGTAATAGGATTTCCTGAAAACATTGATGCAGGCGTGGTCCACTTTTATATGCACATTCTCGCAGGAGTCAGCCCTATTTACAAATATCTTCCTCTTAGTACAGAGCATGGGATATACATAATTTTTGCCTTGTTTCAGACTATTTATTAACATATTTGAATGGAATGTTGGAACAGCAGGTAGTTGCTGTTTCTATACATTCCATTTCATTCTATGGAACGTATTTTACTCATTCACTGGTGGCCATTTTTACAGGTGTCTGTAAACTACAACAAATAAGTACTCCCTCTCCCATATGCATTTAAAGTAAGATAAATGAAAATTAAAGAAAGAGTGGACTAGACGTTACCTGGAGCCCATCTAGATGTTTTCACCTGATATCACTCACCTAGGGAGAGACTTAGTTAGATGGCTACTGTTCCCACTGTTATGCTGGGAAAAATTTCATTTCAGTGAATTATCTTGTCTTATAAAAGATATATATAACTAAGGCCTATGGGAAGCCATGCACACTTTGTAGCAGCTTCCACATTTGTTACACTCTTGTAAAAATATAGTATACCAAGTCAATTATGCATTAAAACAAAGTTTGCTTTCTGTGAATTCTTTGTTCAAAAATGATGAAAAGAACAAGTTGAGGGCAAAGGCCCAGGAGGTGAAAAATGACAAAAGAAATAATGCAAAAGCAATACAAAATAACAGAGAAAGGAAGAATTCTGGGATTCTGGATATAAATGTGTTTAGGGAAGAAGAGCTGATGAAATTATGAGTTGTCATCACAAATATAAATAACTCGGCTCTGTGAGACCAACTGCTCACAAGCTTCCCTCTAACACTGAAGGGGGAGCATGTGTCACATCAATCTGAGCTAAGCTCGCCTCGTCCAGCCTGAAGGTCTGACCCAATCCAGCAATCATT
Source organism: Equus przewalskii (assembly GCF_037783145.1). Lineage (NCBI taxonomy): Eukaryota > Metazoa > Chordata > Mammalia > Perissodactyla > Equidae > Equus > Equus przewalskii. The sequence continues at coordinate 41,495,712 of NC_091833.1, forward strand.
CGTACAACTGTAAAGGACAATATCACAATGAAGAGGACCGCCAGTCTACCAGGTAATGCTTAATTTTGCTGGATGAGATCTCAAAATTCAACCCATAAGACACCAAATACTAGCCACGTGGAAAGTACCCTTCACAACTTACATTTGAGAGCATTAAGCATGGAAAATGGAAAAGTGGTACTTTTACTACGACTTTGCATTCAAAGATTAAGAGCAGCTCTATCAGAATTTCTAAAAAATTAAAAATAAAAGGAAGATGCGATGTCTGGTTATAATAGCTGCTGGACAATAAGCAACACCTTTTCAGGGGGGTAAGAAATGAAGCATGAAAATATAGTAGAGGGACATCAGAGAGCCACATGAAGAAAGTTTTGAAATTATAACCTATTTAGGGCTTTGGGAAGAGAATGTCTTGCCAAATGCAGAGAGTCATCTATCGTATTCTGAAATATTATTTCTTCTCTTTATTATTCAAATGTATTTATTGAGAATAAGCTTTGTAATACTCGTTGTTATAAAAAAGTGAAGTGCCATATAGTGGAAGGAATTATTAGAGTTCTAGACATTTCTCTGTCACCAGTGAGTAAACCTGGGCGATTCATGGCCTGTCTGATCAGTTTCCCCATCAGAGGAAGCGTAGTTGAGACACCTCTTCTCACAGCCCTCCTCAAACCCCTGTTTTGTTTTGTTTTTAGGTTGGCTTACCCCAACCATGGTGGGGAAATGCAGGGGCTGGTCCTTGGCTACTTTGCATTTGCACATGTGTCCAGCATCGCTGGGGCCTCCCCTCGTGACAATGCTGACCACCTTCTAGAATTCCTCCCCTCTCTGGGGTACAGCCTGCTATCTACAGTTAGCGGAGAGGTGGAGGCCATCCTCTTTGTCATCTAGGTCCTTCAAATAAATCAAGACTGTAACACCAAGATAGCAGGCCCCGGGGACTATATTATTGAAGCACTGGGGTACATTAAAAGATAAATCATTATGGAGGAGGGCAAAAGTCAACATTATGCACTAAATCTCTTTTCCAGAGTAAGTCCTGCACAGAGTGAAAGTACCATCCTGGAGTGCATCTTCCTCCTTAGTGTGACTTCCCAGCCCTCAGTTTCTAGGACAGTTCTGGTGGGAACCAGGGAAGGAGCTCTGAGCTTCAGGCCCCTTCACAGAGAGTGGGGATGAGTCTGTCAGGCCCTGTCGCTTGTGCGGTACTGTTAAGTGTAATAGCATCCATCTCTAGAGCTCGTACTTCTAAATTTTTAGTGGTTATGTATGTTGAATTACCACATACGTTTCATCTCCCCCAAACAAGTTTCATTCATTCATTGATTCACTCATTCATTTTTCAAGTATTAAATGACAGCCTATTCTCTGTTAATAGTAAAATAGTAAACAAGTCATCTAAGCAAGAAAATCTTGGATTGTGACCAGTGCTCCTAATATATTAAACAGGGAGATGAGTGAGAGCTGCATAGAGGGGGTGCTATTTTAGGTAAGAAAATCAAGAAGTTCTCCCTGACGGACTAATGTCTGAGCTGAGACTTTGTATATGAAATTAATCTACCTTGAAAGTTTTTGTTGAAAATTAAATGACATAATGTGTTCGAGATAATTACTGCTTCACGGCTCATAGTTAGTGCTCAATAAATAATAGCATCCATTATCTGTGTTATTTTTGCCATTAATCTTGATAACAGCCTGGCAAAATGGACTAAGAAGCTACTATTGATTCTGTTTTATAGATGACAAAACTGTAACTCAGAGAGGATAAGAGACTTTTCTCTGAGCACACAACTTGTAAATGGTAGAGCCAGGACTCAAACCTCAGCCTTTTGACTGTAGATAGATGGATAGATAGATAGATAGATAGATAGATAGATAGAGGACAGATGGATAGATGATAGATAGAGAACGATTTATTTTAATAAATGAACAAAAAGGATGAATAGGATAAGTAGATATAGACATAGATGATACAGATATAGATATTGATATCGATATAGATATAGATATATCCTTATATCCTAGCAAGAGTTGATGTAGCAGACTTGAGTCTGAGCCATTCTGGAGGGAGAATATCTTCCTTTACATGGACCTCAGCCTTTTCTCTCAAGGCCTTCAACTGACTGGATGAGGCCCACCCCCCTTATGGAAGGATTTATTTTATTCAAAGTCTATTGATTTAAATATTAATCACATTTAAAAAATATCTCCACAGCAATATCTAGACTGATATTGTCAAACAACAGGGCACGCTAATCTAGTCAAGTTAACATATAAAATTATTTTTCTATCTATCTACCTACTTACCTACTTACCTAGGAGTGCTTACGACCTTTGGTCATGGGATTTACATTAAGCTGTTGAATAAAAAGAAGCTCTCTATTAGTTTTGGCTGTGGGTTTGGGAGATACAGCCAGACTCAGAGTCCTGGCAAGCATTCTTCCACAGATGCTCCTTGATAGAATGCGCTTCTTGTTCTAGATGCCATTATAAATCATATTTTATTTCAGTTGCATGCATTGCAGTGGCTGTGCACCACTATTCCAGGTATCTGGTATAAACATTCTATTTCTTTTCCTTCAGCTCAACTGAACAAACCAAACGCTATCACAAAATAATTTCCCACAAACTCATTCTAACATTTCAATATCAAAGAGACCCCAAAAGGAGAAAGCTTGCCTTCCCCTTGTGTATGTATATGAGGGTATGAGTTTGGTTCTTGGTCATTCATTAAATTATGTAAAACAGAATGTTTTGGAAGTTTAATAAAGAAATTGGTTGTCAAAATAAGGCGTCTCAGTTCCACTCACTGTTTCTGTAACATAATGCCTGGATACTAATTGTAAGATAATAATTCGAAATGTATACAATGACTTATGCATGTAAATAGTATTTGCAACTGAAATTTGAAAATGAACACTAGCTGAATATTTAATGATAGGCAAATAGCTAAATATATTAGAGTACGTTTTTCAGCACTTCAAAATATTTTATGAGACTGTTTTGAAGACATTGGAAACTTGTAAATTTATAAATTCATGCAATTAAAGTAGAATTTTCTCTTTATTCGTCTCTATTTATAATATCTTAAGTATGTAAAAAATGCATAGGCTACAGAGATATTTACCTAAAAAATGTATAGATATTATCTATAATGAGTATTATCTCTGGATAGAAATAGTATGGATGATTTTATTTTGCTTCTTAAATTATCTTTATTAAATTAGCCTTTATGCCACACTTATACACTTTTATAATAACAAAAATAAACAAATTTAGCCTACAAGCAAAAATAAAAGGAAAAAAATCCTAGGTATCCTGGCTCCATGTGGTGAGCTTAAGTGGTATATTTTGTGGCATATCATCTCTTTTTGATGCTCAGTCTTTTATACACTGGAATACATGGTGATATGCTCTGTGCATTCCATTGGCTGTCAAACTTTTATAGTTTAATTTAGGAAAGTAATTCTAGAAAAAAATAAAACCATTTCTCAGGTTTACTTTGTACCTCTAGATCTTTGTACCATGAAGCTTCTCTTAAAATTGACGAGAAATTTGTGTGACTATGCTCATATTTTTTCCCTGCCTGGAATGCTCGCATCGTCTCTCATTCACTTTGGTCTACCTTCAAGGTCCTGCACAAGCGTTGACATGTCCAAGAAGTTCTCTCAGACACCTCAAGTTCAGAGTAATCTTTCTTTCTCACATTCAGCCATCATGAGTTTACAGTAATTGTAAAGGTTAATTCTCCACTTGAACCCTTGACTCCATCTCCTTTCTCTTCCATTCGTTGTTGTTTATTTCCATTAAAATGTCCTTCAGACTTACCAGTGCGTCCTTTTCTTTAGAGCATACACCTGTTGAAGCCTCTCACCACACACCATTTCAGCAAGCTCGCCTACTTCCCCTGGCCTCCCCAGACAAGCTGGGAAGCCCGTGATGTCTCCACTTCCTCTTTCTTTAAGTCATAGAGGCCAGACTTTAACCCTCAGCAGGTATCTGAACCTGTATTTCAGAAGGTCACTCATAACCTTCTAATTCTAAAACCCAATTGGTGATTTTCAGTGTTTTTCTCATGTGATCTTCATGTGGTGATTGAATTGTTGGCCACCACTGCTTTGTGAAAAGCTTTTCCTTTGGCTGCTGCCCCACTCTCTCCTTATTTTCTTTCTACTTTTCAGAGCACTCCACATTACTCTTCTTTACTGGATTCTGTCTGTTCCATCTAATTTGGGATTTGTGTTCCCCAGGATTATGGTTTTCTAAATTTCCTTCCCTGTCTTCAGTTTATTGTATCTACTTTCTTTGAGTGACTCTGTCCACTCCCAGGGTTTCAACTAGCATCAACAAGATAATGACTCTCAATGACGTCAATCAGGATGGAGTTTTTCTCCTGTGTTCTATGCTTATATCTCTATCTATTCTATGAACATGTACACTTGAATTTTCCATAGATACCTGAAACACCACGTTAAGATAGAAATAATTAAAAACACCTCTTACCCCCTCCCCTAATAATAATAAGATCATTTTTTCATATTCCTCTTCATGTTTGGTAGCATCACCATCGACCCAATACCTGAGAAAGAATCCTTATATACCTTCAGTTCCTCTCCCTTTCACCCACTGTCCTCAACCTGCTCCCATAATATCAATTAAATATTCATCATCATTTAGCAAAATTATAACCGCCTACCTTATTTCCCTGCCTCTATCCCACTCGCATATAATCATCTTCCACACCAAAGTCAGAGTTCTACTTTATTTTTAGTGTTATCACTATTTCCAATAACCATTTATTTGGCTTCCACTATCCGATGAAGCCTGATCTACTTAGGAGGGCACAGGAGAACTTCCTTGATTAATCCTCTCCACACTTCCAGAAAGGTCATTGGCTTTGCCTGTTGGTGTGCCTAGATACTGCCCTGCTAGTAACCTATGTTTTTAATCTACACTTCTACTACCTTCTGGTCCTCAAACATACCACAGTTTGTTCTGTCCACCTGATACATACATCCTGCAAAGATCTGCCTATAAAATTGCTATTTATCTATAAATTCCTTCTCAGAAATAACCTTATGAAAAACTTTTCCTGAAACACCCACCCAGAAGGAACTAGTGACTCTCACATGTTTCTGTGCTTGTTCATCCTCTTCATCTTGTTCAAAATGAATTTTTTTTTACTACACAGTCTTTATTACTAAAACATGAAATGTCTTCCCAACATAATTATAAGATTCTTGAAGATAATCTGATTTTTCTTTTGAATACCCTATAACATTTAGTACGAGGGTAAACTACAAGTTCTGATCAATGAATATTTAGTGTATGGATTTCACCACTCAGAATTCCCTTTGGTGGATCGCATGAGTCTGCTTCAGTTATTCAGTTCATTTGTCTATAATTCATCACGTGTCCACAACAACAAATAAAGGTCATTGGGTTTCATTGTTGGTTTATGGCTTGGGACTGCCCTGCTATTTTCTTGTTATCTGTCTTGGGGGGACGAGCTTAGGAAGGTTTTTTTGCAAGAGGAAAACAAATATGCATTGCATCTTCTGAGGATTTTGAGACTCATGATTTTTATTTCAAAATGTCTGGTTAGCCCCAGGCAAAATAATGAAGTTTATCGTTTGCTTTGGGGACACTCCCACTGGCTCTTACAGTATCTTGCCCCTTCTCCTTATAGTCTCATTTTTCCACTTACATCTCCAGAGTACATGATGCTCTCTGGGTCTCCTCATGAAAACCCAACCTTGATAATCATCGCAGGTTACTATCCTTTCTTGAAACTCTTATTCCTTCACACTGTGATTATAGGTTTCTTTTACTGATCTAATAGATTAAGTGGCCTTAGATGTGAGTGATTAAAAACACTTTCATCTGTTATCAGTCAGAGATACACTTGAATTTTAAAGACCATCTCTGAAGATACTTGGTTTTTAGTTGTTTCTTTCTAAGGGTGAAATTTCAGTTGCTTGGGGTAGGCAGAGGAAGGCACTAAGACGTCCTGGCACAAAGGGAGCTAGCTATTCTCTTAGTCAAACAGTATTTATCAGAATGGGTACTGGGAGTTGGCAAAATTCGAGGTTAAGTGTACAGTCCTCCATAAGACTGCCCTCACTTCAGGTGCCAGCTGCAAGTTTGGGGGTCCCCAGAGCCACCGTCAATTCTGACCAGTTGGCTACAAATTCAGGGTTTCCCATGACTCCCTTCAGGTTCAATAATTTACAGGAAAGACTCAAAGAACTTACTGAAAGCCCCATGCTTACAATTACCTTTATTATAGCAACAGGATACAAACTAGAACCAGCCCAGAGGAGAGATACAAAGTTTGGGAGAGTCCCAAATGCAGTTTCCAGGGATGTGTTACCCTCTCAGAATCAAAGTGTGACAACATTCAAAGACAATACCCAAATCCTTTATTACACAATAGTAAATACACAAATTTAACAACTTTCTTACTGAGCAGAAGAAAATTTAGCTCCTTAGATTCCCGCATGTACAGTTTTAAACCATACATTTTAAAAGGTCAGTGGTCATAGTTTATAAAGTATCTATCTCTTCCTTCTATATTACATTTATTAAAATAAGTAAAACAAAATACCAAGCAATCAAATATCTTTCATTTCCTAGATTTCCACTTAAAACAGAGGAGAAATACTTTCTGCTGCCAAGTCATTTAAAAAAAAAGTTAACAACGCTTTTCACTATCTGAATTGAAATCCTGAAAAATGGAAGAGGAAACTATAAACTTAAGAGTCAGTGAAAACTCAAAATGATCAAAGACCTAAGTTTGAGAGGTAATACTATAAAACTGGGAAGAAAGCATAGAGGAAAATCTTTGACCTTGAATTTTTTTATTGTTGTTGTTGAGGAAGATTTTCCCTGAGCTAATATCAATGGCCAATCTTCCTCTTTTTGCTTCAGGAAGATTTTCCCTGAGCTAACAGCTGTGCCAGTCTTCCTCTATTTTGTATGTGGGTTGCCACCACAGCATGGCTGATGAGTGGTGTAGATCTACACCCGGAATCTGGATCTGGGCTGCCAACGTGGAGCATGTAGAACTATGCCATGGGGCCGGCCCCTCTATGACCTTGAATTTGGCAATGATTTTTCAAATATGACACCAAAAGCCAGGCAACAAAAGAAAAAATAGATAAATTGAACTTCATTAAAATTAAAAACCTTTGTGCATCAAAGGACATTATCAAGAGAGTGAAGACAACCCACAGAATGGGAGGAAATTTTTGCAAATCATGCACCTGATATGAGTTTAATATTGAGACTAAATAACTACAACTTAATGACAACAAAAACAAACAACCCAATTAAACGATGGGCAAAGGACTTAAATAGACATTTGTCCCAAGAAGATATGCAAATGGTTAATAAACACATGAAAAGATACTGAACATCGCTAATAATAAGGGAAATGCAAATCAAAACCACAATAAGATACCACCTCACGCTGAATAGGGTAGCTGCTATCAAAAGAACACACAAAACAACAACAACAATCCCCGAAAATAACAAGTACTGGTGAGGATGTGGAGAAATTGAAACCCTTGTGCACAATTAAAACTTTGTGGGAATATAAAATGGTACATTTGCTATGGAAAATTGTATGGTGGGTCCTCAAAAAATAAAAAAATAGAATTATCACATGATCCAGCAATTCCCCTTCTGAGTATATACCTGAAAGACTTGAAAGCAGGGTCTCAAAGATACATTTGTACACTCATGTTCGTAGCAGCATTATTCACAAAAGCCAAAAGGTGGAAGCAACCCAAGTGTCCATCAACAGATGATTGAATAAACAAAATGTGGGGTATATATACAATGGAATATTATTAAGCAATCAAAAAGAATGAAGTTTTGACACACATTACAAAATGGATGGACCTTGAAAACATTATATTTACTGAAATAAGCTAGACACAAAGGAAAACTATTGTATGATTACACTTATATCAGGTATCTAGAATAGGCAAATTCTTAGGGACAGAAATTCTTACCAGGAGCTGGGAGGAGGAGGCAGTGAGGAGTTATTCCTTAATAGGTACAGAGTTTCTATTTGAGATGATGAAAAATTTCTGGAAATAGATAGTTGTGATGGATAACAAAGGGGAACAAAATTTGCCACTGCAAAATGAGTTTCTTTAACACAAGAATTATTTTAGGCTGGTTATGTTTGAGAAACAAAAGACTCAAAAAGTTTTCCTTGTTACCTCCCCTTGAACTGCCTAAAAGAATTTAGATAAATGTCCTGTAACAGGAACAGAGCTGTTACCAGAGATGTCTACAAAGAATATGGGCTAAGTGTGGTGGGCAAGGCTCGGCAGAGCTTAGAGAACAGAATCCTCTCCATGTCCCATTGTCTCTGCACAGCAGGCAAACATTTGTTTACCAAATGTTTGCTTTTCCATCTCCATGTGAATTGCCTTCCTTCCTTTTGAAGTCCCAAACAACTACCCCCAATATCCTCTTTTGTCTTTAGCTGAAGATAGTATTTATTTAATAATAAGATAGTATAGTAAGATATAGTAAGATAGTAAGATAGTATATACACAAAGTGGTGGCTTTGGCCGTTTTGGCAAGGTACTCAGTTTTCTTGGTTCTCTCCCATGTACACATGTTATTAACTTTGTTTGATTTTCTCCTTATAATCGATCCAACGTCAATTTAATTCTTAGACCAGCCAGAAGAACCTAGAAGGGTAGAGGAAAATTTCTTTCTCCCCTACAATACACAACATTGTGTATGTACTTTATAACACTGAATTATACACTTAAAAATGGTTAAAATTTTATGTTACGTAATTGTTATCACAGTTGAAAAAAAGAGTCAGTGTAGTAAACTTTCAGAGAAAGAGTGAAAAATAGAACATGTCATTGTTAAACAACTAGATACTAAAAACATAGAATAAAAAGTTTATTAAGTTTGCTAACAACAGAGAGCCTTTCAAATGGGCCTCTACACAGGGAAGAAAAGAAAGTGATATAAGAAGTTATATTCTTTTCTGCTTTGAAATTTTGTTATTATGTGTAATCAAGATTGCTTGCCCTACTCCAGGCTGATTGGATCAATTCTAAACAAAGATCATAGAAATTACACTACCGAAAACTTCAAGACCCTATTTCCCTCAATTTGAAGATGTTTGTGGCTCTATATAGCTGTCTATTGCAATTTAACTTATCTGAAGAATAGCGTGGAAGGAAGAATAATGGCGCCTCGAAGATGCCCATTACCTGATCCCCAGAACCTGTCAATATGTTATGGTTACATAGCAAAGGGAACTGTTGGTGTCACAATCCAATGTACATATCAGGATAGATGCGGAGAGGGCTGATGGCCACTCTTTTATTATAACTAGCGTTTCAATAAATACATAGCTTACATCTGTTAAACATACACAGCTGTTCTGGATGAAGTAATTAGCGAATGCCAAGAATTCTTAGTGATTTCTCAAGGAGCCCTCCCTCGGCCTCTGTTTTGATATTATCATATTATTGCTGTGCTTGTATATTTTTATCTCGGAGCAGGCAAGGTCTCCTAGGCAATGGCCCCTCCTGCTCCTGATATCGGTATCGTGTCTCCATCTGTGCCCCCAGACGACTGCACCTGTCTTAGGTTGCCTCCACCTGGAGGTCTTACCCGTCATTGGCTGACCGGCCTTCTCACCTCTGGGTCACAGTTTGTTGGCAAGCCTTTTCCAGTGATTATTAACCCTTCCTGCATCGGGGGCGGCTACAACACGATTCCAATTACAGTTCTTGAAAAAGGGAGGGGAGCCCTTTCTCAAGGTGTGAAGGCGATCTCTCAAGGGGATTATCCAGGTGTGCTGGATCCAATCACACTGGCCTTAAAAACAGAAACTTCTCTGGCTGTAGTCAGGGAGATGCAGCAGAAGAGAAAGGCAGTGGATCGATGAGGCAGAGAAATTTGAAACACAAGCAGGGCTCGAGCCCCTATTCCTTGTTTTGAAGATAGAGGAAGGTGGTCACGAGCCCAGGACCGCTGTCGCTTCTAGGAGCTGAGAACGGCCCTCAGCCAACAGCCAGCATGGATACGGGGACCTTGGTAGTACATCCCCATGGAATTGAACTCGGCCAATGGATGGAATCTACAAGAATCTGGAAATGGATTCTTTTCTGGAACCTCCAGAAAAAACCTAGACCTGCTGGCACCTTGGTCTTGGCCTTGTGGGCCCCAGAGTAGATGAGCCAGCCAAGATAACTGGACTTCTGGCCTAGGGAACTGTGAGACAATAAATCTGTGTTGTTTAAACTGATAAATTTGTGGTAACCTTTTATGGTAGTGATAGAAACTATACAAATAATAAATCAGGAAATATTGCAGTGCTTATAAATACATCTAAATTTCTCTGAAACACTATTCAGCAACCAAAATGATATCATTTCCAAACATTTTCACCTTTCCATTCAGATAGTTTCCTGACGTTTGATAGTCTTTGAAATTAAGCAACATAACTCCAAAGTTTCTGAAATTGAGTTCTTTTTCCCTGGGCATGTCTTGACTTTTTATAAAGGGCACCCAAGAAAACCAAGAGACAACAAGAAAAATAAATGAATATTGTTATTATTTTCCTGGTGCATTAGCAAAATCTCAAGGTAAATATTGAATATTTGATGTTGAATAATAATGACTCAGGAGATGATTTCTCACTTGCAGAATAAAATCACTTTAACTGGATAGAAAGCAGGACTTCTGTCCACTTTACTTGATGGCACTCTGAGAGCTATTCACTTTGGGATTTGCTCCAAGCCTCATGGTCAAGATCACTGAGGTAATGCCACAAGTCTAGAGGAAGTATCTCAGGGATGGAGAATGCACACAGATATGGTTCACATGCAAGTGAATTGAAATAGAGATGTCCTTTTCCTTTCTGAAATATTCCTGCCAAGCTTGCTCCTCATCCAGAGCAATAGTTTTTTATTGCTCCATAAAAAATTACCATAAACTTAGTGGTTAAAACAACACACATTTCTTACCCCAGAGTCTCTGAAGGTCAGGAGTGCTGGCACAGGACTGGGTTCTCTGCTCAAGATGAACTAGGGCTGCAATCAAGGTGTTGGCTGAACTGTGTTTCATTCGGCTTAGCCGGGAATGTATCTGCTTTTAAGCTCATCCAGGCTGTTGCAGAATTCATTTCCTTGTGGCTGTGTGACTGAAGGCCCTGACAGTTTACTGGCTGTCAGCTCTCATCTGAGGCTGCCTTCAGGTCCTACAGACCACCAGTGATGCCTTGCCATGCGGGCTTTCTCGACATAGCTGCTTATTTCATCAAGCCAGCAAGGAGAAGCTTAAAGCAAGTTGGCTAGCAAGATTCATATGCTGGAATGTAATCACAGAGGTGACATCCCATCACCTTTTTCATATTCCGTTAGTTAGAAACAAGTCACAGGCTCCACCCACAGGCAAAAGGAGGGGATTATGCAAGGTCATGTTTGCCAGAAGGCAGGGAGCTTTAGGGTCACCTCAGGGGCTGTCTCTTACACCCAGTTAAAGATGTCATGATTTTATGTTATTTTTCTATGCTTAGAAAATGAAAAGATAACCAGACCGGGGTCGATTTTTTTTTTTTTAATTCCTGCACTCATTTAGAGGTAAATATGGTAAGCTTTGGTTAAAAGCACTGACTTTGGAGTATTTACATAGACCTGGGACTAAATACCAGTTCTAATGTGCACTTTGGGGCTAGTTGTTTGCTGAAAATCTTGACTTACTCTTGCAGAAAATGCAGATAAAACTACTTTCTAACAGGATTTTTGTGTGTGTGAGAATTAAGTACAGAACGGATGTGGCATATCTAGTAAAGTGAGACAACACAAATTACTTATTTTATATATTTTTCATCTTTATTAAAAAAAAGAAATATCTTCCTGATTCTCAGGCAAGGGTCAAAGTTAGTATCCAGGCGAAATTAATATCTGCTTTACATGGTATCTGTAGCATAAACCAGCCTGTCAAACTGATAAAATACACGCTCTGTAAAGAGATTTACTGATTACACATTTCATTTTAAGTCATTCTTTATTAATCCATAACACAAGTTTTTGGAAACTTCAATTTCACAAATTTCTATCTTACAAGAAACACCAAACATAAAGCTCACATTTTAAGTAAATTTTTCTCTAAAATCGCATTGAACTGAATCCCGATCTCTCTCTACATATATTTATTTATTTAGGAGACATTGCAAAATAATTGAAACTCCTCTACAATTTTTTTCTTTCTGTTTCTTCACTGATTTCCTTTCAAGTAATGACTTTGTCTGCATGAAGTATGAAACCTTGGGAGTACTTAAACAAACAAATCAAATGGTGGTGGAGGGGGCAATTTTTCTAACAACCATTATCTTGTTATGCCATGTGGGCCCCATTCAGTTTCACATAAACTGTGGGAATATAACTCGTGGTTCATGGTATGGGTTCATGTACCAGCTGAATTTATTTTTGTCAATTAACAGCTGCATATGCTGCTGAGATCCTTTGGTTAATATATGGCATTTAGTTCATGTTACAGCATCCAATACATATCACACCAGGCCATGGCTGTCTTGCAGAGAACAGTTTTATTGTAGTCATTATTGTGGTCAGAGAATATTTCCTGTTAGCTTTTTATTTTTGGACTTCACTCATCGTAGACATAGAGCTAACTAGACAGGTAGGTAGGTAGGCAGATAGACAGATAGATGGATACTTCTTGATACAGATAGATACTAGATCATTTTGGCAATTGAACCATATTAAAAATATTGCATTGAGAAATTTATTGAATAGAATTTTTATAAATTAGGTAAAGTATATATTAGAATCGGAGAAGAAAATTCATTCATGATTTGATGGTTTAGGTCTATTTTTGTCTATGTTTTCACAACCTTTTTCTTTATAATTCTTTGTACTTCACCACTATTGTTAAAATGAGCATGAAATTCAAGAAAGAGATTCAGACTTGTAATTCAAAGACCTGGGACCAGCTCTCAAACCTAGTAATCATTCTGGCACGTCATGGAATTCCTTTCAGCCTCAGCTCCCTCTTCTATAAAATGGGATTGTGAAACGTGTGCCCTGCTACCGGACACAATTGTTAGCATGATTGAAAATGCAAACGTAAGGCGTTCGATGTGTCTCACACATTCTCCCTAAGTCTGTCTCCAGGTCCAGAGGATGTGGATATGTTGCCCTGGGACTCTGGGGCTCAGTCTGGACCAGCCACATAAACACAAAATTCCCTTGAATTACCAGTTTTTTTAAATGAAAAATGGATGTTACTTTTCAATTCTACTCCTTAATATATTGTATTAGCTTTAATAAAATTTTGTTATGTATTCACCTCTGAGTGAAATTGATGCCATGCAAAGACGTACTTTGGCTTCAAGCGTTTCCTAGAGTACGGCTGCTTTGTAAATACAACTGCTTTTCAATTGTAAACATTTTACACATCTGAATTATTTTTAAAGATAAAGAAAGAAAGACTTTCTCTGTGAATAAGCTAATAAGTTTTATTTCTCTAATAAAAGAATATGCTTGAATGAGATTAAGAAAGGCCAAAAATACGTGATAGAGGGATAAATATGAATAGTCCGTAAAGGTTACTCACGGTACACTTGAAGGAGTTATTAGTAACAGACAGAAGAAAATTACATATCAGAACTTTATGAAATAAGTGTCTTTTAAGCAAGGTAATACCAAATGCTTCATACATCTCATCGTGATCAATAGCTTTAGATACCACCCTATAAAAGGCAGAGAGCCTTTTACAGATCATGGCAAAGTGATTGAAGGGGGCAATTTGGTGGCAAATTAAAAATCCAGTCAGATCAACAGTTATTAAGCTATTTCCAAAACCAATGGATATATTAACCACTTTAATCTGACACTCAAGATGAAGGATCGGTTCAAGGTACAACATGGTTTGCTTTTGTTTGGGAGCTCACCAGATTATTCATGACTCACACCAGCTATTTTACAGGGCTGTGGCAGAGGCTAGGACTCCATTGCTTTCCAAATGTGCACATTTATCCAGACTCCTTCACCCAAGAAAACTTTAGGTTGGTGAACATTTAAATGTCTCCATTTGACTGATGTCCATAGAGCTTCTTTGCATTTCAAAACAATTGAAGGAATCATACAAGGCCATCTGGTGTGTATAGAAGGTCATGTATCCTTCAGTTCCCACTCCAGATTTCCCATGGCTGTATCACTCGGGCTATTCTTATAAAAATGGGTTTCCAAGAAAGCTGAATCGTTTGATATATGATACAATAAATAGAGGAGTGAGCATAAATATGAAATGGAGAAATTTACACGGTGACTATACTCTTTCAATTTTTATGCTTCTACATTATATCATTACAATTCCATTCAGCTGTTCATTCTTTTAAAGTTCGCTAAACTGCTTCATTTAAGGATTTATGTACTAGATTCCTTACAGATATGGAACATAATTATCTGTGAATTATATTCTGAATATGGCATTTCTGAATCATTGTCACTGGGCCTCAGAGATAGAAATAGGGGGTTGTATTTATGTTTGCTTGAGCTTACTACATCTAACAGATGATTTTTATAAAACACAGTCCAAAAATGCTATCAAGTGATCTTGCTGAAGCATACAACTAAGTTTAACTTCTATTATCTAACTTTATAATTATTTGTTTCCATCTTTAGCCAATTACTGAAAAAGTTAGATCCCGCAACATTGATTATACTATATCTTTTCCAAAAGCATTTCGAGCTCAAAGTAACTGCAAATGTAAACGATTCCAATGATTGTGTTTATCCTCTGCAGCAATTTAACTCTCTATTATGTAAATTCAAAGACATTGTAAACTTCAGCCCCATGTTCAGACACTGTGAAGAGCCCCCTCTCTAACTCACGCGTTGGCTGGGAGAGTAATCAGGTTGTGGCAAGATTGCCAGAAACTGACCAGTCCAAAGCAATTTGGTCCCTGAAGATACGAGCCAGTTTTACAATGAGGCCAGTTGGTAGAGAAAGTGGAACAACACAAAGCAGCCAATACTGATTTATTTTCACCATCCATTAATCCATTTGATGGGAGAAATCACTCAGCTACATTCCCAGTTCTTAAACACGCATGTTTCTTTCTTTAGACTTTCTTTTGAATCTACTCAGATTTCTACCCAAGTTACCACCACCATCCCGTGGGTCATTTTGTTGCTTAATTTAACAAATATAAAAACAAATTAGTTATGTATCTACTATGTGCCAAGCATCTCTATTAGGCACTGGAGATGGAGCAATGAATAAAACAGACAAAAATGCCTGCCCTCGTGAAGCTTATGTTGGGGAGCCGACGGTGTTGGGTAGAAAAGTAAAGCAGGCAGGGGGTTAAGGAATTTCAGTGCGGGAGGTGGGGCTGCAGTTTTGGACAGGGTGGCCAGGGAAGGTCTTATTGAGGACGGAACATCCGAGGGGAGGTCAGAAGGAAGAGTGGGGGTGAGTCTTGTGGCTATTAAGAGAAAGAACCCAGCACAATGCAGATGCCCTGAAATGGGAGCTTGTTGTTTAAGGAATAGCAGTCAGGGCAGTGTGGTCGAGCTGAGTGAACTAGCACTCAGTGAGGGTGAACAGCAGATGAAGTCAGAGGTGATAGGAGAGGCAAATCATGGTGAGCCTTGGGGGGCCTTGTGAGGACTGTGGCTTTTACTCTGATGGGGATGGGAAAGCAGTGGAAAGTTTTAAACAGTGACGAGGCATTTGACTTAGATTTTGACCAGATCTCAGGTCTGCTGTCTGTTTTGAGAAGAGAATGAGGAGTGACTAGGGACAGAAACAGAGAGATCACGATTCAGGTGAGGGTAGCAGTGGAAGATGAGCGAACTGGCCAGATTCTGGAAATATTTTGAAGATAGAGCCACCAGGATTTGCTGATAGATCAGATATGGGTGTGAAAGAAAAGAAAAGGAGAAGAGAATGTAAGGGAGACTCTCAAGATTTTGGCAGGCACCTCTGGGAAAATAGAGCGAAAGACTGTAAGAGGAAGAGATTTGGGTGAAACTCAGGAGGTCAGGTTTGAACATGTTAGGTTTGAGATGCCTATTAGATATCCCAGTGAAGAGAATAGGAGCGAGCTGGGTATATGTCTGAAATTCAAGGGAGTGATCTAGACTAGCGGTACTGGATTTGGAGACGGGAATCTAAAGATGTAATCCACTGAACCTGATGAGACTTAAGGAGTGAATGTAGACAGTGAAAGAAGTTCACGGATGGATTAAACTCCAAAGTGGATTTTGGTTTGTTGTCTTTTTCTTTCTTAAACTCTTTGTGTCTTTTAGTTTGATTCTTGTTTTGGGGGAAAGAGGTAGTATAAGCGTGCTTTGTAGCATTTGTTTTTAGTATGGCTTACTTCTAAAATATCATTTGGAACTTAATTGCAGCTAATACATTTTATTGATACTTCATTGTGAATTTTATGTATATTTTTAATCCACAACATACACAAAAAGATAGTACACGACATTTAATATCTTAGTAAAACTCCCCAAAATAAATATAATTATCTTGTCACATAAATCATTTTTCATTATTTCAAAAAGTAACATAGGAGAGATTCCTGACATGAAAAACCTGGCCTTTGTGTCCCCAGCATCTAACACATTGTCTCATATATAGTGTGCTCACTATATCTTGATTGAACAAGCAGATGTGCATGCTAATTTACTAGGCATAGGTGAAATTTGAAGAAATTTTATTAAGGGAATTGAAAAATAGTAGTCCAATTATTCCTTAATAATAAGATTTTAAAGTTATTTTTAATTTTGAAAGCTAAACAATTATAGAAATGTAGTTAATACAGAAATGTAAAAGGAAAGAAAAGATAACCTAGTGTAAAGAAGACTAAAATAATCCATTATTAACGTTCAACTGTATTACTTTCTAATCAGTTTCTATCTATACTTTAAAATTAGTTTTATATGTATGTATATCAGTTGAATCTTGCATTTTTCAGCTAAGTCGTAACTTAAAATACTTTCTGGCTATTTTGTTTTAAGGTTATACCAATTTAATTATATTACCCTCTTTTTAAGATAGTTTGGATATTTCCAGTTTTTCATTATCAAAAAACAATGATCAATGGATATCTTTGCACATAAATTTGTTTTCCCAATTAAAAATTATTTTCTTAGGTGATATTGTAGACGTAGAATATGATAAAATTTAAAAAGTAATTTAAAATATTTTAGATCATCAATATCAGAATATGCACATTATACCTTTGTTCAAATAACAGCTTCCAAATAGTATAACCTCAGAGGCAGAAGGCAGGACTTCTCAGGCACAAAATCATCACGTCTTTGTAATATTTCTCAAGAGTAATGTCTAATATTCTGATTGTACCTTTAATATATGTACCTTTAAGACATACATTGAATATATCTATGCCTGTGACTATATCTATCTATACAGTGATATGTGTATATTCACGGTAACACAAACATACTAATGCTTTCAAGAGAAAGTGACAATTAAAATATTGTAATAAAAGGTTAGTATTGGAAATACCAATGTAGAATCCTAGGTAAATGTTGAAGTAATCACACAATCATTTGATGATGGCCAGAAATCAAAGATGAATAAAATAGAACTGCCTTTAGGAAGTTTAAAATCTAGAATTTGTGAATTCAGGGACAATGACTTTTCTTAGTGAATTTGTTGCTTTCTTTATAAAATGTGGATTGTGAAGAGAAATGAACAACAACAGGAGGCTCCATTCAAGTTTGTTGAATCAATTCATTTAAATTCAACAAATGTTTATTGAACACCCACTGGGTGCCAAATCCTGGTGCTGGAGTAATCAATTTATAATAGTTTGGATGGTTGCTAATTAACAGAGTTTGCAATATTTTCTTTGCTACATGTGCGATTGGGTGGAGTTCTGAGATAATTAACATGTTAAAATACTGTAAAATCCTAGAGAAAGGATACAGAAAGATAAACAAATGTTATTTTCTGTACTCGTAACTATTATTTCTTTTGTAATAATCTATTTGTTAGAAAATTGTGCTTTAAAATCAAATACAGAAAATTCATAGTTGATAACAAATGCAAATGGAAATCAACTTTGAAAATTGGTTCGAGACTTTACAAAATTCCTGACAAATCAACATCTGTTCCTAGAAAGTTACTCAGACATGCTAATAAATAAAGAAAGATAAAGTTATACGTAAAATCATGAGGCTAAATGAGGCTTCAAGACAAGTATCTTTATTTTTTACCTCCTCAGCAAAATTACATCAAATCCTTCACAGAAGATTTGGGTATTCTATTCATGCAACCCTCCAAAAGAAGAGATTTTCTTTTAAGCTGTGACAGGGTATAAATATATTTATTCAATAAAGTAATATTTACTCTCTAAAGTAATATTTACTGAATGCTATGGCAAGCCACTTAATGTCTCTTAATATGGTCAAAATCCATTAAGTTTACCAGTTAGCTGCCAATTTCTATTTTTTATTGCTGAACTTCCTTTTTGCTTCTACAGTATTTCACACCCCTGTGCCTCTCTTCCATACCCTCTTAAATCTACTCAAAATTCTCCCACAGTTATTTTAATATGAGCAAAGTCTAATCAACTAGAGTTGAACCAGTGCATAGTCTTAGTAGATAAACTCTTATAGTAGCAGAAGCACAAAAAACAGGAATCCAGGATTTTTCTTTAGACCCAGTTTTGTCACACCACTGGTTTCTCTGAAGTCTGGTCACCAGCGAAGGAAACTACTGACGTGGAATGCTTGGTTAGCTCAGATCTGGGACATGAGGTTGGACTTCTGTTAAGTCAGGTTCCCATGGGTGGTGAGAACCAAGAAAAGTAATTCCAATAGGGGGTCCTCAGAGATAGCCATTGACAACTTTGCCTGCCCATTAGCTTCCCATAAAGCCATGTGGCTTAGAAAACAGATCTGCCCTCTGGGCTAGGCATGTGGCAAATGGGATTTGTGCTTTATAGTGGCACAATTAAATATTGGGCATCTCTTTGCATACATTTTCAAATAATGATGGGGGAAACGTGATAGAGACTAGAATCATTGTCTGTGAATGTTTCTGCCTCGTTCCCTACCATAATTCCATCCCTTCCCCCAAGGGGAAAATCTAACTTCTTGGATATTTTGTAAATGAAGAAATAGGATACAGGGAGAGGGTGCAGGCCAGAGTAAAGGACTTGATTTCAGAGGCTAAAACAAAGTGATAAAGAGCAGGCAGTAGAGGAGGAAATTGAAAAAAAGGAAACTTGGGATGGAAAGCATGATTGGTGTGAGGTGTGAGAGATTCCAAATGAGTTCCAGTGAATGAATGCGTAATTTGGGATGTCGCCCTGGGCTCTTCAGGAGACATGAGTAAGTTCTTCTTACTTTCATGAGTTGTGTGTCATCCAGGCCTTCTCTAAACTTGAATGTGCAGACCTCGGAGCCCAGTGCCCCAGGGTGTACGGGCTGTAATATATTACTCAGTTTATCTATGTTTCTCTCCTGGCTCCTGGTATTTTATAAAATCGATTCCATATTTGTATTATTTGCTCACTATTTTTTCCTTTGGACCATCATTTCTTTGGACTGATTTACAAGAAGTCTTTAAATGTAAGGTAACAACTCTGTTTTACTACATTTTGGTGTACATTTGGACCTTATTCAATTTTGTGCAATAACTGTGTATCCATAGGATTCTGCAAAGTTTCCACAGGTTGGAAATCACTGGTTTAGACTATTCAACATTTGTGACTTCCAAATAAGTAAAATGCTGCTTGAGTTGACATAGTTTAACACATGAATTCCTTCTGAAAGATCTCTTCCAATTAGGCCCTATTTCTAGAATATTCCAAATTCCAATCCATACATTAAACAACTTTAATTTCTCTTTCATAATTTTCCCTCTATGAATAATAAAGCTCCTTACTGTCCTCCTAAATATTTCCAGATAAAATGTATGTTATTCTTTGTCTAAAGTGCTTTAAAACACACACACACACACACACACACACACAGGGGAAAAGTAAGATTATATTTTGAAAAAGTCATTTCAAGGCATTCATTTTTAGATCCAGGAATAATTATCTTTAAATCTTTTTGCATGAGATTGAAAAATGGATAATTGACATATATTTTGAATAAGTAAAGAGATCTGCATCATTACTGACTGACTAGAAGTTGCTTGGATGGAATGGTACAAATGAAGGAAAAATGAAGAATATTAAGGGCGATAAGAATTGCTTAGTCTTTTCATAAGTTCTTGAAAGCAATTTCTAAGTAGAATTATGTTTTTCCTTTATTGAATACCACCTTAAATTTATTGTAAAGATTCCTGAAGTTGTTCAGCGGGAGTTCAATAAACTGTATCTTTAACCCCACTTTTCCTTCTTTTCTCTTATCTAAAAACAGCTTGAGGATACTTGCCGGGTTGGTTGTCATTTCTAGAGGGCCATTTAGTAAACATGTTCTGAGCAGGAACTCGCTGGCTCTGTAAGACAGCTGGCTCTTATTAACAAACTTTGCATTACAAATAGAGGCAGGCGCATCTCACATGGGGTTTATGTGTCTATTCGCCTTGCATTCCAGGCAGGTGTTCTTCCCACATAGATCAACTCTCA
The DNA here is from genome assembly GCF_037783145.1 of Equus przewalskii. Classification (NCBI taxonomy): domain Eukaryota; kingdom Metazoa; phylum Chordata; class Mammalia; order Perissodactyla; family Equidae; genus Equus; species Equus przewalskii. The sequence continues at coordinate 41,516,344 of NC_091833.1, forward strand.
GGCACTTTTGTTTCAACCATAGATGAGTTATAGGGAACATGTGCTTTCCTTTTGAGGGCACTGAGTAGCCTGGAAGCATAGTTACCCAACTTCAACCAGAAATGTGGAACAGTAGCCCCAGAGCATCGGTAAACACAGGATCAAATATTCGTGGGAAAGGAAAAACCACTAGCTAACAAACTTTATGAAAAGATGCATAAAATCACTAATAGTAAATGAAACACAATTTTGTGGGTTTCTTTCGAAGATTATTGGTAAGGGTATACATGGAGAAATATACACTTTGATGTAAAATTTCGTGTTTGTATACATATACATTTATACATATATGTGACATGCATGTGATGCATACACAATACATGATATATAGATGTGTGTGTATAAAATCTATTTATAAGAATATATATACACACGTGTATAACATATCTAAATGCATATATGAAATTTATCATCAAAATATGTTTCTCCATACATGTTGTTACCAATAATCTTTTGGAAAACAAAAACTGTGTTTCTTTTATGTTATTATGTATATACATGCATATATATATATGTATAAAAATATATATACATGCATATGTACCCCCCTCAATTTCCTAGAGAGTAGCTCGTCTATTTATTCTAGGAAACTATCCTATGGACAAATATACAAAAATATACGTACAAGAATGTTTATTGCAACATCAATTGTTAATAGTAGAAGTAGCTTAAATGTTCATCAATATGTGAAATTAAATAAACCAAGGTGCATCTATACATTGGGCTACCGGGCGGCTGTTAAGGAGGATGAAGTTCTCTGTTATTTTACTTCTTAGTGATGTCACCTTGGACAATTTACTTGATCTCATTGCTCTTCATTTTTCTCAACTGTAGATGAGTATAATAATTGTATCTAACACGCTGGTTATTACAGAGATAAAATGAGTTAATTTATATCAACTGCTGGGAGAGATGTCCAGCATATAGCTATCATAAATGTTGATTATTATCTATAGCACATTATGAAATATAGCTGCATTGCGTAATTAGTTATGTGAGTAAATCAGATTCATTCTCACAGCCTAACTTTCCGTTGTTAGAGTGATAACTTTAGCATTGCAGACTCCTGGGGGAACTAAATGTATTTGCCACCTCTGACTCCTGCACTATTCTGGTAATGCTCTAAACTGTTTTACTGAGGATGGAGAATAAAATAGGGAGTTCTGGAGACATTATAAAAGAATATTCCAGATATTTCAGAAAGAACTGAATGACAGAGTTGATCAAGACCCAGTGAGTAGGATAGTTATCAGAGATCATGAAACTGAAAGAACATTTCCATATCACATTAGAAGGACTAATCAGTTCCTGAGCTCTTAAAGGGGTCCACTCAATATGCAGCTGTATACTCATAATCTTGTGTCCTGATAGCATCTGGAAGTTTGCCAGGCTGATCCAGTTTTGTATCTAGACGATGGGCCATTTAAAATTGTGTTTTTATTTCCAAATATTTTCTGATGTTCTTGACATTTTATTATTATTAATTTCTAATTAATATTATTGTGGTCAGAAACAATATTCTGTGTTATTTTGATCTTTTGAAATTTACTGAGACTTCTTTTATGCCCCTGCATATTGTCCTTCTTGGTGAATATTCTACATATGCTTATAAAAAAGTGTGTCTCTATAGCTATTGTGTAATGTTCTACAAATATCAATCAGGCCAGCTTAGTTGATGATATTGTTCTGTGACACCAATATTTTATGTACTTGTCCTTTCAATCGCTGGGAAAAGGTTCTTAAACTATCCAACTGTGTGTGAATTTTGCCTATTTCTCCCTTGAGTGCGTAAGTTGTGCTTCATGTCCTTGAAAGCTTTGTTTTTATGTACTTATATATTTAAAATTGCTGGATCTTCTTAGTGAATTCACTTCTTTATCATTATGAAATGTCTTTAGTTCTAGTAAAATCATTGCCTTCAAATTTACTCTGATGTTAGTGTAGCCACAACGGCTCCCTGCGCTTAGTGTTGCAGAGTGTGTATTTCCATGCTTTTATTTTAAAAATCTTTGTTAATATTTAAACTGTGTTTCTTGGAAACAGCACATAATGGCCTTTTAAGGAGAGTGATTAGTCCCTTTTAATTTAATATATTATGGTTGATTTTGTCTATCATCTTCATATTTGTTCCTATTTATATTACTTTATTAACAATGTCAAAAAGTACAACAGTATAATTCCAAGCTCTTATTGTAATATATTTTACTTCTATACTGTCATACCTCAGAGGTATTGCAGGTTGGGTTCCAGACCACTACAATAAAGCCAGTATCACAATAAAGTGAATCACACAAATTTTTTGGTTTTCCTGTGCATGTAAAAGTTATGTTTATACTATCCTATAGTCTATTAAATGTGCAATAGCATCATATCTATAAAAGCAATGTACATACCTTAATTAAAAAATACTTTATTATTAAACAATGCTGTCATCTGCGCCTTCAGCAAGTCGTAACCTTTTTACTGGTGAAGGGTCTTGCCTTGTTATAGACAGCTGCTGACCCATCAGGGTGGTGGCTGCTGAAGGTTGGGTTGGTTGTGATGATTTCTTAAAATAAGGCAACAATGAAACTTACCACATTGATTGATTCTTTCAGTCATGAACGATTTCTCTATAGCATGCAATGCTGTCTGATAGCATTTTACCCATAGCAGAACTTCTTTCAAAATTGGAGTCAATCCTCTCAAACCCTGCCACAGGCTTATCAAGCAAGTTTATGTAATATTCTGAATCTTTTGTTGTCATTCCAATAATCTTAACAGTATCTTCACCAACAAATCACTTTGTTAGCTCATCCATAAGAAGCAAATCCTCATCTGTTAAAGTTTGACCCTGAGATTGCAGCAATTCAGTCACATCTTCAGGCTCCACTTCTAATTCTATTTTTCTAGCTATTTCCACCACATCTGCACTTGTTTCCTCCACTGAAGTCTTGAACCCCTCAAAGTCATCCATGAGAGTTGGAATCAATTTCTCCCAAACTCCTGTTAATGTTAATATTTTGACCTCTTTCCAAGAATCACAAATGTTCTTAATCTAGAATGATGAATCCTTTCCAGAAGTTTTTCGATTTCCTTTGCCCAGATCCTTCAAATAAATCACTATATATGGCGGCTATGGACATACAAAATGTATTTCTTAAATGTTAAGACTTGAAAATTAAAATTACTCTTTAATGCATGGGCTGCACAATGGATGCTGTCTTAGCAGGTATGAAAACAACATTAATCTCATTGTGCATCTCCATGAGAGCTCTTGAGTGACCAGGTGCATTGTCAAAGAGCAGTAATATTTTGAAAGGAATCTTTTTTTCTGAGCAGTAGGTCTCAATAGTGGGCTTAAAATATTCAGTAAACTATGATTTAAACAGATGTGCTGTCCTTCAGGCTTTGTTGTTCCATTTATAGAGCACAGGCAGAGTAGATTTAGCATAATTCTTAAGGGCCGTAGGATTTTTGGAATGGTAAATGAGCAGTGGCTTCAACTTAAATCACCAGCTGTGTTAACCCTTAACAAGAGAGTCTGTCTGTCCTTTGAAGCTTTGAAGCCAGGCGTTGACTCCTGCTCTCCAGCTATGAAAGTCCTAGATGGCATCTTCTTCCAACAGAAGGCTGTTTCGTGTACATTGAAAATCTGTTGTTAGCGTAGCCACCTTCATTAATCATCTTAGCTAGATCTTTTGGAGAACTTGCTGCAGCTTCTACATCAGCCATTGCTGCTTCCCCTTGCACTTTAGTGTTATGGAGATGACTTCTTTCCTTAAACCTCATGAACCAACCTCTGCCAGCTTCAAACTTTTCTGCTGCCTCCTCACCTCTCTCAGCCTTCACAGAATTGAAGAGAGTTAGGGACTTGCTCTGGATTAGGCTTTGGCTTAAAGGAATGTTGTGGCTGGTTTGGTCTTCTATCCAGACACTAAAATTTTCTCTATATCAGCAGTAAGGTTGTTCTGCTTTCTTATCATATCTGTGTTCACTGAAATAGCACTTTTAATTTCCTTCAAGAATGTTTCCTTTGCATTCACAACTTGGCTAACTATTTGGTACAAGAGGCCTAGCTTTGAGCCTGTCTTGGCTTTCAGCACGCCTTCCTCACTAAGCTTAATCATTTCTAGCTTTTGATTTAAAGTGAGACACATATGACTTTTCCTTTCACTTGACCACTTAGAAGCTATCGTAGGGTTATTAACTGGCCTAAATTTCAATATTGTGGAGTCTCAGGTAATAGGGAGGCGGGAGGACAGGGAGAGAGAGCGGGGAGCGGCCAGCAGGTGGAGCAGTGGGAACATATACAACAGTTATCGACTCAGTTTGCAGTCTCTATGGGCACAGTTTGTGGCATCCCAAAGCAATTACAACAGTGACATCAAAGGTCACTGATCACCGTAAAAAACATCATAATAATGAAAGAGTTTGAAATATCAAAATACGGCACAGAGACACGAAGTGAACAAATGCTATTGGAAAAATGGCGCCAATAGACTTGCTCGACATAGGGTTGCCACAAACCTTCAATTTGCAAAAAACGCAGTATCTGGAAAGTGCAACAAAGTGAAGCACAATAAAACAAAGCATACCTGTATATGCTAGAAATGTATTGCTTTAACGTCGATATGTTGTAAAAACATTTAAAGGTAAATTTGTATATGTGTATGTAAATAAAGTAAAAAGCTATTTTATCCTTATATTTTTACCCTATCTTGTGCCCACATTTGTTTCTGCATATCTGACTTCCACATTGTCTAGATTACTGAGGAATATCTACTAACATTCCATCCAGTACAGCTCTGCTAGAGAGAAATTTTCTTAGCTTCTGTCTGTCTGAAAATGTCTTTCTTTTGCCTTCATCTTTGAAGAATATTTTCACTCCATATGGAATTTGTTTGACAGTTCTTTCTTGTTTTTCGTTCAGCACTTTAAAGATGTCATTTGATTATATTTGGTCCACACTGTTTCTGATGAAAAGTCAGCTACCAGTATATCTCTATGTGGTGATTCTTTTTTCTTTAGCTGTTTCTTTATATGTGCTTTTCATCAGTTTGCCTATGATGAAACCAGCTATGGTTTTCTTTGCATTTATGCTGCTTGGGGTTTGTTGAGCTTTCTCGGTCTATGGATTGATATGGTTTATCGAATTGGAAAAAAATCGCTGCCATAATCTCTTCAAATCGTTCTTCTGGCCCACTTTCTATTTTCTCTTCTTCTGGACCTCGATTACACATACATTAGCATTTGATTTGCTCCACAGATCTCAAGTGTTCTGTGTGTTTTTTTTTTTCTCTCTGGGTTACACTTTAGATAGTTTCTATCCACAAGTCTTCAAATTCAGTGATTCTTCTGTTGTGTTAGGGCTTCTGTTAATTTCCCGTAGAAAAAAATTATTTCTGATACATGAAAATATGGATTTTTCATTTTCTTTATTTTTATAGTGTTCATCTCTGTGCTAAAATTCACCATTTGTACATGCATGTTGTCCTCCTTTTCTACTAAGCATATTTCTCGTAGCTATTTTAAAGTCCCTGTCTGACAATTCCAGCATTGTGGCCAATTCTAGTTCTTTTTCCATTGATTATTTCCTCTCTTCACCAAAGGTCATATTGCTTATTTCCTTGTGTCTGTTATTATTATTATTGTTTTTATGACAGACTTTCTATGCAAGAAACCAAGGTAAACAATATTTACCGCTGAAAATGGCTATCCTTCTTGTGTCAGCCATTGGTGATGAGGGCTAAATCTGCCTAGTCTATATTTGACCTCCATCTGAGTTTTCTTGCCACTTTAGTTAAATGCAGCTCATCACTGACTTAAAGTACTCTGAGGAACTGACTTGAAATGCCTCCCTTTAGCAAGGCTTCAGATTTGAGCAGTGGCGGGTGTCTGGTGAGCTTTTTCTTTTGCACCCAGCTTCCAGCTTTCTGGGCCATTTGGAAGTTCTCTTTGTTCTCTGGTCCTGCTTCTTGGGAGATCTCTGTCTGTCCTGCAGCCCAGCCCTCAGGCTTTGGAGGCCTGTTGCAGTACAGTCGGTGAAGGGCCAGGATTTCTGGGGATTTCTCTCTGTCCTCCTGCCCTGTCCCGGCCTTTGGCATGCTGCTGCAGTGCCAGCAAAGCCCAGAGTGCTCTGAAGTCCTCTCATCACTGCCTCCCCAGACCCAGCTTTCAGCGGATGGCTGCTTGGCCCTTGGGAAAGCCCCGTGCACCTTAGGGAGTATCTCTCTCAACTTTCCTGCTCAGTCTCCAGGCTTCAGAGTGCCCCATTGTGGTGAATGCTTGGGGAAAGATTTGGTGTGTGGCTGCAGACTCCCTCTGTGGCTGAGGTGCCCTGTGATTCTCACCTGTCACACTGGTCTACACACTGCTATGAAAGTTCGTTAAAGTTGGTCTGATTTCTGCGTGCCTTGTCCTTATCTCTGGAAGATTCCTTGTCTTCTCATCTCTTTGTTAGTCATGAAAGCAGCTGCTCAAGCGCTCATAACTTTCAGCATTTCAGTTCATTTTAGTTTCTGTGCATGCTCAATTCTCTGATTTTTTTACACTCCCGTTTTGTAGCTTACCCAGGTTGCTCTACTTCTTTGGAGGGAGTGACACTCACTTGTGACTTTCTACATACTAACTCCAGTTGGTGATCAAAAATTAGTATTCCTATATTACAAATTTGAACTGTGGTGCTCTGGGACACTATGAACTTCGCAGCCAAACTCAGGAAGCTATAAAGGAAAATGAAGCATATACATTTATCTGTTCCCAGGCTCCTCCCTTGTTCCACACCATGTTCCTTTTCATCCTCAGTGTTTGCCTTTGGAACTTCCAGTTCATTTCTGAGTATTTTTCTCTGTGCTGACTTCCTCAACTGGTTGGGATGTAGCTCTTCTTTCTTTAGGCCAGGTTTTCTCTATATGAAGACATGTGACTCTTCCCGATCTTAAACTTGGGTCTTATGGTAATTCTCTTCTCTTTTAAAACCCTTCCCATCTCTTTGCTACTTCATGCAATTAGATACTCAGCAGTTTCTACTGAGAATGTTTCCTAAATTATGTTTCAGATAATGCATGGCCCCATGGATCTATCATGTAAGTATATTGCTATGACTAATCAACATATTAACATATATTATCAACTGTTTTTACTTGATTGAATTCCCTTGTGTCTATTTACTGAGAATAACATCAAAAAAGGTGATCAGCTCTAGGGAGTTTCTGTGTATCCTATTGCTACATTTTTATATTTCTCTAAATTTCATAAACATAATTGTGCACTGATTATTTGATGATTTATAGATTACGAAATTTTATTTTCGGTATTATTGGGGAGAATGAATATTTGATGCAGCACGGCAAGCATAGACACTAACTTAAAATCATGATATTTAGTTTAAGTGTGGCGTTGTCAAAATGAACATGAGAAGATTAAATCTTCTTTTCAGTAAAGCTAAGATGTAGCTATGCTGGAGGGTTCACCCTACTCTATGGAAAGTCCAGATTCTAAAACACAGAGGCAAGATTTAGAGATTAAACTGCATAGTCAGTAGTGTTTCTAAATATGTGATGTACTTATATACATTTTGGAATGAAAAAAAAACCAGGTTTTGATTAGGAGAAAAAATACCATATAATTTCATTCCATGAAACATCACTTAGCTAATTCTTAATCTAATTAAATACTCAAATTTAAATATTTGGTTCTCCTGTATAGCCCATTGTTACCCATTTGCAGGAAGCAAATGATTGAGAAATATTTAAAATTTGAAAAATATGTGATAAAAATGTGAAATTTGTTTAAATTCCACGAGTCTCACTGATTACTATTCAAATGCGTGTTTGAATGTCTGAGTCTCTGTTTATATATAAACATTATATAATTAATCACATTATATTATTAATCACATAATGTATATTAATTATATAATTAATCACATTATAGCTCTGCATTAATCAGAGAGTAGGACGTCTAGTACAGTTGCTATGGCATTTTTTAATACTTCAGTTTTCAGAAGACGGGAGAAAATCTCATCCCAGTATATCACATAGAATATTTTGAGATAAATAGCTCGTTAATGAAGAGTAGAATCAGACTTGTGATAGACTATTTTGTAGGGAAATGTCCTACCGAGGAAAATAAAAGTTGTAGAAACATCTGGGTTGAATTTTTGGCATAAGCAACCAAACGTTGTACTCACAAGGAGCAAACCATCCCAAAGAAAACACAACTGAAGCTGTCTGCTTTTATTAATACGCCTCACTGGTGAATCTCCAGTGGTGATGGATCACCCTCATTTAAGGAATGATGTGCTGGAAAAATGCATTATTTTCAAGAGTAACAGAGTGGATTAATGCAAGTGTATACTGAAAAAAAATTCAAAACCCTCTCATGATATATGCTGATTTCCGGGTGTTTCCCATTTGCACGGCTGTTTAAGCAAGCACTCTAAATGGAAATGCACTTGACATTTTTGCAACTGGGTGTGATCAAACAACATTAGAATTTAGCTGATTTCTCAGAAAATGATTAAACCAATTTCTTCCTGATTTCCAATACTTGCATGGGGAAAAAGAGGAATAAAAGACATTTAATAAAATAGATGCCCTAAGTGAGAAAATGCCTGGGAACAATGTAAGAAAGTTGATATCTTTTTTTTTCTTTCCCTCCCTTCCTTCTTCTGTCACAACAGTCATGGGCTACATACATCATCCGAGGAGAATTTTGATCACCTGTTTCCAGGCCTTGGTAAAGCAATTCAGGATAAATGTTCCATAAGGTACCTTGAGATTGAGTTATGCTTTCCATTAATGTTTATGTCACAAGGACTTGTTAATACAGAAATATTCTTAAACACTCTATAATAAATGATTTTGGCCTTGCAGTGCCTGGTAGTAGACAACTGAGCATTAAATTCTGCCAGGGAGGTAAGAGATAACAATAAGATGACTATGTCTGCTGCACAAGATCACCAGGCACAGGTACCGAATATATTACCTGGTGGAAGTTAAGGAGGGTGGCATAAGAAATAGGATGATGATGACAAAAGTAATGTCAGGCCTATTTGTAGCTTTTACCCATAAGAGGATTCCTTTTGCTTTATTGAAAAGGAAATGGATCAATTACTATTTTAGTTATCTACTGCTGCATAATAAACTATCACAAACTTAGCAGCTTAAAATAATACATATTTATTTCCTAACAGTTTCTGTGGTCAGGAATTAGGGCATGGCTTTGCTGAGGCCTCTGCTTTAGGGTTTCCCGAGGCTGCAGTCAAGGTGTCCATCAGGCATGGCATCTTCTCAGAGGCTAGACTGAGGAAAGATCCTCTTCCCAGCTCACATGTTGTTGGCAGGATTCAATTCCTTGCTGGCTGTTGTCTGGAGGTCTCCCTCAGTTCTTTGCCATGTAAATCTTTTCATACAGCAATTTGGTCATTAAAGCCAGAAAGAGACAGAGCCAATAATGATACCCTGCTAGAAGATGGAAACTACAATCTTATGCAACATAATGACAAAAGTGACATCTATCACCTTTGCCATATTCTGTTGGCTAGAGGCAAGTCACAGGTGCCATCCACACTCAAAAGGAGACGATTATATAAGGTGTGAATATCGAGAGTCAGGGATCATTAGGGGCCATCTTAATGTCTGCCCATCACAGTTACTAAGCCCCAAAGTATTTCTCTATTTTTGAATCCAGTTACATCTAAATAACTTTGTACCCATGCAAAATTTTGTCCAGATATTTATGTGAAGGAGAATTTATAGGCTTGAGGAATTTCAAGTGATGGATTACTAGATAAGTCTAGAAATTAGAGAACATGTATATTTTTAAATCCCTCCAGCTATATATAATATAATATCTAATTTGCCAGCTATATAATATAGGGTAATTTCTAGCCTTCTAAGCCTCAGATTCTTATATGTGAAATAGGGAAGGTATGGTTATCTTGTCTACCTCACAGATATATTCTTATGATTAAATGACGTTGACCAAAAATAAAGTGCTTTGAACAAATAAGTTGCTTATAACAACTTATTGGATACATGCACAGGTAACCTGCATTTCCCCAGGATTCACTGGTCTGAAATCCCATATATAATAATGACTTGTTTTTGATCCTACAGCTCATATGTTCACTACATCTCCTTCTGAATTTTCCCTTCTGAGTTTTCTGTGAGCTTCCAAGGAATGTCTCTCACATTCTCATAAATATTCTCAATCAGCTGCCAAATGCCATCCACAATTTCTCCCTTTTTCTCCCGTTCTGGCCTCCCTGTGTGAGGTCCTAGGAAGCTGGGGGTCCATTGTTTTCTCTGGGAACAGTGCCCTGGAGCTTTGGAGGTGGTGGAACTGTGAGTTAAGAGTTTAAACAAAGCCAATATAGTACACACTCGCCCTTCCCTTGAGAATAGAGTCATTTGAAAATAGACACAGGAGCTAGATAAATATAGACTATAATATCAGCTTTGTCGTCAGTGGAGGCAGGTTACAGAATACAGCCTGGGTTCGTGATTGTGCAAGGACTTCCTGATAGCTGTTGCCTGAGTTCTGATCTTGGAAAACTCCTTTTAGAAATACAGACATGCAGGTTGTTTCCACAGATAAGCTGCAAGGGGAAATCACAGTCTCATGCCTACTGAGTAGGGATGGCAGGGACAGAGAGCGTGGGCCATGGGCTACTAACCAGTTGAGAAACATGGACCAATGGAACAATGGGCACCAGCTCTTCCTCATCTCACCAACCAGATCAGTCAATCCTTTTTCTGTGGAGAGGAGGAACCAAGGGAAGAAGAGAGAAGCTGGAGGAAGAAACTCACATAAACGTGGGGAAAACGGAATAGGATATCCCCTAACACGGTAGTGCTCTAAGGCAAAGTTTGGGACTAACTGATCTCTCATCTTGAAAGATCGCTCTAAGACAGAGGGCGCCAAGAACTGCTACTTCTATCCTGGTGAAGAGTCTGAGAAAAGAGTAGGCCAGCCAGGGTGTAGCTCTGCTCCCCGGAATGGAATAGAAATGAAACATTGCTAGCATATTGTGGTGGTTACTCTCTGTGAAATTGACTGGGCCATAGGCTGGAAGTTAATAAAACTAAACCAAATGACACCACAATACAGCAACAACAGCAATGCCTTGCTAACACAGATCTATTTCTGTTTATTCTTTGTGCAAGGTCACACACCTTGGCTAGTTGAAAGCCAGTGGTCACAGTTAACTGAAAACCTAAAAATGATAATACATGGCATGGTGCTGTTTACTGAGACCAATTTTCTTCTTTTATTGTCTAAATAGTAAATGGCTTAATGAGTCCCCCAAGAAGTTTTGGGAAATCACAGGAGTGTAAAGAAGAACATGTACAAAGAAAAAAGTGAGATGGTTTGTACACTATTTCCAGAATACCAGGTCTGATTCAGACAATGGAAATGAAATAATAAGCAAGCCTGTTTTTTAAGTGATATTAAAGAGAAAATCAATTTCTTCTTGCCCCCATTAAGAATACATCGAGTGCAAAAATGTTTTAGACCTGCTTGAAGAAGTGACAAATTAAACCAGTCCAGCGAGCTCTTATGTCACAGTCTGGTCTGCCCGGGTCTTATCAATTTCTTAGAAAAGCAGAATTTTGTTTTTATTCATGGGATGCTCCATTTACTACATATCCATTGGGGCAATCTTAATGACTGACTCTCTTTGCTCTTGCCCTCCAAAGAAAAAGAATTGGTCAGTGTCTCTAAGCCCGAGTTATTTCCCAGGAAATTTTAAGTCTCTGGTAAAATAAGGCTTTTCTTCTCATCAAGTGTCCAAGTTACACCCAAGAGTACCAGCAGCTGAGTTCAAGCCAGGACTTCTCTTGCACTCCCATTGCTCTTCGCCACTTCTCTTCAATAATGACTTGGAATTACGATGGTGGAAATGAAACTACAGTTAGGAGTTAGGAATAAAATGTGCTCACTCAGCACATTTTCTATGTTTACATTGACGGAGAAATAAGGCTCTGTTGTTTTTTTAGATCATTTTATATCTGTATGTAAACAAGTTGAGATTCCCAGATGCCAAGAATTTGTCATAGTCTTGCTTATTTTGTCCTTGTGATGCCTAGCTCTATGTGTTGTGTTAGATAGCTACACAGTCACAGGTGCTCCACAAAGCTGAAGGCGGAATCTGATAGAACATTTTTCTCTTGAGCAGGGTGATCTTGCGTTTGAGATTTAAAACGCATTATACTGCAGGTGTTGACCCAACCCCTGCTAATGCAGAGGAAAGCGCAGCCTCATGACAGGAAAGGGAGCTAAGAATGTTTCCTGCTGTGCTTATAGCTCTGTCATCACTGTCCATTATTCTTTGTGGATGGTTTTATTGGCCGCTTTGCTCCATAAGTCTTCCGCTAAGCAGTTCTGATGTCAAAAACAACTCAATCATCCGCCTGTCCATCACCCGTTATGAGTCCCATTGTGTCGCGACTAGATGGAAAATTGCTGAATAAAATACCTCGCTTTTAATGTAGAACCAAAGTAAGACAACAAAGACTGTGTTTTGATCTTTCTCTAAAAGTAATAATGCTGATTCTAACCAGTCTCCACAATAGATGTCGCAGCAGCCAAGCACATTTATACAGAGTGTAACTGTTTGGGTTGTCATCCTAATTGTCCCATCTTCCCCAAATGCTGTCAGCAATTATGACAAGAGGAAGTTCATACTTAGAGAGAACAGGATGTTTTGGCTTGGGATCTCAGAGTTTTCACCTATTTCTTGTCACTTAAAATCACATCCTTAAAACACTGACATAGGCCAGGATAGCATAAGAGACTGGGTCAAGGATCATTTTTATAAAGTATCTTTTTGCTGAGATAAATGTAAATTGGACATTTAGAGGGGATTGATGAAAAAGGAAGTAGATTGCCAATAATAAAAAGTTTTGCTTGTAAAAACAAACAACCCCTCCATTCTTCTTATTTTTAATCCAGATTACAAGTTAAATAATTATGTTTATGTGTGTTATATACTCTTTTTTTGCAAAGCATTATTTTCTGAAAAGGACTCAAATGAAGACTGCAATCATCAACATTTTAGAATTTGTGACAACAGCCAGGATATTCATGCCTGCCCTCAGTAATTCTGATGTTAACTTTTGGTCACTGCCCCTCTATTGCAATGGTAGTACACAGAGGCTTGCTGGCTACACTGGATAATACAATCAGTACAATTCTGATTAGCCATGGGCTCTGTGAGGCTATTTATTGATTTGTGCAAATAGAAATAATACTTTAATTGAAATAGTTTTATAAATCCTTGGCCTCTGTGAATATTATAATTGATCATATTTCCTTTGTTGCTATTAGAAAGCTGAGACCCCATATTTAGCATGAAAAGTTCCCTACAGTGTGTGCTTTTAGACTAGCCTGTGCATGGCATTATTGTGAATGTGTATGTGTGTATGTGTGCTTGTGTATGCCCCATCTTACAGTGTGTATATGTAGGTGCACGCACACACGCACATGTATTTTGTATGTTTGCATGCAAGGAATGTGTTTTGAGTTTAAACTGGGCAATAATTAATGAATTAACTAATTAAAGACTCTGAGACACTCCAACAGTTCGACTCAGATCGTCTTTTCCATTTGGATTAAGTCTTTGTGCCGTTGCCATTGTCGGAAATCTCCTGGTAGATGGTGCTGGTGCTTTATTTTAGCATGCTAAAAATGGGTCAGATAGTTCTTTCTTTGTTGTTTTTTTTTTTCACATCTCATGGGTTTTGTTTTGTTTAATAGATTCTTTCAAAAAGGTAGGATCTTGCCCTTGCTTTTTAACGAAGCCTTTTGTTAAGTTCGAGCAGGGTAATCACAAACAATGTAGGACGTAATGGTGCGTGGTAGACAGAGTTTGCTCTTCTAAGGATTTCGGTTACACTCCAGTTTTTATATTCAGCAAATGAGAATGCCTTTAAAACCTCTCATCTGTATATAAAGGTGAGTAAAAAATAGAAAAGAATAGAAGTGAACAGAAGCTAAAACTACAGAATTTATGATAGAAATGTAGAGAGCAAGACGGCACTGCTTTATGAAAGAAAGAGAAATGCATTTCTAATATTTTTATAGAAAAAACCTTCAGATTACAATTTGCATCACATGTGGTTAGTACAGACAATTTAAAAGGAGGTTTGACAGTAGTCGTGTCATAATCAGCCTGTGAGGAGGGACTGTAATGAGGGATTGTGCAGCACCTTCCCCTCCCCACTGCCCGCACAGGCTCAGCAGCCCAGTGGCTGAAGGCTACCCCTTCAGTGTCTCACTCTCCAAGTGAGCGCCTGCGCTCCATCCGGCTCCTGACCCAAGACTCTGGGGCTCACTGTGCACACCTGATGCTCCCGTCTCCTTAGTTACTACACAGCAAAGGGCTGTATTGTTGTGTTTGGATTTCAAAGACCAAAGGAATCAAAATTCCTTAACTATCAAGAGTAGATTTTTTTTAACTGCAAAGATAATTAGAAAATAACTGAGGCAAAGAAGAGCTTGGCTAATTTAAGCTTTTTATTATTCTTCCCTATAAAAAGCAAAGAGAAATAAAAAGGAGAGGGGCAAGAACAAAAGCTCCCAGCCCGTTATTCTCTGAGCTAAACCTTGGAGGTGAAACCTATCCATTCTTAAACACTCTTCTGGATGTGGCAGCCACCTCATTACAAAGTGAGAGCACAGAAGGATGTGTTCAGCACAGAGTGAAGATCCTATCGCCTCTGCTTTTCTGTTGAGACCCTGTACCCATCTTTCCTTGGTTCTATGGTTGGAGGGATCCAGAATATGCCACTGTGGCATAATAATTATTTTGAGCTGAAGGCATTTGAGTTCCTGAAATCCCTTATCTGCCTAAAAGCAGAGCCTTCCAAAGGAACTCAAATGTCATAAATCCCCCACCCTGAGAGCAACTGGGAAAGACAGATTTTTATCACCAGAGACAATGACAAGTGGGCAGCACACCTAAAAGACCTTGTCACAAAACTATCCTCTCTCCCGTCTGTTCTCCTAAGGGGCCATTTATCTTACCAAAAAGTCATTTGTTTCACCGTGAGTGCCTTTCTCTATGCCCCCTTCTAAAAATTAGTTTCCCCATAAGTGTCTTTCTCCCCATCCCCTATATGCCCTAAATGCTAACCACCACTTTGAGTCACATTTCTCAGTGAACTCCCTTATGTACATAGGTGATTAAAATCTGTATTTCCTCTTGCTAGTCTGTCTTCTGTCATTTTAATTTGCAAGTCTCCAAGAACTCAACCCAAGAGGGTAGAGGAAAAGTTTTTCCTTGAAGACAGGGTTTTATGTTTACGCTTAACAATTTTAGCTGATAAACAAATGGCAAGCAATAGGAGTACATAAGGAAGCCATTTGGTATAAACCTAATTTGGCCTGACCTTGTTCTTTCAAAAGATCTGACATGGCCCTTGAGCATGCATTGCATATCTGCTGTAAACATTTGCTATGTCCCAAAGACAAGAACAAATGGCCTTAAGATAAAGGTAAAACTTCCCCCACAATGGCATTTCCTTAAGGATAAACATCTCTCCCTAGGCTAGGAATTGATTACTGCACCCACCCTGTGACCACCCAGCTTGAGACAACAGACGGGCTACCTGCTGCGTCCACTGAGACAGCAGACCTACCACCTGCTGTGTTCATCAATCGCTGTGCCAACAGAGCAATTTCGTGACTATTGTAAAAGGGGCATTTCAATCATATGTGACATATGCTCTTTGATGGTATATAATCACTCTGTACACCCTCACTTCTTTGGTGCCCTTCCTTCCTTGAGGAAGGAAGACCCCAGGCTAAGCTAGTCTTCAGATCTGGCTCATAATAAATTCACCCCAATATTCATTTATAGATGGGTTATGGATTATTTTTGTCAACATAGCAAAAGTTGTCTCTGACATTTTTTTAGGTGGCTTCCAGAGGTCAATGTATTATAGAATGGCATGTATATATATTTAAAAAGATAATGTTATAACTTGTATACTCATATGCATACATAAATTTATTCCTTATAGTTTTCATATATGTCCATTTTCATAAAACTGTTATTTCTGAGATACTGTTAAGACAAAAGGAACCTTGAGAAAATGTTGTGTTTAGTAAAAACTGTGGACTCTGGTAAATGAGAATTTTTCCCCAATTTTTTTCTTACTATAGAATCCAGTGATTCAAAAGGAGATTACATTTCGTATAATGCATAGAAAAAATTTAAATTCAACTTTACATTACCAAAAATTTTAGATTTGGTACTTTCTTTTCTTTGCCATTTTTTCATAGCTTGATGCCCAAGAGAAAGATAGAAACTTGGCCCTCCTTTGTATTCCTTTCTTATTATCTGTTTGTTTTAGACCCTGGGTGGCTAATTTATG
Source organism: Equus przewalskii (assembly GCF_037783145.1). Lineage (NCBI taxonomy): Eukaryota > Metazoa > Chordata > Mammalia > Perissodactyla > Equidae > Equus > Equus przewalskii. Next base: position 41,532,750 of record NC_091833.1, read on the forward strand.
GATAGTGATAAAAAACACAACATCTAAGCAACACCTAGCAAAAGGTATACGGGTATAGATATATAAAAATCTGAACTTAAAATGAAAAGAAGATTGATACTGCAGTCTCTGAAGTATTCTTCATTCAACAGGATGCTTGATAGAAGTCCTGTCTTTTCATTTTACCAAAATGTCTAATCATGTCACTCCTCTACGTAATAGTCTTCAAGATATTGCCAAGTCATTTAACATGGCATTCAACCCTAATTATTTCACTTCCTCTGCTCCTTTATAACTCATCACAGTACCTATCACATTCTACATTTATCTGTTTACTTTTATGTCTTCCCTACTAAATTAATATTCCATCAAGACAGGAAAATTTAATGTCTCTATCCCCAGAAATTAACAAAAATTATGTCTGTATGCCAGCACTTAATTCTTATGTTTAGCACACAGCGGGTGCTCAATATGTGTACTGAATGCACTCACATTTGGAATGCCTCCTCTGATCTTTCTGTCTGCTTAGTTCTTATACCTTCATTAATATTATTAAGTTCAAAAACTTATCTTTGTAATGGCTAGTCTGGTCTCAGACTGAATTAATCACATACTAATCTATGCCATGGTACTCTGTCATACCACCAGTATCACATTTAAATGTAATATTTTAAGTATTTGTTTTGGCAAAATGAACTTTAGTGGAACTGATGTGGGCTTGGTGAGTCAAGGAGTTGAAAGAAAGATTTCTTGGACTCTCAAGGTCTGGCAGTAGTGCTCTTTTATTCAGAGAATGGTATGGTATAGCATGGGGACAGGACCTGTGAACAGTAAGAGCTCCCAACATGGATTGAGGGTAGGGCTAAATTTAAGGCATAGATATGTGAGTTATCTCTTTACAAGACAAAGGAAAGAATATGCAAAAACTGTCATTAAAATGGTATCAGTGCAGGTGGGGTCTGGTTATTGGGTGGTACTATAACTTTAGATAAGAATCAGATCGGATTAAGTCAGGACGTCCTATGCTTCCTGAAGGATGTTGGTGGTGGGGGGAGTCAGTTCCATGAGATTGCCAGACAAGCACAATAAACAAGAGCAAGATCACTGTGCAGACTTACGTCCTTGCCTTCCCCGTTAAGAATTTCTAGAGATAAGGTTATCCCCCCTTCCTCCTGGTGCAGAGAGGGAGACACCCCTACAGATGGAGATCTCCCTTACAAACGTAAATGTCTCCTAACAAAGGGCAAGTAAATTCCACTCCTCAGAGCCTCCTTCCCATCTGGAGTTTTTAAAAGTAACCAGCACAAAATAATCCTCATCAGAACCATTTTAAAATGGAGTCAGAGCTGCCTTTCCAGAGAAATGCTCTGCTGACTTGAACCCTGGTCTGGGCCAAACCTTTGGACTGGGGCAAAATGGCAACTGTTTTATAAGCAATTGTTTGAGATGTCAGCAGGAGAATGGACATCCTGATCACAAAGACCAATGACTGTGGACTTTCTGAAGATAGAATCAATAAGTTAATCAAAGTTTAGCCAAGACTAGCTCTCTGCCTCTAACTCCAATTAAAATTCTTTGGAAGAAGCTGGCCTGGTGGTACAGTGGTTAAGTTCTCATGCTCCTATTTTGGTGACCTGGGGTTTGCAGGTTCAGATCCAGGACAGGGACCTACACACTGCTCGTCAAGCCATGCTGTGGTGGTATCCCACATACAAAGTGGAGGAAGATTGGCACAGATGTTGGTTCAGGGATGATCTTCTTAACTCAGGGCCAATCTTCCTCACCAAAAAAAAAATTCTTTGTAATATAACTTCCCCTCTTTGCCCTTAAAAGCCCCTAAGTTTTACGCCTTAGCAGAATACTATTTGGGTTTCTACCTGAATCTATGCTCCCCAAATTGCAATTCTTGATCCCAGGTAAAAACTTTGCCTCTTAAACTGGTTTCTGTTTTTGAAAGTTGATATATCATGTCACAAAGTGGGAACTGAAGGGATCTCCCCTTCATGGACCAGCATCCCCTGAAAACAGGTTTGGTGCCAACACAAGTCCCTTTGTGTGCTCACCACTTCCTTGCACTCTGACTCCTCCAATCGTGAGTCCTCTTAGGGTCTGAACTTTCTCCCTTTTGGTTGAGTCCTTTGCCTCTCTTTGGGATTCTGAGGGCAACAGTCCAATCGGGAGTCGATTGACTAGTAGTCAGTTGTCTCCAAGCTGGGTTATGGCTATTGCCCTCTGGAAGAGTTTCTCTGTTTGAGCTGGCTATGGCTGCTGCCATCTGAGGGTTTATCCCTTATCTGGTGAGTGCTCAAATCCTGTGTTTTGTGTTGTTTGTTCAAACAGCTGTAGCCAGTGAGTTGGAAGCACAGGTAATAACCTGGGGCTTGCAACCATAGGTATCTCATCTTTTTGTCCTTTTTTCTGGCTCTTCTTTAACATGGGAATTTTATTTTCTAAAAGTTCCTCCTTTGGGAACTCTAGCTGGGTTTATATTTAAGAACTATGCTCCTTCCTCTTGTAAATTTTTGCCCCAATGCACTGACAATACTAAAGATGATTTAAAATTACAGTGGTCACTTTGGGGCTATTTTGAGCTTCCAAAACTTGTCTTTTTGCACACTAGATTTGAGAAGCATGAACCAGACAAATTGAACACAATCTTTAATTTCTAAAGACTCAAGCTCACCACCTTCTGGCACACCTGCTTAAAAACCATGGTCCCAGAAGCTATAAATATTTACAAAAATCAGCAAAATCTTACTAAGCTTGTTTCATGTCCTAAGAGCTTGGTTTGGTAACTGTCAGGTTGGGGGCCCAAAATATGGTCAGAGAGAAACGTGGATTGCACCCCAATTGTAGTTACAGTCTCACCAAACTGCTACCAGTTCCAGGCAGTTACACGGACTGTTAGAAGGAATGTTCCAATTAGAGAAGATCACTTAAGTGCACTTAAAGCAAAGGCTTCAAAATTCCAAAATAGCCTTATTGAAAGTTTTGTTGCACATAGACAATGAATAATTGAGATATAAGAGGTACCTAAAAGAAAACACTATATAAAAATTGATAAGTTAATGGCTTTACAGACACCCCTATATCTACTTTGGAAGGAGAGCCCCTTATGGGCCCCTTCCAGAGTTAATGAGACTCTGAGAGATTTTCTGACACACTGCTATGTTATTCCCTTAAACAGCCAAGGGGAAGCTAAAATTAAAATTTAATGGAACTATTTAATACTGCCAGAAATGTTTGCTGTTTGTCCCCGCTGAAACTTGACAAGATATTTGAAAGGATTTAGTAGCTTATGGTCAGAAATTTGGTCAAATTGAAAGCTGATATTCAGAGCCAGATAGGAATATTTTTAGGTCCTCCTCTCTAAGATAAATAAAACTATGTACCCAGAGGAAAAGAAACAAATTAAAGACAATGTAATTAGATGGGTATGTCAGTCCTTGAAAAGTGACTAACCTCCCCTGTTCATCTCAAAAAGCTTGTAGCCTCTCCAGGAACGTTATCTAGACCCTCCCTGGTTCCTAAGACTGAAGGGAAAAAGAAGCTTTTGGAGATGTACACTTCTATGGAAGAACTCATCACCAAAAATCCAGGGAAAATTTTTTAAATGGAGGCCATGAGGTCTCTGTTTGCATCTGTCTGTGTGTTTAGCATATGTCTATAAATGTATGTTATAAATATGTGATGTTTTTCTACCTCTGGATGGTATTATCAAGTCTAGTTTAAAAGAGAGCTTTGTTTAATTGGCTTAAGCACAAACAAGTACTATATAAATTGAGTAACTCTCAAAAATATAACAGAAACTAACCCAAATGAATTTCAGGATTGTGTGATCTAGGAAACTTCGGTATTAAAGCTAATTTAAGTTTATTGGGGTAATTGACATAGGAACATCTTTAGAGTTATCAGCATTAAATATAAAATTTTTGTTCTACCTAGGTTTTACTAAAAGTCAAACAAATTTACATTATCTGTGCTACAAAAGTTGGCATTAAAAAACATTGATGACTGACTTTGTCTAAACTCTCATGAAATTTTTGTAATTAATCTAAACATAATTATTGGGACCAAGTAAATGAAATAGATGTAAGTAAGATAAAAAGTTTTGGGTAAACTTTTTAACAATAATTATGTGTATGTTATAAGTACTTAAAAATAACCTCAAGCCTTTTTGACAACTTGAAACCTTAGAGTTTTGCTAAATTAAATTAAATGATAGAAATCTATTGAGTATCTAGATCATTTCAAATAAGATAAAATATTAGATATTAGTTATTAAACATAGGTTTATGTTCTTTTGGCTTCTTATTACAGAAAACCTAAAAGACGTTTAGGTCTATTAGTAAACATTTCTTGTGCCACATTAAAAAAAATTATCCTTTAGGAAAATGTACGTTTTCAGTGAAAGAATATATAAGGAAGGGAGATCTTTTTAAGAAAGTAAGTTTGTCTTAAAGTAAAACTGGTCATGGGAAAGATGAAAGGACAAATTCTGAATGCAAAAAGAGAAACTTATAGAAGGTTTATGGAAGTGGAACCGTCAGAAAAGAATTTTGTGCATGGTCAAGTTGGCTGAGATTGGGGTGAATTCAATTAAGTGAGTTTTAATATCTAAAGTAAGCTGGTACAAAATTAGAATTTGATTTTCTTTCAATTAAAAGGACAGTTTTCTTGAACTGTTGGTTTGCTCTGAAGAGATAGTAAAAGGTTTTCTTATTTCTTTTTAATAGTAGTCTGCCTAGAAAATAAGAATTCTATGCTTTGTCAAAATAATTTCCTATGTTTAAAAAGTTGAGGCCTCTCTATTGTGAAAGTTAAGGTTTGAGTTTTTTCCCAACTGTTTAACTTTCCGTATTTGCCTGAAAGTCTTTGCAAAATTGTAATTTTTGTTAAAAGGATAACTAAGTATTATTTCACAGTGACCTGTGATCCTGTTTGATCCAGTGTTTTAAAAATTTTTGATATTTTTGACAAATCTCCCAAAATTCAAATCCCAAACGAACCCTTTTTTTTCTTCTGATCTGAAAGTAACTCTGAGAATTTCTGGTGGATCATAAGACTTCTCATTGAATTTGTTCTCTCTTGCTATAAAAAGGGAAATATTAAACCAACTAGACTTATTAAGTATATTAAATTGAATGGGAAGCATTGTCAAGTAAATGATGATAAACCTTCTTAGATTATATTGTGTTCTAAGTGTTACTAATATGTGTTCTAAAAATTATATAAAATTTCTAAAATTCTGATATATCCTGTTATAATGTTATCAGTCATAACTCTAGCCACTATCTTAAAATGTGTGCCATTGAAATAACCAGATTTCCTTGTCAATTTTATTAGAATCAAATCTTTAACCATTCCATTTTAAATCTTTTGTCATTTGCAGTTAGTTATTGTTTTATTCTCATGCTTTTGCAAATATGTTTCACTTTTGGAGAAATTCATGGACAAGACTCTGATATCTAAACTCTAGAATATGGTTTTCTGATAAATTTCAGATCATAAAACTGAACTAGGTGAGAAATTATAGAACGGAGAAACTGATTGCTTCATAAAACTGTTAACCAAAAAACAAGAACAAATATTAATTACATGGGATTACATGAACTGAGGAAGATGCTCTAATATTTTGTTTTTCCAGATTTAAAGAAATCCTTTCTCTTAAGCTGTCAACAATTTGGTAATATATACCTTTATGAACTAAGATGAAATATTTACTTTTTCTCCCTACCTGATCCCTCTAGAATTCAGAAACTCTCAGTGAGCATTCTTATTTTCATTTAATCAGGCCAAGTTTTTAACATAAACAAATTAGTTTTATTGAATTATATTTGGTAAAAAAAAAATTAGGGTAATTGTAGAGAGAAAAATCATGTTTGCACTTTTGTAGATATTAGATCCTTGTCCTGTTAATTCTTTTTGAGTTTTTGTTATATACCTTCAGATTGGATTCCCCTGGCCTAAGGTATTGTCTTTGGTCTCATCGACTCTTTGCAGCATCTCTTTGGGAAACATCAACTCATTCCGTATGAGATAGCCACCAACAGATCAACATCTATTGGTATATAACCTTCTGCTGATCCTTTCTTGTCTTATGCTAGTATGACCCACTACTATAAGTCTCTAATATTTTGTACTCAAGCCCATCATCAACAGGTTAAAGAAGCTTTCCAGGATTCCAAATTAAGGGATCCTGTTGGTCACAGTCTAGAGCCTAGTGACTGAGTATTCTAGAAGCATCATCAGAGGAAGACAGCCCTCCAACTCCATTGCAAAGGACCTTACCAAGTTCTCCTGATCACTGACACTGCTGCAGAACTAGAAGGCATTTAACCTTGGAGACACACTCACAGTCAAAGAAGGCTCCACCTGACTTCTGGTCTTGTACAAATGCTGGCGGCCTCCAAATCAAATGGACTAGGAAAAGAAGCAACCGACATCTGAGGCAGACAGCTTTCCTCACATATCCAGACCAGGCCTGTACACCCTTTACTTGCTGTTCCTTTTTACTTTATTTTCACCCTCTCTTTCTTGGAAAGACAATACTTTCATCCACACCTCCCAATGTATTGCAAGAGGGGGAAATCTTTCTGACTGTTGGATTTGTCAACAGAAACCTCATTCTGTACATGAATCTAGAGAAACCTTTAGTACACTTAATTACCAATCTCTCTGCCATTCCTCCCCTAGTTCCTTGTTAAGTGTCTAGAACTTCTTGCCTAAACAATTGAACCTTCAGAGATTTAAGATGTAACATCTATAACTGTTGTAAATAGCTCTTGTTGAACTTGGGTAAACACCTCTGGCAAGGTGAAAACAGAACAAGACAGAAGTTGAGCACATGCCAAATGGCTAAGTGCAGTGCCCATTGACATCCCGTAGTTCTTTGCTCTCTTTAGCTGGCTGCCCTCAGGAATTTCCTCCCAATTCAGATCTATTCTCCAATTTGGACTTAGCATTTGGTTTATTATTATAGGAATTCTGGCTGTTATAAAACTTTGTTTCTTCTACATGGCTCAATGTTATAAAGACACCACTTGTGTAATGGTCTTGGAAATGATTGCTGAGGCTTACAAGCTTTCACCTAAGAAATTTAGAGGAACTACAGATGATGTTTGCCCTTAAAGGAACTTCATGGTAAGGCTTTTCTCTGCACTGGCACTCTTGTTGCTTAAATGTGGCCTAAGGCTCCTAAGGGAACCACTTTCCCTCCTACATGAGATGTGGCATATGGGGAGTGAGCTGACCTGGTGACGAGAGACTGACGATGTTTTGATGGCTAATCAGCAATGCTTTCCAATAGTTGATCAGCAATTCTTTCAAATAGTTGATCAGCGATGCTTTCAAAGAAAGATCTTGATCAAAAGGGAAAAATGTCAAAATTGACTTTAGTGGAGCCATTTTAAAATGGAGTCAGAGCTGCCTTTCCAGAGAAACTGCTTTGCTGTCTTGAACCCTGGACTGGGCCAAACCTTTGGACTGGAACAAAATGGCAATTGTTTTATAAGAAATTGTCTGAGACGTAAGCAGGAGAATTGACATCTGGTTCACAAAGACCAATGATTGTGGACTTTCTGAAGGTAGGATCAATAAGTTAATCAAGATTTAGCCAAGACTAGCTGTCTGCCTCGAACTCCAACTAAACTCGTTTGTAATACAATCCCCCCTTCCTTGCCTTTGAAAGCCCCTGACTTTTACTCCCTAGTGGGGATCTATTTGGGTTTCTACCTGAATCTGTGCTCCCTGAATTACAATTCTTGATCCAAAATAAACACTTTGCCTCTTAAACTGGTTTCTGTTTTTGTAGGTTGACAGTTTCTCTATCTCCTTTCAGGTGAGAATTAGGTCTAATTCATTGTTATTGCTCAGAATCTAACGTTGTGTCTAACAAAAAAGAATTGCTGAATAAATGTCCGTGAAATGAATAAAGGAGAAACTTCCATGGCAGGAAATACAAGCTTTCATTTCCCTAGTGCTATGGGTGGAATTGCATCACCAAAATATATCTTGATGTCCCGGCTCCCAGCACCTTAGAATGTGCCTTATTCAGAAATAGGGTTGTTGCTGATGTAATTAAAGTGAGATCATGCTGAAGTGAGGTGGGCCTTTCATCCAATATGAGTGGTAACCTTAGAAGAAGAGAATAGACAGACACAGAGGGAAGATGGCCGTGAAGACAGAGGCAAAGATTGGAGTTTTGCTGCTACAAGCCGAGGAACACCTGGGGCTACCAGAAGCTGGAAAAGATAACGAAAGATCCTTCCCCAGGGGCTTTGGAGGGGGCAGGGCACTGTCACCATTTTGATTTCAGACCTTTAGCCCCCAGATCGGTGAGAGACTAAATTTCTGTTGTTTAAGCTGCCCAGTTTGTGGCGCTTTGTTAGAGCAGTGCTAGGAAACTAACATACCTGGTATGTTTAATGTCTTATTTTTGTTACTCAGGGTTCTCTCTAAAATGGAATTGGTTTAGGCAATAGAATAAAAGCAAGTGTGATATTTAAAGATTGTCTCTGCTCTGTAAGGTACTATATGATGTGAAGGGTCTCCCAACATGGCATCCACCTGAAATGTAAGCTCCTTGAAGTGAACAAACAAATGAATGAACTTGTTTTTACAAGTTACTGGATAATAGTAACTTATGGAATGAAATGTCCTTTGGTTCCAAGCTGGGAGCAAATTGCCTTTAGAATCATGAAAGTGTGATAACACATTTTTACCTGGACTCTATAGTGACTGGAGGATACAAAGTGGAAGATAACAGATTCATCTATTCATCTATTCCCTCATTTATACATTATCCCCTGTATGAGAGACACAGCAGTGAACAATACAATGAAGGTCCCTTCTCCTGGAGATTGCATTCTATTGGGGTAGAGGAGAAAAGACAAAATATAGGACACATTGGATGACGCTGTGAAAAAAAAATGAAGTGGGATAGGAAGATGGGGAATATTGGAGGGGAACTGTTCTTTTTTTTTTTTTTTTCAGAGGGAGATTAGCCCTGAGCTAACCTCTGCTGCCAATCCTCCTCTTTTCGCTGAGGAGAACTGGCCCTGAGCTAACATCCATGCCCATCTTCCTCTACTTTGTATGTGGGACTCCTACCACAGCATGGCTTGCCACGCAGTGCCATGTCTGCACCTGGGATCTGAACCAGCAAACCCCGGGCCGCAGAAGTGGAATGTGAGCACCTAACCACTGCACCACTGGGCCGGCCAAGGAACTGTTATTTTAGTTGGGGTTGTCAGATGAGGTACATTCCATAGCATTTGAATGGAATGAAGGAATGAGCCATATATATGGATCTTATGGATCTATATGAGTATATAGATGTGCAGATCAGATCTACACATATATACATGTATGTGTGTGTGTGTATATATATATATATTTATAATCTGACAGTAGAGTGATTGGGCAGAGGAAATATGTTCTAAGGTGAAAGTGTATTTTTGGAATAGCAAAGGAGCCAGTATTGCCTACATAATGTGAAAGAGTGGGAGAAATATGTGACATGAGATCAGAGAGGTAACTGGAGACCAGCTCATGTAAGCTATGAAGGCCATTGTGAGAATTTTTGCTTTTCCTCTGCGTGAGCCTGTTGATGGTCAGTTGCAAGCAGAGGAGTAATATCTGACAAAGGATTTCAAGCGTCCCTCTAGCTGCTGTGTGGGAGAATACACCATGGGGCAAGCAAGGGTAGATGTTAAGGGACTAGTTAGATGGAGATTGCGGTAAGCAATTTGAAAGGTCATGGTGACTTGAACTAGTGTGAGAAGCGGTTGGAGTCTGGATGCATTCTGAAAATAGAATACAAGATTTGTGGAAATGCCATAAGGTAGGAAAACATCGAGACAGTGGATCTTGGAACCCAAGAGAGAAAGGATATTTACAGAGTTTCAACGAGGCCACCCGAAGCAAGGAATGAAAACTCTCCATTGGATTTAGGACTGAGAGGTCACAGATGATGTGAGCTGTAATCACTGTGACAGTGAGGGACAGAATCAGGTTTCAATGGGCTAATTAAATGGCAGGTGAAGCACTCTAGACTGAGTGTTTCACACTCTTTCTGATGTACAGGCTTCTAGTGGGAGGAGAGATCAGCTGATGGCTAGAGAAGAATGCAAGATCAAAGAAGATTTATCATGTTAAAAGGTAACCTGAGGCATATTGAACATTTTAAGAATTTATTCGAGTAAAAATTATTCAAATCAGGCAGCTAGATTAGATAATCCAGCAGATAGAAAGGACATCAGAGGAGCTGTGCAAAATGAAAGACTCTTATAGGCAGAAGGGAGTGGGAGCAAGGAAGTTATACTTGACAAAAAGCAGGCTGACTCTTGTAAGGTCACTTTCCTTGAAGAGATGGCCTAACAAGGGCCAACAAGATGGCCTAACAAAATGGCCTAAGAGAGGTCCTAACAAGCGGATCACCTAACTAGTGCTCATCAGGTGATTCCTGATTGACTGGTTTAAGATTCCATTTCTGGGAGAGCTGAAACTGTAATTAAGCCAAGTCTTGGTTTGATGGCAACGGGGCTTAGCATAAATGACTCCATTTTGAGCCTGTTGTCTTGTTTTTTAACAGTTATAAATGGCAGAGACTGTATAGCGTTTGCATGCTGAAAAGGGAAGAAAGTTTTAAGAGACATCTTTTGAACATATTACAGATGGAATAAGTTACAGAGTGAGGCCCTGGGAAAAGTGGAAGGCTCTTATTCGAAGGTCTGGATTACGCCTAGTGAGTAGAATATCTGCCTAGGGAGAAGCATATCTGCACCGGGTGTTAACATCATTGTTGGGAGAGTGGTTAATGTAATGGCTTAAGTAAACCAAGTCTAGGTTACCAGGAATGGAAGCCAAGAGAGGACTAACTAATGAAAATTATCTCTTCACCCTCATAAAAGCTAGGAGGTTAAAGTAAGAAAATAACAGTGTGGCCCACAGTGAGTATTCCATTAATGCTTGTTCTTTTCTGAATGTTCTGAAAAAGATATAAGAATACGAGACCCCAAAATGTGTCAGAATTAGAGAGCTCATTACCAGCTCTGTGAAAACTTGGCTCAAATAGGACACTGTAGAAACTTGGTAGAGAAGTCTTAACAAAGGTAAATCAGGAATTCAAAGTCTCTTCATGCACCTTAATAAAGGAAGGGGCTTTAGGGAAGCCAAGGCACAATGGCGCGTGATTCAGACAGCTCATCAAGAGTCCACGGACGCAGCACTTCTGAGTTCTCTTCGAATAGATTCTGTACTTGCTAGACTCTTAGGAGAAAAAGAAATGCTAGAAATACTCCTAGTGATCTCTGAGACAAATGGAGCTGACAATTCTTTTGACTGATTTCACCTTATTCCTATTTCAAGGCAAATGCTGCTAAACATAGGCCCATTCACAGTCAAAAATGAATTCCTATGATCATGTATGTATTTTAAAATATGCTTTAATTTTTTTCACTTATCTTTACTTTTCGTACTTTCATTTTTCTTCTTTACACTTTCCCACAAAGCTTTGAAGAATGAGCCTTGTTGAAAGAGTCTATCTGTCGAATAATCCCTCTCTCTCCTCCTCAGTCTCAGTGTTCCTCTCCTTCCTTTGGCAGTCCTCTCCTGTCCTGCTGGATGACTTGCCTCATTTCAGGCAGTGAGCTTGCCCTTTGTACCTTTCAGGCCACCATTAGTTATTTCAAAGGTTTTACAGAGCAATGATAAAGGAAACTGCTATCTGAAGGACTTGCTCTCTGTATTATTTTTTTGGCTTTGACAAATACCCATTGGTAATGAAGACTTCAAAGGGCCTTGATTAGGGCCTAAGAAAGGAACAGCAGGAAAATTAATTACCTGAAGCCAAAAATCCTATTTTCTCTTTGACATCCCAGGGCTGCACTTTAAAGGCAATCAAATGGAGTGTTGTTTGGCAAATAGTCAGCCTTTCTTGAAAAGCTGAGTGTAATTAGATGCTCTCCTGTCTGTCATTAAAGACAAATTGTTTGTAAATGGTTAACATTTGAGTATTGCACTGTGTCTTCAACCTTTATCATAATTGCATTTCCAATATTGACCGAAATATTCTAAACTGAAAAATAGGAGCTTATTGCAAGGCTAATTGCTTGGTAATAAATGACTGCTGCTCTTAAGAAAACTCAAACTATTTATTTATTTTGCCTTCATTTTCTTTAGGGGTTTTGATATTTGCAATTCAAATAATCTCAGAAGAATTCTTCTGTGAAAGGAATCATCCATCCCCTAATAGTGGCTAATTTTGTTCCTAATTGGGGCTGTGAACCATTCAAAGAAAAAAAACTCTCAACCCTCTCCAAAAGCCACTGGTTTGAAAGAAACTCAGATGTCATTAGGGTCGTCAAGGCTCCCTGATGAGAGATAAGGATGAATAAAGCATTTTTGACTTTTAGAGAATGTTTTGAGTCTGTGATGTCATCAGCTTCTCCCATGCTTGATAGCAATTTGTTCCTCACATTATAGTCTGCTTAGTGCACACATCTTATTCGGTCACTGCTCACCCTGCACAAAGCCAGGAAGTGCAGAGAAAGGACACAAGATGTAGGCTCCTGACCTTATGGTGACGCTGGTTTAGACTCTTCCGCATCTTTCGGATGGCCACTTGTCCCTATTTCATGAAGAATCGGCATCACTGTGCTGATTTCATCAGTACCATTTCAGTACTTTCATCTTAAGTACTGAACCTAAAAGGGTTGAGGAGTAATGTTTTGTTCAGGATCCAAAATAAAATGATATGGATATGTTTCTGGTTATGAAATTTACAGCATGTTGATTTAAGTGGTAACTATCATCATTAAAACCGAACATTTCAAGGTGCAAATATCAAATCCATTATGGGAATATTAGCAGCACCCAAATGCGCTTCTGTCCATTGTCTGTCCAACAAAACTCTATTTAATAATACATAATAAACTATTAACAATAACTTAGTCATGAATTTTCTAGAGGTTACTACATGTGAGGGAGAGTACTAACTCCTTTTATGTATTTTTGATTTAATTTTCACAATAACTTGAGGAAACAGATATTATTCTTTCTCTTTTATGTATGAAGAAACCGAGGCTTAGAGACATTATTTTCCCTGGACCTACGACTAGTAAATGGCAGAGCCAGAAATCTGAGCAATGTTTATCTGTTTTCAAAGTCGTGTTCCTTCAAATAGATAATTATTATCTAATTCTCTAAACATTATATGCTATTATTTTTCACTCTTCTGAAAATGGCATTAAGTACTATAGGAATACAATATTTCAGGCTCTTGACAAACTAACTACAGGAAATTAAGTAAAGCACATTCTTTGATAACAAAATTCATCTTAACTGTATTATCTATATTTAATGTGTGTGTCCTGAAATTATGAAGTCTAGAATTGGGGTCTGCCAACCATGGCCTCCTAGCTGATGCCTGTTTTTGTAAATAAAGACTTATTGGTACATGGCGATCCCATTTATTTGCATATTGTCTGTGACTGCTTTCATGATAAAACTGTGAAAGTCTCCAGAACATACCACTGTGGCATAAGGATTATTTTGAGTGGAAGACATTTGAGAGTCAAGAGATGTAAGAAAAGTCTTTTTCTGAACTCCCCTTACCTGCCTAAAAGAAGAGCCTCTCAAAAGGATTCAATTGTCATGAATCCCCTCCCCAGAGTGTCAAAACTAAGGAGGATTGTCTCCTATTAACAGAGATGAGAAGGTGGCACTGCAATAAGAAATCACCTAAACAGAAATTATTACAAAACTATCATATCTCCCATCTATTCTCCTATGGGCCAATTTATCTTTACTCAAAGTAAATTGTTTTCCCATTAATGCTCTTTATACTCCACCTCTTCCTCTATTAAGATGGTACATAAACTTCAAATTCTAACCACCTAGTTTAGCCACGTTTTTTGTGAGCTTTCCTGTGAATATACATGAATAAACTTTCTTTTTTTAATCTATCTTTTGTCAGTTTAATTCACAGGCCCCCCAGGACTGAACCTAAGAGGGTTGAGGAGAAGTTTTTCCTCCCTGACAAATGCAATGTCAAATAGTTGCAACAGAGATCCTGTGGCCCACAAAGCCTAAGACATTTGTTTCTGGCATTTCAGAGAATGTTTGCCAACCACTAAGGTGGCTGAAAGATTATTCAGAAAGGGGATATAAATTTTTACTATCTTTTAGCTAACTTAACAATAAATATGAAGTTTAAATGAAAGGACACAGCCATACTATCTACTTGCAAATAATCATGGATGATGAAGGAAATATGTCAGCATGTTTACTGCCATGTTGGCAATGTGGTCTCCAGCAATGAGAACCTAGATAGCTATTTCTTATCATAAAGGAAATTATTGCATTATTATCATAAAATTCCTATCAAATGTGCCTAATTTAAGTTCCAATCAGATATATAGTGTGTAGTGTATATGAGACACGATAAATATTAAAAGAAAAATAATTTGGAAAATCATTGTTGTTTAATTTCTATTTTTAAATATTTTCAGAGTTTGATTACTTGAAATTCTTTGTGTATGCTTTCGCTCCTTTGAATTATCTTTTCAAATCTTACTCTTGTCACAATTATTTATAAACACCACATATACATGAGTATTTGCTTTTAATGCTGCATGCTTCTTCTATAGAAAGTAAAGACTTTTTTAATACTAGTGATGTTAATCTGTATTTCTATTTATGATTTTTTTCAATCACTTACACTTCTGGAAGTTCTTAACCTATCCTGTAATTTTCTGTTAATCTATGTTTTCTTGTGACATGCTATCCTTTGAAGTTTTCCAATTAACTTTTATTAACACATATAGAATTTGTGTAGGAATTTTATTAAGTGGTGTGAGCCAATACAAATACACACAGATAGTTTACTTCTTCCTTACACCAATCACCACCATCACCACCACCAACACAACCAATAACTCACCAACTGCCATCGATAAAACAGGACCTCACTTTCCACTTCCGGAAGAAGGCAGACTGGCTAGGGACCTCAAGACCTGAGGAAGAACATAGTGGTGGTGAATGCCCTTCATTTTCCTTTTCCCTTTTGTATCCCAGACTTGGAGTAGAAGACGCTGTCAACCTAGAAACAAACTTCATCAAAATTAAAAGACGTGAATTATGCAGAATGTGTTCTCTGACCACAATGGAATCAAACCAGAAGTTAGTAACAGAAAGATAATAGGAAAATCTCTAAACACTTGGAAACTAAACATACTTGTAAATAATCCATGAGTCAAAGACAAAGACTCAAGAAACACATGGAACTCAATGAAAATAAAAACACAATATATTAAAATTTGTGTGACACAGCTAAAGCAGAATAGCTCTATAACCAATAAATAAGGAAATGTAATTCATTATTTAAACATTTCCCGAATAGAAATCTTTATGCCCAGAGGTTTCACTGGATAATTCTACCAAAGTTTGAAGAGGCAATAACAACAATTCTGTATAATCTCTTCCAGAAAATAGAAAAGGAATTCATTCTACGAAGCTAGTTTTACCCTGATACCAAAACCAGATAGTGACAGTATAAAAAAGAAAAGAAAACTACAGACCAATATCCCTCATGGAAATAAATGCAGAAATTCTTTAAAATATTTGCAAATAGAATCCAGCAATACAAAAAAAGAATTATAAATCATGACCAAGTGAGATTTATTCCAGAGATGCAATGATGGTTCAATATGCAAAAATCAATTAGTATAATCCACCATATCAATAGGCTAAAGATGAAAAATCACATGATCATATCAATTAATGCAGAAAAAGAATTAGACAAAATTCAATACCTATTCATGATAAAAACTCTCAGAAAAGTAAGGATGTAGAAAAACTTCTTCAACTTGGTAATGAACATCTACAAAACAAACAAGCAAACAAAAACACTTCCTACAGCTAACCTTATGCTTAATGGTGAAAGCCTGAATGCTTTTCCTTTAAGATCAGGAACAAGCCAGGACGTCCATTCTCACCACTCTTATTCAATAAAATGTTGGACATTCTAGCCAGCGTAAGAGAGTCAAAAAAGACAATAAAAATAATACAGATAGGAAAAGAATACTACAGTCCCTATTTTCAGATGACATGATTGTCTGCATAGAAAACTCCAAAGGATCTACAAAAAAACTACAACTAATAAGGGGGTTCAGTAGGGTCACAGTAAACAAGACAAACATCAGTTCTACTTCCATAAAGTAGAAATGAGCACATGGACATCAAAATTAATAGCATAAGTCCATTTACAATTGCCTCCAAAATTAAACACTTAGGTATAAATCTAAGAAAACTTGTACAGGACTGGTAGGCTGAAAACTACACAAGGCTGATGAAAGAAATCAAAGAAAATCTAAATAAGTGGGGAGACATATTGCGTTTGTGGATTGGAAGACTCAACATACTAAATATGTCAATTCTCCCAAAATTGATAAACAGGTTTCATGCAATTTCTATCAAAATCCCAGTGAGCTTGTTTCTTGTAGATATTGGCACGATTATTCTAAAGTTTGTATGGAAAGCAAAAGAACTAGAATAAGATAATTTTGGAAAAGAAGAATAATGTGGGAAGAATCACCACCTAATTTGAAGACATTATTTGATGCAGTAATCAAGACTGCTTATATTGACAAAAAAAATAGACACATAGATGAAAAAGAACAGAAAGTCCCAAAGTAGCCCCACACAAATATGCCCAACTGATACTTGAGAATGGTGCAACAGCAATTCACTGAAGAAAAGATTGTTTTTCAAAACAGGTGCTGCAGCAGTGGGACATTCACAGGCTAAATAAATACATACATAAATAAAGGAAACTTAATAAAAAAATTAACTCAAAATGGACCATAGACTTAGCTGTAAAATGTAAAACTATATCACAAAAAAAAAAAATAGGGGAGAATTTTTAGGATCTAGGGCTAGACAAAGAAATCTTAGACACAGTCTTAGTACAACCCGTAAAGGGAAAAATGATCAACTGGACTTGAGAATTAAAAACATTTGCTCTGCAAAAGACCTTGTTAAGACAATGAAAAGGCAAGCTACAGACTGGGAGAAAATATTTGCAAATCACACATTTAACAAAGGACTATTATCTAGAATATATAAAGTTTAGACATGCATTGTATTTCCCATACACTATATACTATATTTTCAATATTTCAAATACTATATTTTAAAATCTCTTTGCAAGTAACCTTTTTCCTGTATGTTCATATTCCTCTTAAAGTGTAGTATACAGAATTTAAGGAATTGTTATTTTGATGGATGTAATTTAAGATCCTATTAGTTGCGTTCTACATCCAGTCCCGGGGGATTTGTGGTGTCAGCCTTCAAACTGGCTTCAGATCACACAGGACTTTTCTGTGTGTAGATTGCAGGAAACTGGGATCTAATTCGTGGATGATCACACATGAAGGAACATGGCAAAAGTCTAATTCATAATTCTTATTTGCATAGTCCCACTTCCCAAGGACCTTCCAAAGACTAACAGGAAAGTAATGATAGTGAAAGAAACCTAATTTGGAAACCATGGAGGCATTTAAAGATGATTTTTTTTATTTGGTTTTGTTTTCATTTTTTTGCAGCTTTAGAGGACCTAGCTAGAAAATTAACAGGAGAGTATAAGGATCACAGGAAAAAGATGACAGATAAAATGGATTATTCCGAATTCAAAGAATTTTCCTAAGACAATAGATTGTAATGAGTGAAAGCAGATTTCCAAGTTCTGTTTAAGTACAGTAAAATTAATATTCAAAATTTCCAATATTGTCCTATAAATAGCTAGAAATTACCTCAGACTTATAGTGAGAGTGACTACGTCATTTCTTCCCGAAACCAGAACATTTTAAGAGTGAATGAATGAGCTCTGGGTAATTGTTCTTGGGCAGTAAGCATAAACACAGATCGCTCCAGCCAAACAAACACATATGGTCATGCCTTCAGTGAACACTGAACTCAGAGAGAATCACTGAACGCAATCATGTTTCAAGTTTTTGTTTAATTGTTTGCTTTCTTTGATTTCTTTCTCTGTTGTTCTTGCCTTTGCGACTGCTTGGAATGTTTTTCCCTCAGATTTCCACATGGCTGACTCCTTGTTATCATTGAAATCTTACCTGTAATAGTGTTACCACACAAAGGGCACGATCTGCTCGCCACAAGACAAAAGCCAATCGTCAAGAGGCAAGATGGTGGCAGAGAAAGGGCATTTTATTACAGCTTGCTAGCAAGAGGGAAGATGGCCGACTAATGTCCAAAAGAACCATCTTAAGAGGGGCACAGACTCTTGAAGCAGTCATACACGCCAGTGGGTTATAGGGGAGGGGTTAGGAATATTGACCCTCCGGTGTTGCAGACTGGGAGTCGCCACACCAGATCTTTCAGTTTCATTGATGATGGCTATCAGCATAGACTCTCTGGGGGGTCATCACATTCCTACGGAACTTAAAAGAATGAAGTTATAGTTTTATTGCAGGTGGAAGGTATCTGCTCTAGCAGGGATCATAAAATCTATAGAACAGGTGGATCTCCTGGAGGGTACAAATCCAGCTGGGTTAGTCAGAGGTCATTCAAAGTTATGACATGGTCTCTTTTCTACAATACGGCTTCCCTTATGTCAACCTTGTGTTGAGCCAGTTTCAATAGCTCATTTTTTAAAAGCCCTTTCCTGGAGCATCTTATCTAATGCCACCCACCCGACTCCTACCCACACCAACATATCATTCCATTGTTTTCTTCTCTACATTGTTAACAATCAGGATCCGAAATTATCTCAGTAATTTATTTCCTTGTTAATTGTCTGCTGCTCCCATTCAAATGTAAGCTCCATGAGAAAGGGACCTTCTAACTATCTCATACATTGTCAAATATTTAGAATTTGGAAGAATTTCTGGCTAAATGAAAACATTTTATTGAGTTAATGAACAAAGAATTAACAAACTAGCATTGCCAGCTTATATTGGTGTTTAGATCTGGAAGTAGAAAGAATGGGAAATAACTTGAATTTAATGTGTAGATTACTTGAAATTTCTATGTTACTATAATTTCATGGTTTTGGAAAATGTAAAGATTTGCTTCTATGTTAATTAGATTTAAGGAGTTGGGGTCAGGGGCCGGCCAGGTGGCACAGCGGTTAAGTTTGCTTGTTCTGCTTCTCGGCAGCCTGGGGTTCTACAGTTCAGATCCCGGGTGTGGACATGGTACCACGAGGCACGCCATGCTGTGGCAGGTGTCCCACGTATAAAGTACAGGAAGATGGGCATGGATGTTAACTCAGGGCCAGGCTTCCTCAGCAAAAAAAACTAGGAGGACTGGCAGTAGTTAGCTCAGGGCTAATCTTCCTCAAAAAAAAAAAAAAAAAGAAGAAGAAGAAGTTGGGGTCATTTGAATAAAAGACACAGATTGTGGTTTAGGGTGGAACATCCTACAGTTTCCATATTCAATATGCTCACATTATAAGTTATCTTCAATTCTTAGGTCACATTATGGCAGACGAAAATAATCACAGAAATTATATATGAGGGATTCCAAAGATGAGTGCCTTCCACGTGAAGATTTTGACAATAATGAAAATCATTCTGCCTTGGTAGGTAGGTAAAGAAATGGCCAAGTGTACGTCATACCAAGAGGGAGATTTAATTTTATGTTTGTATACACCAGAATGTTTCTAAGTCAATTTTATCAATACACAATTACAACGCTGAAACTCCTTTATCATCTACTATAGTGGGAGACAACTGGAAGTTCTAATTTGCAGATCCCTCTCTTCTCTTTTTGAACATGGTACATAAATAATTCTACAGAACTGTCCCTATTATCTCAATATTAATTGCATCGAAATTTCTTGACAGGTACACTATATGCCAGTGAAAGATAGGGAAAACAACCCAAATCTCTCTGAGATGGATTCATTTTTCAGGAGTCTTTGCCTCTTTTTCAAATTAAACATATTAGAAAGAATAAACTCATAAAATACTACTTATAATTTGAACGAGAAAATAGCTATTCTTTAACTGAAACTTTTTTATAGATTACAGAATTCTTAAAACAGCTATAAAATAAAAATTATTAGAAATAAGCTTCATTTTTTTTATATGACATTAACTGTCTGGCTTGGTTTAAATGCAGTAAAAGAACTAGAACTCTGCATAAACAAGGTAGGCAACATTCAACATTTGAAGGATATTGAAAGGGCAACCTCTCTAAAAATCTTTTATGCCCTATTGTCCTTACTTCCCCCAATTTTTTTCTTTTTCCCTAAAATAGTACTTTCAGTTAAAATTTTATTCACAACCTGTCTTTGATAAGAGCTTGTTATTTCTCTCTGCATTTTTCTCCCTAGCCCTCCCTTTCCACGCTTACTCTCTTTCCTACATTATTAATAAAAGTATTTTAGGTTGCAAGTCTTCAGTGAATCCCTGGTGACATCTTTGTAAACAGTATTTTAAAGCTTATTTCTAGGTCTTAGTTAAATGTTATTAAGTCTTTAGGGAAAGTAGCAAAAATGCTTGGTGGTACAGAGTTAGAATCTTTTAAATAGGAGGAAATTTCCAGTTACAAATAATTAACAGGAAAAATGCTTTTGATTCCTGACAAGATGATCTAGCATGGCTGCTGGCTTACCCCTTAAACACCCAACCAGAAATAGAAAATAAAATGACACTGACAGATTCGATAACTTGAGACAAATGAGGATAGAGAAGACGTTTGGGACCACATCTGCAATGGAGACACTGGGAGTTGAGGCCAAAAGTGAATTGGATGCCTCAAACCGGGTGAGAGCTTTAGAATTGTGCCTTCTCTCTCCCTTACTTAACCATGGGGGAATAATTGCCTGTTTCTGTGCTATTCTGAGACATAAAAACAGTGGTAGCATAGCAGAACCACCCAGAAGTGAAAGGGTAACATCAGTACGGTGTTGGGGGCCAGGTGAGGAGGAGAGCAGATAGTATCCAGAGCAAGAAAGTGGGCAATCTCCCGAGAATTTTCTTCTCCTCACTTTGTCTAAGTAAGTTTAACTGAGAAAAGCAGCTTAGGGCAAAAAAAGATGCCAGGGATCAAAAAGATATGCTGGGAAAATATCATTTCAAAGAAAAGCTGTGATACTGATTTTAAATTTAACCAAAATAGAATCTAAAAGAAGAATATCATGTTGGTCAAGGTATGGGAATTTTTGCTTGAGGCAGGGTAACCTTATGAGGGGAGTGTGGGAGGAGAGTGGACCAGAGGTGGCTGAACAGGTTCTAATAGCAGAGACTCTCTTCCCTGAGATGGGTCCCTCATATCCACACACTACCTCACAACAGGGCCAAAATCTCTGTGCCACGTTTGTCTCTTCCCCTAAGTGACTAATAACCAGTCAATGTAGCTAATACACCCAGAGGAATATATGCCCACAAGAAAATAGTAGCTTATAAATGGAGAATATATTAATTGAAATAAAGAAATAATTAGATAGGTTCATGAGTTAATGCATTTATCCAATAAATATTTATTCATTTTTATCATGTTAAAGGACAGCATAAAAAATGAAGAGACAGCTCACAGGATGGAAGAAAATATTTGCAAAACATATACCTAATTATTAAGCCATACATGTGATAGACTACATAAACAACTCTTAAAATTCAATAACCAAAGACAAATAACCAAATTAAAAGATGGACAAAGGATCTAAATAGACTTTTCTTCAAAGAAGACATACAAATGGCCAATAAGCACGTGAAGAATGCTTAATATCATTAAACATCAGGAAAACACAAATTAAAATCAGTTCACAGACACTAGGATGGCTATAATCAAAAAGATAATAATAAATGCTGACAAGGATGTGGAGAAATTGGAATCATCATATTTAGCTGGTGGGAATGTAAAAGGTGCAGGCACTTTGGAAAAGAGTCTGGCAGACCATTTAAACGTGGAGTTTGCATATAACCCAGGAATTTCACTCCTAGGTATATATCCAAGAAAAATAGAAACACATCCACACAATAAATTTGTACATAAATCTTCATAGCAGTATTATTCATAATAGACAATAAGTGGAAATAACGCAAATGCTTATCAACTGATGAATGGATAAATAAAATGTGGTATACCCACACAATGGGATATTATTCACTGATACAAAGAAATGAAGTATTAATACATATTACAACATAACCTTGAAAATATTATACCAAGTAAAGGAAGCTAAGCACAAAAAACACATATATGATTACATTTATATGAAATGCCAGAATAGGTGAATCTATAGTGGCAGAAAATGCATCAATGGTTGCCTAGGGCTGAGGATTTGGAGGGAAATTGAAAGTGACTACTAATGGGTATGGAGTTTCTTTTCGGGGTGATGAAATGTTTTAACATTGATTGTGGCAATGGTTGCACAACTGTGAACATATTAAAAGCCATCGAATTGTATACTTTACAAAGGTGAATTGTATGGTATGTGCATTACATCTAAATAAATTTATTGTTTTTATAAAAAAGCACTAAGAAGAATGGATGAAGCCAAAAAATAAGTTAAAGACTTGGGAGATTAGGTTGTGAAATTGTCACAGAGGCATTAGGATCATTAGGAATGGATAAAAAGATGGGAATGCCTTTTAAGGTATGGAAGATTGATTCAAAAATGTCAATATCCAGGTATTGGAATATAGATGAAGAGAGTAAGAATTCTTATGTGGGCATACGGGAAGGGGAGGGTACAAAAAGAAGGAGGTGAGAATATGCAAAGATACTTGTTTCATGGGAAGAGATAGCTCAACCAACTAAGAGGAGAATAAACACAAATTGAGCATTAATAAGTTATCAATAACCATCAGGAGAATCCAAATCATTGTATAATTCAAACTGTTAGTAAAGACAATGGTATTTCTAAGGGGAGGGAGGAAAGGAGAAAACAGAAACAAAAACAAAAGGTAAAAAGAAAACACGAAATAAGTTGTCAAAAATAAATCCCAATGAAAGAATAATTACAATAAACAAATGCAGGTTAGATTTCACAGTCAAAAAGCAGAGACTCTCATATTGGATGTTAAATCAAAAGCATGATGCTGCAATATATTTATCAGGAGAGACAGATTTAAAATTATAGGATGAAGAAGAGAGGCTGGAAATGAAGGATGAGCTTAAGTTCAGCTGTGACTCCCATATTTCTTTTAAAACTTGTTATTTGACATTGGATTTTGTCTCAGACTTTGGAAGAGCAAATGAATGACTTCTCAATTCAGTAGCATTCTACCATCCCAAAACTTGTGCATGAATAATAATCATGTGTTGGTGTATGTTACCTTTGAATCTGTCCAGGAAAAAATTTCAGAAGCACTACAAGGTATGGTGTCTAGATTTATTATTAAATCTAAATATTCACTTTGACATGCTAGATGCAACTTGGAGTGAAAATTCCATCATACATAAAAGTGATTTTGGAGCTGTCTTCATTTATATTTATGTAAGATTTTCAACCAAGATGTAACATCAGATTTTACATATCTAAAAGACTGCTTGAGGGAAATGCATTCTTTAATACCAGCTTGACAGAACTTATTAACAATGAATTGTTGCTTACATAAGAAGTAGTGTGGCTTTTGCTACCCGCTGAAATTTCTCCACCTTGATAGTTCAGCTCCTTCTTCATGATGCCAGCTGCACAGGTGTTCTTGTCATTTTATATCGGGGAAGATCAGAGTCAATTTTATTGTCTGTCATCTATCTACCTATCTTGGTGGTCTAGTGATTAAGATTGAGTGCTCTCCCTGCCACGACCAGGTTCATTTCCCGGTCAGAGAACCACCCCACCTGTCTGTTGGTTATCATACAGTGGCTGCTGCGTGTTGCTGTGATGCTGAAAGCTCTGCCACCAGGATTTCAAATACTAGTAGGGTCACCCACGGTGGACAGGTTTCAGTGGAGCCTCGAGACTAAGACAGACAAGAAAGGAGAACCTGGCCACCCACTTCTGAAAAAATTGGCCATGAAAACCCTGTGAACAGCAGCAGAGCTTTGTCTG
This sequence comes from Equus przewalskii, assembly GCF_037783145.1. Lineage (NCBI taxonomy): Eukaryota > Metazoa > Chordata > Mammalia > Perissodactyla > Equidae > Equus > Equus przewalskii. The sequence goes on from NC_091833.1 coordinate 41,556,757, forward strand.
ATAGAGCACCGGAAGGGGAGAGGAGGCAGCAAGTGACTGGGCAGGGCTCCACTCTGCCATACGCAGGGCCATTAGGAGTCGGGATCAACTCGGGGGCACTAACAAAAACACAATCTATCTATCTATCTTCTATCTATCTACATTTTATATGCAACAATATTAAACATAGATTTTTAAGTATTCAGAAATCTTATTCAAAAAGAGCATGAAACTTATGTTTGTGAAATTGTATAAATTATATTTTTACCACTTTGTCTAAACCTGGATTTGAAAATGTGACGAGTTTTTACTTTGGTAAAATAACTTATTGGTTTTACTATCGACAACTGAAAAAACCTGCTGTTGGACACACTTGCTTCTCCACGGGCCTCGGTGGAAAACGGACATCGATTTCAGTATCCCACGTCTGTGGGATTGCAACTACAGCAGAAAAAAAAAAAATGAAAGAAAAAATAAAGAGAAAAGAAAATGATGTAAATAAAAGATACAGAATGAGGTTAAAAGAAGCATGCCAGACATAGCGAGGTCCAAAGAAACATGATACAAAATTAACAGCAATGAATTTAAAACTAGATAAAATGAAAACATTTCTTCTAAAATATATGTCAAAATTCGCATGAGAAGAAATAAAGCACTCGAACATATCAAAACCACTAAAGAAGTTAAAATGATAAGAATTTAAGGGGTATCAAAATTCGCATGAGAAGAAATAAAGCACTCGAACATATCAAAACCACTAAAGAAGTTAAAATGGTAAGAATTTAAGGGGTAAACCTTATCAGAAGACATCCTATGCAAAAAGACTCCAGATCGAGACAGCTTTATATACAATATCTAACATGTAATATCCACCAAAATTTCCACAAAAATATCACCCGTCTTGTAGTTGTTCCATCTTGTGACTGCGTGGCTGGAAGTGGGCCACTGCAGCTCCCCATAGCACAACCACCTTTAAGACAAAGAAAAGGAGAAATGGAGAGCTAGGCATGTTGCTCTTCTTCGCTGGTGAATGAGAGTTCTCCCAGAAGCCTCCTCAGCTGACTTCCTCGTTAACTCCTGTTTGGGTGGAATCAGATCACAGGGGCGCACCTGGCTATAGGGAGAGTCAGAAAAACAGGAACACAGCTGCTTTGATTTACTTTGATCAGTAGTTCCCAAGGTGTGATCTGGGAACTCGCCCTTTTCAGGAGTTCTAAAAGGTCAAAACTATTTTCGTGATAATACTAAGATGTTGCTTGCCTCTTTCACTCTCATTTGTTTTCACAAGCGTCCAGTGGAATTTGCAGACTACCTGATACATGATCATCATAATGTTAATATTCTGGTGGCTATGGAATGTATCTTCACGCATTTTTGTGTTTTAACATTTCTCAGTAGACTAAAACCACATAAATAAAAGCTCATTGGGGTCTTCAGTACTTTTTAAAAGTGTAAAAGGGCCTGAGAAAAAAGGCTTGAAAACTGTTGGCTTAAACAAATCAAGATTCTTGAACTCTTAGGAAATAAATTGGAATTTTATTAGCAAAGAAGATGTAGGGTTTGATACTGAGGGAGCTAAGGATGCCTGAACAGTCTACACGAGAAAACAAAATTATAGGACTACTCAACTCAAAAAGAGACATTTCCTAAATGACCTGTTAGAAAACTAACTATAACACTATATTAAAAATCAATATATTATGACCCAGTAGGATTTATTTCTGGAATGCATAGGTGGTTCATCAGAAAATGTGTTAATGCAATTTAACACATAAATGGTCTAAATTATTAAAATTTTATGATTACCTCAATATCTGTGATAAAGTCCAAAATAAATTTTATAATAAAAAAGGGGTATTTACTAAAGCATTTTAAACGAACATCATGCTACATGCATTTTTTAAGATCAGAAACAAAATAGCATTCTTTTTTTTTTTTTTTGAGGAAGATTAGCCCTGAGCCAACATCTGCCGCCAATCCTCCTCTTTTTCCTGAGGAAGACTGGCCCTGAGCTAACATCTGTGCCCATCTTCCTCTACTTTTTATATGTGGGACGCCTGCCACAGCATGGCTTGCCAAGTGGTGCCATGTCTGCACCTGGGATCCGGACCGGCAAACCCCAGGCCACCGAAGTGGAACATGTGAACTTAACCGCTGCACCACCAGGCCAGCCCCCAAAATAGCATTCTTTAGCACTGAAACTGTACAATTTAGGTCTGGCTAAAATATATACGGACTGAAAAATATTTCTTATTTTCAGATGATATGATTATCTATCATCACAAAGAACAACAGAATCAACAGATTATTAAAGCTAAAAGGAGAGATGTTGAATACAAAACATCTTACAAATATTGTTAGTATTTTTCTGATCTAGTGGTAAGCAACTAGAAACTATAACTAAGAACACAGAAACTGGCCAGGGTCAACTTAAGAACTTTGACTTTTGGTCTCTTGTTCTTGCTGTGGCTATTAAGAGAGAGCTAATATGTCATTTAATGAATAGTTATTGATAAAAATAGCAAAATACCATCCTTGGTGATTAGCATACAAAATTGTCAAAAAGACATGGTATCAGCCTCGCTTCAAAGGAACGGCCTGGTAAAATGAGGATGCTATGTACCGAACAGGGTAAGTTTGCCTGCTTATATCTCATACAATAATAAAACACATTTTTCTTAACATTATTGCTTTAGAAACTGTTTTTGACTCAAGACGAACAAAGTAATATATTTATTTGCCTGTTGAGAATATTAGTAATTCTTTTTAAAAACATGTGTCTCATTATTTGACATCAATTAAGCATTCACTGTAATCTTACAGCTAGGAGTGCATGCAGGTCTTTTAGACAGGACCATAGACTAGGAAATATAGTTCTTGACTATGAGGTCTGTGGAAGCTAGTGAAGGAGATGAAACAGAGGCACAGGAAATAAGATGATACCAATTACAGAACAGCCATCAATCTGTGTGGTAAAACCTCTGCAATAAGAGCTAAGGAGACGTAAGCTCATCTGAATTAAATATATACTTTCTTCTTCCAAGTGTATGAAATAACTCACACTGGGCTAAATAATGCTCCATATATTAACGTGTGCTAAATAATTATGCACAAATAATTTCTGTGGTATAAAGAACTCCCCTGTAGACAATTTTAAGTTACCAATGGTCTAACAGAATTCCTTAATATTTACAGAATTTCCTTAATACTCACGAACCAGTGTGAGCTGGCGCCAACATACCACAGTCCATATTTTAAAAGCATACTCTGTTCCATTATCTCTAAGAGTCACTACTTCCCTTCCCATTCATATTACTGGAGAGAGATGTGGTGTTTCCTTTATAGACAACTCAAATCTCAAAATATTTTATTTCTCAAATGTTTTGTTAGAAAAAATATCTACGAATGTCATGTGAAGTATATTAATCTTTATATAAAGGATTCTATAGAAGGATCTGTGAAACCAGCCTATGAAACCACACCCTTAACCACTGTGTGTATTTACAACAAACTTTATGACAAGATACATGTATAGGTTTTATATTTGTTGCTCATATCTTTTCTGTATTTCACTGAGACTTTCTTTCTTCAGAGAGTAGACTCATCTGAGAGAATTTATCTTCTCCTCGGTATCCTCCAGCCAAATTCATTTTTCTCAAATGTTCCTTTTATGTTAGCTTTAAAAACTTCTTTACTGTTTCTTAAAACTTGAGCACTTACTTGTGAAACATCCAGGACTTGGTTTATCTGAGACACTGTGATGTGGATGATTTGTGATAGGAATGTTAGAGAGTCAAGCTGGACACTATTCTTTGTGACAGCTGTTCTGCTGCTGTTTTTTCGTCAGACTTTGGAAAAGCTGCCGTTCCCTGAGGCCCTTTGGTATAATCATGTTAGTGCCATAAGCAGGTAGTAGCATCACTGGCTTTGAGCTTGGGGTGTCTTGAAAGCAGAGGGAAGTGTAGACAGTCTGACTGAAACTCCAGCTGTCTGCCTCCTTTGTATATGGAAAACTAAGGTGGACTACCCAGATTATTTTAGTTTTGGAAAGAATTTGGGAGACACACTCTTAAATTGCAAAGGCAGTTTCACATCATATCTTTTATTAAATTCATTACCATTTAGTCTCCATAAACCTCAACAGGCCACTTAGATGGAGAGAATAAGGCTATGATAGGCAGTAACACAATGTGGGAAGGGGAAAGGTACGGATTTAGAAAGAGAAATAGGAGGAAAGAAAATGTTTTGAAAATGAATTTACATCAAAGAGACTCATTTAAACTGTTCAGTTTGAGTAAGGAAAGGAAAAATAACTCATTTATATCCAGGGCCATGAACCAGCACATGTAACATACTGAAATCTCAAAGAATCGGTTTCCTGGAGGAAATGTCATCCTTTGATGCATTATAGTATAAAATAAGTAAAGGTAATGAGGGAAAGGTATGATCTTGCATGTATGGGTTTTAAAGTGTGTGTAAAGTCATGTGACATTCCTACACTTTTCAAAACACAAATTGATAGAAATGAAACAGGTAATGATGAGATGGTGCTTTCAACTTAAATTGAGCAATGGTTTATTGATCATGTAGCATATGAAAATTACTCTGTAGGTTCTTTGGTGACCACAGCTATGAATAAACTGGCTGCCTTAACCATTAAGGGCTGATAATCTAGCAGAGGAACAAAATCATATGTAATTAGATTTAATATGTGGCAGGCCCTAATAAGAGCTTTATTGTGGTACAAATAGGTCATGAAAATTCAGAGAAGAAAGAAATTCGTTCTGGGTGGAGGGTAGCTAGGAAAATTTTGGTAAACATATGGCTTTGAAGCAGAATATTAAAAGACACCTAGGAGTTATAGAGGCGATACCTGGGTAGCAGGGACATTCAAAATACAGAAGTTTTCTTTTATTATTCATTTATTAATCAAACTTTATTGATTTTTCTATTACATGCCAGACATTGTGTTAGATGCTGGGAGGAAGGATGAGTAAGGTGTTGACTCTGCCTTCCAAGAAATCATAGTGAATGTTCATTTTAAGGCAGCAATTATTTTTTTCCCTTTCCTCCTGTAATATAAGTATATTGATACAAGTTTTTTAAAAATTGTGTTTAGTCAGTTAGAGTTAAAAGTGCAAAAGATAATATAGAGGGAGTAGAGGCTGAAAATTAAGAAATCAAAGCAGCTAGCATATAAATGTGATAGAATGGAGCAGAGCTAACAGAATTCATGTACTTTAGCATCAGCTTTGTGATATACCTACATACTTGACATCTTTAACATCCTCTCTTTTCTGTGACAAATTTATTTTGCGTAATAATTATGTAATATTTAATAATAATCATTATTTGGTTGATTTGTTTTTTATTAATAAAACAGCTAGCAATTTAAAAAGACAATTACTTTCAATTTTAAAGCTATTAAAATTTATTGATACTTCATGTGTGAATTAGAATTGCACTTAACGAATGGTACTAGTTTTCTACAGCTGCCGTAACAAATTACCACAAATTTGCTATCTTAGAGTTCCGGAAGGGAAAAGTCCCATGGCTAAAATCAAGCTGTTGGCGGGGCTGCGCTCCTTCTGGAAGCCTCGGAGGAGAATCCGTTTCCTCATCTTTTCCTCTTTCCAGAAGCTGCCCCTTTTCCTTCTTCAAATCTGGAGGGCACATCACTCCAACCTCTGCTCCTCCTGTCACGGCTCCTCCCACACTTTGCCTCCCTGTGTCATTTATATTCATCTCCAGGCCGTGTGGTTACATCTATGGTTTTCTCCCCGTTTCAAGATCCTTGATTTAACCGCATGTGCAAAGTCCTTTTTGAGGTGACAAATTCACAGGTCCCAGGGATTGGAACGTGGATATCTTTGGGTAGGACCCTCCCTCTGCCAAACAAAAATATGTCGTATAGTTTCCCCTTTCTTTCACTGTTTTACACTTTCAACATAAAAGCTCCAAATGGCTCACAGTGATTGACAGAATCAAAGGAACTCAAGTCCTGGTTTTTTGATCTTTATAATCACTGTGCTCTATTTGTTTATTTCTATCTAGCAAACTAAACCCAAGAATATGTCCATTTTTAATCTAATTCATTAAACACAGGGTTTATCACAGGCATTAGAGAAATGAACTGCACCAAAAGTGAGCTTGAAAAATTTGAAAGTGCTACGAATTTACCCCTGAAATGAATTTGTATAGTTGAGCCCACGCAAGTCAGGACATGCTGTATAATTGGAACTTGCCTGAAATAACTTTAGACAACAATATTTATTTAAAGGGATAAGCAATAAAAATGTGCTAATGTTAAACTAATTTGGACATTAGTGAAATTCTACAGTAGCTGTGACAAATTGTTTGAAATTTAGGCTATCAAAATACCTTTTCCATGAAGGAGTGATCTACCCCTAACTTTGTTGAGGATTGCTTGGGCACAGTGACAAGGAAAAGCAGGCAGATCCACATCCCTTCGTCGCCTGTCCTTGGGGGACTCCTCCTGCTGCCCGAACTTTGGTTTGTCACCGAATCAATTACATTTTTTCCAGGTGTATATTTTTTAACGCCTGTTTATCAAAGTGTAATCTGCCTATTTCATATACAGTGAGTACTGCCACAATAAGACATACGTGTTCCTAAAAATCACTACAAATGCACACTGTTGTGGCTGTTAAATTCCCATTTGTTAAGTAGAGTCCCACGTTGGGGGTTATCAGATGGTGAACCACTGTGGTTCAACGAAAGACCACAACAGAATTAAAATAGAGAAGTTTATTATTCACAGGCCCTGGAGGAGGTACAGGGCACACCTCAGGGAGCATGTGGGGAGGTCAAGGCAGGGTGCAGGTGGAGAACGCGGCAGGACCTCTGGGGCCCATGCCTTTATTAGGGTCCATGGGCAGAGTGCTTTGGGGTTCCTGGGCTAAGGTTGGATTGGTGAATTCAAACTGAGGAGAGTGGAGTTTTAGTTAGCTTCAGGGGGGTCTTCCCTTAGGGCTGCACAAACAGAAGGCCCTGGGAGGCAGGGGAGAGTGCGCATCCCAAGGGCAGTGGGGGGAGTCATGCCAGCAACTTCCCTTCACTCATGACTCTATGGACTGTTATTTAGAGTGCGCCCTTGAGGGAGGCGCTAGTGTCAGTGCAGGGCCCCTGCAGGCTGCTTTCCCATACAGAATGGACACGGAGGCAGTGGTGTGGAGTAGCTTAGCTAAACTCTCAATACACGCAACCCAGATCACAGGGTTTATGGGGAAAATGGGGTTAGAGGCACAATACTCAAAACCTTCTTCAGTGACAAATTAGAAAAAGATAGGAATCTAACAAAAATGGTAGCGTAATTTTACACATTTTAAATGGTTAAGAAATAGATAAGTAATTCAATATGACACTGCCTTGACAGAGACCTGAAGTTTATCTGGAAGGGGCCCATAAGAGTTGCAGCTGAGCATCACTGTGAAGCGGTGAAGGGAGGGGTGTCTGCAAGCCGTTGGGATGCTGCAATGCCAGCTGTGGACAGGTGTGGCTCAACACACTTGGTTCGGCATGGCATCGTTTTCTGCCTTCAAATAGCTTTTCTCACTGATGAATTGTGCATAAGTAAACATGAAATCTGTATCATGCTCAAGTTAGTCCTTAATATATCCATCTCACTGGGAGAAATTTGTGTTTTCAAAGCAAGTGTTATAGCAGAGCCCACTATAGTGTCACTTCAGCTCTGAGTGGCAACATGAAGAGGCACAAAAGCTTGTTTTTCAAATTGTAGATTAAAGAACAGGCCTGGTACTGGGAGACCAAATGGTTTCACGTCAAGTGCACAACATCTGTGACAAAGAACCTGCCTGCCCCCCTTTCTCAGGCATCAGTAACAGATCCCAGCACTTTTTCCTCTTGGGCCTTTACGTAACCTCAGGTTAAGTTAAAACACATTTCCGGAGAGCTAATCATTTGGAGTTGGCAACAGAGATGGAAAACTGCTTTGCCATCACTGATGGGGAAAAAACCATGGTTCTGAAATCATTTAGACCTGGATTCAAATCTTGGCTCTTAGTTTTTACTTGTAAATTGTGAGTCTTGTAGAGTTACTTAAACTTTCTTGGTCTCTGTTCTCTGAACTATAAAACTGAACTAATGATGTCTATTTCGAATGGTTGTTGTGAGAATGAAATCAGCCATGTAGACAGAATGCCTAATACAGTGTCTGCATCTCTCTGCCCTGAGAAGTTCTCTTAACCTCCCTTTGGCCAAACGAAGAAGCAGAGAACAAATCTAGTTCAAGTCTTGATTGAGGGTGCAGGGTAATGTGGAGGTGTACATATCGGGAAACTCGTAAACCAAAATAACCATTTTCTTTCAGGGGAGCATGGTTTCCATGGCCTGTGCGTAAAGACAGACCAACCTGAGTGGCATGTTACAAGTCACAGATACATGGCACATGTTGCCTGGGTTCACATAGCTATCCTCGGCAAGAGACAGAGCCACTGAAATTTTGCTTATCACTTTCTGTCATCTGCCCTAGCCACCAGGCAATGCTCTATAGAGCTGAGCTTTGAACAAAATATTTTGGCTGCTCGTCATAATAGGGAGGTATATATGAAATGGATTTTAAACCTAACTCCAAAATAAATATGCCAGTGGAGAACACTTGGTTCTTCTTTCCCTAAAAATATTGATGATTTATGATGTGAACTCAGGCGCACTGGACAGAAGAAAACAAAAGCTCCAATTCACCATCATTTCATACTGACATCACAAAAAGTTAAGCACAGAAAGAAAGGAAACTCTTGCTTATTTTCTTGAAAAAAATAATGAAATAGTTGGGCATTGAAATAATTTTAAAAGATGCTGTTGAAAGGCAATCTGTGTATTTCTCTCAGCTGGTAAAATAGAGGCCATTTAAAAACTGATTACAATCTGGCAAAAAGGTGGGTACCGTTGCTCTAAGATGTAAATTGCCCGGCTACAATTTTTCTATCAAAGGCACCACATTCTAAAGCTTCAGTCCTCATTTTGGAGGCAGAGAGTCGCTTCTTTTGTACTATAATTTTCAGGCAAGAAGATTCATGCCCGTAATCATGCACAACAGTAAAGTTACCCAGGACAGATGAAACGGGAATGTTGGCAGGGTATGGTGTTGTTTCTGCCATGGCTGCGCCAGTTACATGATCCCTACTGGAACCTGCTTGTTGGCTGAGACATTATTCCAATTAAGAGGAACTGAATACCAGTGAGGGTTCATGTGCTGGTATAAAAACGGAAGTGCTGAGCTAAGGTCAAATAAAAGTCAGAGCTCCAGGAAAGCAGAAGAAAAAATGATTTCTGCTTAAAGCTAATTCTTAGGATGTATAAATTCATGCCAAACTTAACCTGAGTTTAGACTGAGTAGAGTGTCAGACATGCTTTCATTTAATAAGAATATAATACTGATGAGGAGTTTTATGCATTATCAGCGTTTTTGTTATTTTACTGTGAAAGTGTCAACTATATTGCAGCGCACAAAGGGAATATAGTATCACTGTTTTTTCAGCCACACAAGAAGTTGTGATTTGTGTGTCTGATGCTGTAGAGGAGATGCATCTAACCTGTTAAACCAATAGTTCTTCCAGAATGTGGAGTAGAACTGTACTCCCTTCACTGTTTGGAGGTAGAGGGCATAAATTCTCCTGGAAGCTGGGGTGTTTTTGTAATAAATCTCTGGGAGTGCACTGTTTGAATACCCCAATGACTGCCCAAGATTCTCTGCTTTTATGTGGCAGTGGCAACAGGTCTGATGGAAAGCAGCAGATAGCCTTGTGGTGTGTCAAGGTGGCACCAGTGTCCGATGAAATTGACTTCCTGCTGAAAGATGTCACTTAATATGGCATTATCTAGACTACCCACCTAAACCCAGTTGACTTGCCATCTGCTCCACAGTGAAACTGGCACAGTCTCCAGGAGGGAACATACTGCCATCCTATATAATGGCCTTTGGGACGGAAAGCCAATTGACCATGATAAGTTATGTTGATTAATTGTTGATGTTAAAATCAAAATTGCAAGCCAAAAAAAGGAAAAAATTGTAAGACTCTAGTTCAATCTGAATTTTTATGCTGAAAATGATTTCAGGTAGTCTGCTAAGTTGCCATATTTTTAGAGTTCACATTTATAGTAAAATACCTATATCTATAGATATTTGAGGCTAATAAATAAAATGTATGAAATCATTAATTACATGCTGCCTGGTCTTGGGATAGGATGCTAATTTTGTAGTTCTCTACACACTGCACACACACAGACACACACACATATTTGTGCTTGCTCTTACCGTACCGTGACTTCTCTGAACATTTTAAGATATGGTCTTGATAGGCAATTATTCTTCTGCTAGGAGAAAATGACCTCTGTTGCTTTGCCCATTAAGTTACATCAGTGTACTGCTCTCAGTACAATTCTCTTCCAAAGGGATTGCCTTGTCTGTAATAGCACCAGGAACACAGAATGAGCTTAGTGATTATCATTCTTATTTGATATTACATAAAATTATCTTTATGAACTTCTCAGGCTGTAATTTGATGACTCTCGGATTCTGTACCCACCAGAGCTGTAGTTTTTCTCAGTGTGTGTTCCTTAACTGCCACTCCATGATGTGCTATTACATCAAAGTCATTGCCTGCCTTATAGTTTGAGTAGTTTATAGTTATTCCCAGCTTACTGCTTAAGTCTATGCCCATCCTGTAGGTCACAGACAGAGAAAATCAGTTTTTCTTTTGCGTGTATTATGTTTAAATTTAGTCATATTGGTTTCTTTATGGATTTTGTAATGAATCTGTTTTGTCTAAATGATAGGTGACACCATGTTCAGGTTAGGAGGAAGCTCTACTCTGTAAAAGCAGTAGAAAGAGAAAAATCAAATCTGAATGGCCTTTGGTCAGACATGGGCAGGTGCACCAATCAACCCCACAGTCAGGAAGCTGTAACGACGAGATATGTTATAGACTTGTTGGCTTCAGCACCATCAATCGTGGGAAACACTGAAGCAATTAGATGTGACATTGATAGACCCTCATACTCAAAACTCTATGGGGAAGGATCCCCTCTGCCAACTGCTTTCCAAACAGCATCCTTAACTGTTGGGATGAGATGTCTGGCTCTTTAAAGAGTGAAGGTATCCAAGTCAAATCTAAACAGGGGGGCCGTGTCAATTCTGAATCGAAGCTTTGTTCTAGGGAAGAAAGTAAATGGCATTTGGAAAACGATTGGAAGATGATCCTTGAAAACCCTTCTGCACTGTCTCTTTCCAGATATTCAGAAGGAAATTTATAAAACTGAAGGGAGGCAAACTGCATTGGCAATTTATCAAATTGCTCTTCTGGTTTTATCAGTGCCTTTGAACTCTGTGTTTCTGCCATCCAAGGAGGGTGAAATCTTCCACGCTTGTTGTGTATTTATAAACATACAATTGTTTTTTATTTCTTTTTATTACAGAAGATTTTGTAAATACATATGTATAATATGGATATATTATGGAATTAAGGCAAGACAAAGCAGGAAAACCTCCTTAGTGATTGCTGAAGTTATGCATAGTACTTCCGAGGAGGCATTGTTGTGAAGATAATGTAAAATATTTCACAACTGAAAATATAGTTTAGTAATTCTAGCTCATAAGCATTTAAGGAACATGTAAGGAACATCTATTCCAACAAGCAAATTAAAAAAATAAAATCAACATCCTAAGAATTACTTCATTTTGTTGTTTGCTTGTTAACATTTCCTACCTAACATAAACTATATTGTATAAACAGTTGGAAGATGATTCTAATTGTTTATAAAATATGCTTTTTCTTTATTAATCTTTATTTTTAAAAAATTGTTTTGTCATTTCTATTGGTCAAATTTTCTGAATATGTGAATTTTTTTCTATATGCTCCCATTTTGTATATGCTTCTATTTTATTAAGTAAAATCCAATTCACAGGTATTTGTTGACTTTTTTGAGCACGCTGGGGACAAAGTATATGATGATGAAAACTCTGTAAGACCACCTGATCTCTGCTTCACAGGCAAACTGACAGATGTGACATTAGCTTCTGTCTTATTGTTCGAAACAACTCAAATGAACCCCAGTTATTGCGCCTTCAAGATCATTTTAGGAAAAGACATCAAGAAAAGAAGCAATGTTCTTACTCAGCATATTTCTCACCTCCAGGGTGGCATCCCGAGAGTGGATATGGTCTTTTCCGCGTGCTCTCCAAGGACACTGCCCATGTGTGCCCCAGGCAGGGACACTTCTCTCCTCTGTCTCTGCTTGTCTCTACTACATACGTTGGTTTAAGTTTGGCTGTACATTTTATTAAATAGCAGTATATAAACAAGATAGGAGTTTATTACTTTCTCATACAAAAGAAGCTTTGTTTGATTCTAACTCTCTGCTCACAGGATGATGACATCACGTCAGTGTCATCACATTTGAATTGCAGGCCCCAAGAGGGAGAAAATAAAAGGCAAGTGGAGTCTCTTCCAGAAAAATGCAGAGAAATATTCAATTCGCTGAGAATAACCTTTTGTCTAAGGATATGTTGTATAATATATTAATCCCTTTCGCTAGAATATTTATGAAAATGTTTATTACTATATACTAAGGTTATTTCCTAGAACTCAACAGGATTATTTATTCTTTTCCTTCTCTAGATTTATCAAAATTATGTGGAGACTATGGATGTATGTAGTTGTAGTTTTCTGTATTTTTGTGACATAAGATGAAAATCAGTTCATTCCAAAATGACAGATCATTCCTTCTTAAGGATTTCTTTTTTATTCCTCATGCAGCACTAAGCTGAGAGAATCCCTTCATGTAACTGTAGGAAGAGGCATTGTGGACACTAGCTCACTAACCTAGTGGTCCAAGTGGATTGAGCAAGGAAACACCACTCCTCAGTGATGCCTGAAGAAGGAAAATTTCTTTGAATTAGGTGTCCTCGCAAATGAAAGCATTCTTTTTTGTTTTTAAATTTTCCTGCTTAATGTTAAAGCTTTACGTAGAGAGTCAGAAGATATCTATCTGTAACTTCAAAGACCTAGAGAGGGTTAGATGCTCTGAGAGCATATCCAAATCTCGGAGTTTGCTATAACACAGTTTCCTTGAGAAATCTGTCGAGAATCTGTGCACATGGGAAAACTCCTGAGGAGAAGGTCAAAACTACTATCTATTTTTTTCCTCCTAAATCAGCAACAAGAAAATCCAAGATCTATTGATCTATTTAGAATCTCAAAGTTGTCTTTGACAACAGTATTCCTTCATTTGATCCAAATGCACCAATGGAAAAAGTGGCAACTATTCACATCAACGGGCAAATTTCTCAATTGACGTAAAGAATTTAGAGCAACTACATTGCACAAATAATCTAACCACCAACACGAGCAACTATGCAAATTTTGTAAAAAGAGCTCTTTTTATGTGTATCTTTCAACCCAATTTAGATGCTCAGGAATCGATATCATTACATATAAAGGAAATCCATAACTGTATAATACACTAGAATACTGAAGTACACTGCTTGGACTTCTGGTGTTCTCTGAGTTCCTGAGATTATAATGTGCAGCTGCACTGTGAATGCACTGTAAATACTGCCACTTGTCCATTGTATTAATTTTGTAAAGTCAGAAGATCTGTCCTTTGCGGATTAGAGACAAGTGGACACAAGCTTATAACCTTTACAGTAGCTTCAATTTTATCACGTGCTGTGAAAGGAGGTTAGGAGCATTTAATTGGGTTATTTGCACCATGTTGTTGAACCAAATGGATGCTCATTTCAACATTCCACTTTATTATCTGTGTAGATCTGCATGGATGTCTGGGCTGAATTAAATGTGTAGCATACAGAGAAGATCTGTATACTTTAAAATGTAAATTTTTATTGTTCACCCCGAATGAGTCTGTTAATCTAGGAAGACATAAAGTTGATATTTATCATTTGGACTGGGATAAAATTTTTGTGTATTCCCTTAATATATAATTCATGAGAAGTCAAAATGTGCATAAAGCAAACATTACTGTGCTTGACTAGAGATATTTTGCCATGTTTTGCTTGCTTCTACGTTTTTTTAACATCCTAATGTGTGCCAATAAAGGGAGCTGCAGTCTTAGTTCCCTTTAGCATCTCTTTCTCGCCTCTCTGTCATCTGTGAGAGCACTCAGACTTTGTTCACATATCCACTTCTCCCCCATATGACTGAGGGGAAACTGATCCAGCTGCCAGAAACTGATTTATCAAGGCCCGTGAAGGCATGGCATTGCCTGGGTGACATTACTCATCCAGCGGTAGGTGTCCGAAGTGTCTACCCAGTTACGGTCCATGACTGGGTGAGAGGTTTCTCTGTATCTTTCACAAGATGTGAACAAAGGACAATGGTTCATTTAATGCTGTCAACAATCTGGGGACAATGAGAACCCATGTCGAGGGAAAGCTGACAAAGGATAACAGATTTTAAAAGCTTGAGTTCTTAACATAACTGAGCTCCTGAATCTATCAGCCTGGGAACCTTATCTACTTCTGAGCTTCTTATTGTATGAGATGATAAATATTCTTTTTAACTTAGTTTGAATCATGTTATTTAACTTGTACCTTTTAAAATGCTGTAGCATTAATAGATGCTTACACAGGCCTATCTCCTTTGACTGCACTTTGTTTTATTGTGTTCCTCATGCTCTCCCCCGCACTCTCTGGCAACCACCAGTTGACTTCCTGATTCTGTGAATTTACTTATGCTGAATATTTCATAAAAATGGACTCCTACAATATGTGACCTTTTGTGTCTAGCGTCTTTCACTTAGCATAACGTTTTTGTGGTTCGTCCATGTGATAGTCTGTATCAGTACTTTATTCTTTTTTTAAGGCTGCAAAGTATTTCATTTTATGTGCATACTGCAATTTGCTTATCCTTTCATCCTTTGAAGGACATTTGATATATTAATTACACAAGAAAATACTGAAGAGTAAATCAAAGAAAATAAAAGATCTATCACAGCGATACCTGGAGATGCCACTGTTGATGATAAGGTGTTAATCGAAGCTTTTTCAGTTTTTGCGAATACAGGCTATATCTTTTGTAAATGTGACTTGAAAGGCTATGTTTTTATATATTTAACGATCAGTTTTACTGTTTCTTCTGTCTGTGTCTTTTCTCTATCTCTTGAGTATGTTAATGATTTTATTTTTGATTTGCAGGGTTTTAAAATATTCTGAAAATATTTATTTAGGAAATATTTACTAATCACCTACTTTATGCTAAACATTTTGCTTGGCCTGGGGGGCACAATAGAGAGTGAAAACAGGTAATGTCCTTGATTTCATAGAGCTTTAGTGAGCTTAAAGTTCAGAGAAGAGCCATATTTATAAAATAATCACAAAAACAAATGCGTTGTTAGAAGCTAATCGTCATGAAGGAAAGACACATGCTGTCAAAAGTGCTTCTAATTTTAAGGGAACACAGCCTACTGATCAGCTGTGGAAAGTTTGGTGAAGTACCCAGTGAGCCAGGATTTGAAACATGTGGGTAGGCACGAGTTTCTTTGTATCTCCGTGGTTGGAGGCTGTGTGGGACTTTTGAGTGACTGAAACAAGGACACTATGATTGGACCAGGAAGAAGAATGCCACACAAGGGATGCAGGCAGGATTTGATGATGCAGCACTGGGAAGAAAGCCTGTCTTTATTTTATGATCTTTGAAGAACCATTACAATTTTGAGGTCAGAGATGGGGGTGGGGATAAGATCAATTTTGAAAAAAGTGATAATGGCTTCAGTGTAGAAACTGTAGTGGAGAAAAGGCAGTATAGGTGGGAAAAAAACTGAAGATGAAAAAAATGAATTTGATAAATAATTGGGGGTTAAACCTAGTGATAAATTGGTGGAAGAGGATTATAGATAATTGCTAGGTTTTGGCTTATGGAAAGAGGAAATAGTGCATTTTCTTGAGTAGCCAAATGTATCACTTTTTCTCCTTGTGTCTTTGTCCACTACTTCTGTGCTTCTCAAACTTCATAACATAGATATTTCATTATGTATTCTTCTCACATGTTATTTTCATTTACAAAATCTTAAACCTTTAATATGTCTCAAAATTACTCAAGTTTATAATGAGAAGCAAGGCTGTCCTTCAAAAAAATTATAGTTGTCTTGTCTGCTTGTGCTAATTTTAAAAATTGTAAAAATCATAAAAAAGAGAATAATTATCTAAATTCTTAACACAATCCCTCATCTAAAAGAATATTATAATGCTCTTTCTTTCAACTCTATTTTGACGGTATGGAAAAGTTTTTAGAAAATTAACTCCTGTAATACCTTATTTTTCATGTTGTGAATGATTTTCCATACCATTGCTCTTTAACTGTGATGTTTATTAGTTGTATACTGCGACTGTAAGACCATACCTTAAACTACTACTTTATTTAGCCACTGCCATTATAAATGATATTGCATTGAACATCTTTAAGCAACAATATTTCAACATTTCTTTTAAGTGGATTTTTTGAGTTATGGGGTCCACAAGAGTTTTACGTGTCAGCATAAAATGCTGATTTGTATGTCTGAAAATATAGATTTTTATTCTACACCCCTAAGGGATCTGGTAGCATACAAAGACATGTGCTTAATATTTAGCAGTTGGGCTAATGCATTACTTGCATTTTTCTGAATTTAAACATTACAGAAAGTCAAAGGGTTATATGGCTCTTGTCTTTCAATTCAATATATAACTTGATAGCGAAGAATTTGATCACGACTTGATTGCTTCTTCCTTTCATTTTACCAACTGTCAGTTTGCTCAGGCTGCCGTAATAAAGTGCCACAGACTGGTGACTTAACCAACAGAAATTTATTTTCTCACAGTTCTGGAGTCTAGAAGTCTAAGATCAAGGTGCCAGCAGGATAGGTTTCATTTTGAGGTCTCTTCTCTTGGCTTGTAATTGGCCACCATCTGGCTATGTGCTCACATTGCCTTTCCTCGATGTTTGCGTGAGGAAAGAGAGAGTGAGCTCTCTAGCATCTTTTCTTTTAAGGACACTAATCCTTTTGGATCAGGGTCCCACCCTACTGACCCCATTTAACCTTAATTACTTCCTTGGAGGGTCTCTCTCCAAACACTCTTTGAGGGTATATAACCACCCTGTATACCCCCACTTCTTTGGAGTGCTCTGTTCCTTTGGGGAAAGACTCTCCCGGGTTATAATCCTCAGATTTAAGCTCAGAACAAACTCACCCAAATTTTCATTTATAGATTGGTTATGGATTATTTTCGACTACAGTGGGCACAAACATTCAGTCAACACCACCAACCAAATGGTTTCTCTGTCACACAGATATGCTGTACCACCACACAGATGAAGAAAAATAATAGGAATTCACTGTAAATAAGATATAAAACAAAAGAATAAATAAAAGTAAAGTAAACAAACAAAAAAGCAAACCTGTAATTGCTCTGCTGCTTAAAGCTTCCACTGCTAACATGTAGATGTCATTTCTACAAGTCTTTTCTTCCATAAATATATGTTTTTATTTTCTTCCTCTTCAAAGTTAAACTCATGTAGACTATGTGGTGTTTTATATGCAAATGGAAGTTTACTTTAAATATGATGCTGCCTGCTGATTTGCCTCAATTGTTCTTGATGGTGTTAAGGACATACCTTATCACGGCACATATAAAGTTTGAATTCACCCCTTCATTCAGCTAATATTTATTAGACATCTAGCATGTGCCAGTCACTGTTCTATTTTGGGTAAACATATAAATAGTACATAAATATACAATAGGATTTCCCATTAATACGCATGTTATAAAGGAAACAAAGCAGGGTTGGGAAGTACCTTGATATGGGGACAAAGATTGAAAATGCTTTCCCACAGTTAGACTTCTCTAAGGAGTGTTACTTGAGCAAAATTTGAATGATGTAAGGAGGCAAAATTACGTGAAAATGTAATGGAAAGGGTTTTCAGGCAGAAGAACTTCAAATACAAGGGCCCTGAGGTAGGTATCAATGTGTTGGGTCTTAGAAGCATCTGGAAAAAAATGGGATGGAAAATCTTAAGAGATGAAATCAGGGAGATAATTTGGGATCAGATGTAAAACCCCTTAGGACATGGTAAGAGCTTTGAAATTTACTCTAAGTATATGGGAAGCCAGTGGAGAATTTTGATCCAAGGAATGATGTATTAAGCTTTATGTTTTAAAAGGATATATCTGGCTGCTCTGTGGAGCAGGAATAAATGGCAAATGTTTGAAAATTGCCTTTCTACTGCCTGTGAGTATTATTTTTTCTTTTTTTAATATAATGAGGCAATTAGTTATACTGATATATTTCCTGATGTTAAACTATCTGTGCATTCCTGGACTAAACTGTACTTAATTATATAAGGTATCCCACTCAGTTGATCTTTTAAGTTGTTATTATTTTCTCTGGGATATTTACATTTACATTAATGAATAAAGTATGTTTTCCAAACTTTATAAAGAATTTGAGAGAAACTGAGGCAGGTGCTGTTAAATTAAAACACATTTTAAACTGAGCATCTTATTGATATACAGTTTAAAGTTTCAATTATTTGTGTTTGAAACGTACCTAAGAAAGTGATCAGAAAAGAGCTAGTAAATGTAAAACTTGGATTTGCAAGGTATAATTTTAGATTAACAAGTTGTAATTTTAAAATGAATAGTTTGTAATCAGTATTGTTCACCGTTTGCTGCTAGATGGGAAGTGAGAAGTCAATCTAGCATCTGAAACAAGGCAGAGACTCGGTAAAACAGCATTTTACTGACTTAGATGCTTTCATTTTTAGTAGAACAAAGCAGTAAATGAATAAATGAATGGATGGATGGGTAAATAAATCACCACCATTTGCATAGCACTTTTCAGAATACAATGCTCCTTTTACCAACATTATTTTATTAAAAACTCATATCAATTTTTGCAATAAATTCTCTGAGAAGTGAGCTACTCCAAAGTTTTAAGGGAAAATGTATACTAAAGTGGTTAAGAACACCCAGAATGCCAGAATACAAGTCCTCTGCATGCCTGATATCACATGTATAATATCTCTTTGCCCCAGTTTTCTCATCTGTAAGATGGAGACAATAATATTTCATGGTTTTATTGTGAACGTTAAACCAGTAAAGCATGTAGAAAAATGCCCGTAGAATAGCGTGTGTTCAATAAATATCTTCTGACAAAGATGTTGGGGGTAGTATTAATTGTTTGGAGTAGAACTAACCTCAGACTTACAAGTTGTTTCCCAGTGGTCATTTTTCCATTAAATAAAGCTAATAAAAATACAATCACAAAGAGCAGGCAAAATAATTTGCTCCATCAGCTCAATGTTTTCATACAAAAGAGACATAATGAATATTTAACATTTTGCACAGTAACTGGCACACAAGTGTCATGGTATGATAAGTCCATTTAGCTAAATTAAGGTCCTAATTATTTTAAGGCTAAAGCATCTATATAAATATAGCATGTTGTAGAGAGATGGTAACAAGCTATACACTAGCCAGAGATTTGCCACTTGTCTCTACTGGCCATAGACAGTTCTTTTCAAAGCACAGCTTGTTGTATTGCCTTAAAAGCCATTCAACCCAGTTTTCCTTGATCTGTCCATATGGACGATGGTATTTTGCAATGTTACCCATCTAATTGAGAGACAATGTCATTTTCAGAGAATGGAGAGGACTATGTTATCTGGCCAGGGTTGTTTGTCACTCCCCTACATTCACCAGTAGGCATGGCAACAAGGGACTCTGCACACAGTGGCACCTGTGTATTCAAAAGTTTTTACTTCTTTTTGCTCTGAGTTTGCTCAGTTTGGAAGCATAACCAAGCTCTAAAAGTCATATACCAGCTGGGTGGGAGGAGAAGATAAAAATCAGGCCAGAAAAATTCTTCCCAGTCTACCTGAAGATGTATTTCTAAACATATCATCTGACCTGAAAATGTTCTGCCTGAAATGAATGCAGGCGCTACCTAACATGAACGAATGAATCATTCCACATAATGTTTTTCATAGGGTAGTAAAATTAAATACAAGAGTGTGAGTAGTTAGTCCTGTTTATGCTCTCACCTCAAATATTTGGCAGTGATAATATAGACCCCGACATTTGGCAAGATTCTGCCATAATCATTATAGTATCTTTGTGTGTGTATATGATCAAATAATAGTTGGCCATTTCAGCTGAACATGTAGTCTCCAGAAATTTGTCTCTTTTTTTGTTAGCATTTCAAGTTGATTTTTTTTCCTGCTGAGGTATTCTGTCTTTTATGGTAAATGCTTTACAGTGTACTCTTGCAGAAAACACACTAATTTTATTATTATATACTCTGTTAATAGTGAATGAATGCATTTTATTTAAATTAATAAAAATGGAACTCAACTAGGGAAAGGTTGAAGGCTTGGATTGTTTTTTGGAAATATACAAGCTAACATCTCTTAGAATTCATATTCTCATGAAATATCTCTGTAATATCTTCCCATTACTCACTCTTCTCTGTGGAATAATAATTTATCCAATAAATCTTTTTGCACGTAAAAACCCTGCCTCACTACTTAGTCAGTTTGTTTTTAAATTTAGTTACTCCTCATGCTCTTTTAAATGTCTTTGTTAAAACAGTTTTAATCATAAGGAAATTGGGTGAACTCATGACTAAAACTCTTTAGAGAATAGTCTTAAATGTCTGGCATCATATTTCCCAAGCAGTCTTTCTGCCTCAGAAAATGATTTATTAAGCAGAGTTCAGCTGCCTTTTGCTTTTGTTGTTGATGACAAAAGGCATGTTTAAGCATGTTAAATTGGCTTAACGTGGTGGACAGAAATGATGGTTTACTGTAGCAGAATTTGCTGCCAATGCATATTTCTTCTTTGTGTTACATATAAGGAATAGTTAATCTGACCTCAAAGAAAAGAAACATGTGCGCCCCTAGATAAGGTTCCAGAGATGAATGAGTCTGTCTGCTATACAACATTTCTTGGTCAGAGAGAAGGGAGAAAAAAAGGAGGGAGGAAAATAAGCATAAAATGAGACTCACCAAAAGCCTATTTCCAAAGGGAAAAAGTGAAGTAAAACAGAGACATGGCACAAAATGGAATGGAAGTAGGTGAATGAATGGGGATGTAAAATAAACACAGGTATATTGGCCCTCAGCAGTCTCTCTGGGGTCATATTTGTTATTTGTCCCTTAGCAAATGATTCTGGAATGTTAAATAGTCAATGTGCCTGTTCTAATGAATTAGGCTGTCAAAAATTAATAAATAGGCTCAATTTGGGAACTACAGTCCATCAATTATATAATTCCAACAGGCACAACTAACATCCGAATCCTATTTTTGGCTGTGTCTATACATACTGAATGAATTAAGACTTCAGAGTTCTTGGTCCCAGTTGGTGTGGTTCATGTAGCTGGAAGCTGAAAGTGGTGGTTTCACTTCAGTCATATCATTAGGACAATTCAGGATGCCTGAACTCAAGTCCCACAACTGTTTTGCCCTCTATGACACTGTCTCTTTTGTGGATGCTTCTCTTTACTCACTTCCTTTTCTGATTATCTTCCACCCTACCTCATCTTCTAAACTGATTATATTTTATTTTGTTAGAAATATTTATGCCATGCAAATCCTCCTTGACGTTCCAACATAGCTCGATTTATTGAGCACTACTTTATTCTTGAAATTGATCCTTTTATTTTCAAGATGTTTCATTTACCTGGTTCCCTTTCTACTTTTCTGATCACTTTTGTTTCTTCTCTCTCTTTCTTTCACTTTCTTTCAAAATGTTTATAAACCAATCCTGGTCCATGAGGATAGTGCTCTTTTGACAAATAAATTTGGAAAATACTACAAATTATGTCCTCTTCTTGATGATTCACCACAGTATATTAAATTCTTTTTCAAGTGCTAGAATAAAGAAATCTATTTGTCTTTAATTCAACATCTAGCACTATTTTAAACTGTCTTTTTTGATTTTTGTTTATTGCTATACTTTAAAGGATCATATGTCTGCAGATAACTCTGTACAATGGATGTCAGTTTCCATCTCAAGCATTAATCCAACATTTCCAGTTACCTGTGGGATATCTTGGTCTGAATATTATGCCAGGACCTGGAATTTATTATTAAAAGATGCATCATTTTTCTCCTTAATGAAAATATTTATCAATTGGCTTCAATGAGCTAGGTACTACTAGGTGCTAAGGATAGAGTGATAAACAGGGCATCATCTCTGTAATGGAGACAAGTAAACAGAAAGTGGGGTGGGGGATGGAATAGATGAGGACAAGAAGGGAGACTGGAGAGCTTAAGTGAGATGAAATCACGAAAAGCATTGAATGTCATACTATGGAGTTGGATGTTTTGTTTGACAACAAAAGGCAGCCATTGAAGGATTTTAAGATAAGCAATGATCTTGTTGTTTTAAGACCCATATGACCCCAAGATGAGATATACATTAAAGCAAGACAAGATGGAGTCTGTGAAATCAGTTACTGTAAGCCAAGGAGATGAGAACTTTATGGAACTTATCAGAATCTGCCTTATGCTATTCTTTGGTGTGAGTACTTTTCTATTTTCTCTATGAAATGTGAGGTCTTTAAGGACAGTAACTTTATCTTGCTTATCCTTGTATATTTGCCCATTACTAGCACATTTCTTTGCACATACTATGCTTTCTTAATGATTGCTTGGTGAGTCAATAGATATGAAGTTGTTCCTGGTTAAAACATGTTGTAGAGTACATTTCCTCGAAGCACTGATAAGCAAAAGGATATAAAGAAAGCAGTTAATGAGAACAGAGAGAAATGGGCAATCAGTGATGAGTGAAATACAATCATAAAGAAAGAAAATAAAATTTGATGATAAGAATTTTTTGTCTAGGAGAATATTGGTTCAAAGGCCAGTGATTTAATACAAAGACTTTCACTTCTAAGTCACAGAACTCCAGTCTTTCCAGCACCTTTTCTTTTTTAATAAACTATTGGGAAAGCAGCCATTGCTCAAGCTGCCACTTCTCTCTGGGATTGCCCAATCAGTGCCCTGGATGTGGAACACTCCCCTATATGGAAGACAGGTGCTGAGCTGTGACTTGGCCCGAGATTCTTCTTTCTTATTAGGAGGAAACTTCCCTGTGTTCTGGGTATGCTGTGAATTTCCTTGTATTGCTTATGTATGTGTCATATGGCAACTGGACACTCCTACCAGTAAATCTGCCCCCTCTACCGTAAAGGGGTCTTCACCTGCAGCACAAGAGGGGTGTTGCAATCCACTGCCCTGTGCCAGCTATCAGGAGAGACCTGCTGTCCATGGGAGATGGTACACTATACAGACGCTGATTTTGCTGTATCTTTTCTCCTCTCTGTGAGTAAAGCCTGTTCCAACTAGCATGTTGTGTGTTGAGTTCTCTTTGATGACTCCAAACCTATAGAAATGGAAAGATATTCCATGCTCTTGGATTGGAAGAATTAACATAGTTAAAATGTTCATACTTCCTAAAGCAATCTACAGATTTAATGCAAACCCTATTAAAGTTCCAATGACATTTTTCACAGAAATAGAATAAAGAATCCCAAAATTATATGGAACAACAGAAGGCCCAGAATAGCCAAGGCAATCCTGAGAAAAAAGAACAAAGCTGGAAGTATCACTCTCCCCAACTTCCATATATACTACAAAACTATAGTAATCAAAACAGCATGGAACTGGAACAAAAAGAGACACACAGATCAATGGAACAGAATTGAGAGCACAGAAATAAATCCACACGTCTATCTATGGACAGCTAATTTTCAACAAGGGAGCCAAGAACATACAATAAAGAAAGGAATGTCTCTTCAATGAATGGTATTGGGAAAACTGGACAGCCACATGCAAAAGAATGAAAGTCCATTATCTTATACCAAACACAATTAACTCAAAATGGATAACAACTTGAATGTAAAACCTGAAACCATAAAAATTCTGTAAGAAAATATAGGCAGTACACTCTTTGACATCAGTCTTAGCAGCATCTTTTCGAATACTTTTTCTCACCAGACAAGGGAAACAAAAGACAAGATAAACAAGTCAGACTACATCAAATTAAAAATCTTCTGCACAGCAAAGGAAACCATCAACAAAACGAAAAGATGACCTAACAACTGGCAGAATATATTTGCAAACCATACGACTGACAAGGGGTTAATATCCAAAATATATAAAGAACGCATACATCTCAACAACAAAAACACAAACAACCCAATTAAAAAATGGGCAAAAGATCTGTACAGACTTTTTTCAAAAGAAGATATACAGATGGCCAACAGGCACATGAAAAGATGTTCAACATCACTAACTATTAAAGAAACGCAAATCAAAACTACAATGAGATATCGCCTCATATCTGTCAGAATGGCTATAACAAGACAGGAAATAACAAGTGTTGAAGAGGCTGTGGATAAAAGGAAGACTCATACACTGCTGGTGGGAATGTAAACTGGTGCAGCCACTATGGAAAACAGAATGGAGATTACTCAAAAAAACAGGAATAGAAATAAATAATATATGATCAAGCCCTTCCACTGCTGGGTGTTTATCCAAAGAACATGGAAACAGGAATGCATAAAGATATATGCACCCCTATGTTCACTGCAGTATTATTCACAATAGCCAAGAGTTGGAAACAACCTATGTACTCATCAATGGATGAATGGATTAAGAAGATGTGGTATACATACACAATGGAATACTACTCAGCTATAAAAAAAGATGAAATCTTGCCATTTGTGACAACATGGATGGACCTTGAAGGTATTATGCTAAGTGAAACAAATCGGATGGGGAAAGTCCAATACCTTATGATCTCACTCACAAGTAGAAGATAAGAACAACAACAACAACAACAACAAACAATCACATAGATACAGAGATTAGATTTGTGGTTCCCAGATGGGAAAGGGAGAAGGAGGATGACAAAAGCGGTGACACAGCACATGTGTGTGGTGATGGATGGTAATTAGCCTTTGGGTGGTGAACACGATGCAGTCTACACAGAAATCGAAATATAATGATGTACACCTAAAATTTATATAATGTTATAAACCAAGGTTACCACAATGAAAAAAAAAATAGAAGATGCAGTGGACTGAGGCCTGTGGGCTCCTACTTCTGGGGGTTGGCATTGTTGTGATTACTACCATCTTCCACACGGTGAGAATCCTCCCTTGGGATTGTGAGATGGTTCTCCTTGCTTGATGTAAACACCATAGCATCTACAAAATAGGACACGCAGTAAAATCACTGTGCAGAACTGTCTCAATTTGTTCACTGTTCAGTAATCACACCTGGACTGAGGTTTAGTTCAGGGTACAGGAAATGGATAAAAGGGAACCTTAACATGCTGATGGTTCCCTTTCACTCTTGTAGAGTATGAGGTTGAAGGAATGTTTTGAATATCCATCGGGTACTGTGTTTTTAAATAAGCTTTAGTCTAAGAGTCTAGAACTATTATCCAGTTTCAGTAAGCTTGGAGGAACTCTTCTATGCTCTCAGCAAATGTTAAGAAAATACAACGCAGCATCAATAGTTTATTGAGCATTTATTATGTGCCAGGTTATGTGTTACAGGAATCATCTCCACCCATCCCTTACTATCCCCACTTCAGAGAGAGGAACATTGAGGATCATAGGGCTTAAATAACGGTTAATAACTGGCAAAGTCTAGCTGACTCCAAAGTCTGTGCTCTTAAACTTTATATTCATGCTTCCTGATTTTTTTCAAAGGAGAGAAAACGATTAGCTTTCTCATGAACTCATCAGTGCCTGAGAACTCTTTTGGCCTCGGTTTGAGTTAAAACTACTAAATAGCCATTTACTTCAACCATGTTTATTAAACATTCTTCTATACCAGGAATATTACTGATAGCCATATTACCAAAATGAATTAAAATCAAGGTGCAAAAATCTCCAATGATAATAACAGCAAATAGCCAATATTGTTCCCTATGTTTGAAAAGTATTCTAGGCAAAGCCAGAGTTAATGCTTTATATTTTCTAGTAGATCTTCTTAAAATTCTTCTATTTTTAGCTCTTGAAATATTGTTTGGCTTCTGGGTGACTAAAGCTACTACTGAACTTGGTTTTGTGTACTCTGCTTAAAAGGAAACAAACACGCTGTTTAAAGTGTTAGCAGGGATCTATGTAAAGACAGGAAGTGAATTTCTGTTATGAAGAGTGGAGGAGGCAAGCAGCCTCAAATCCACTCATTAACCCGTTTCACCTAGCATCACAGCCAGTGCCCTGGGAAAGTCTGTGATATCTCTTCTGTGGGCAAGAAACAGTTAGATCATATTTTAAAAGAATATCATTGATCCTGTATTTTTTTTTCTTTTTGACTTTCAAACACTTGATAAAGTGCAGAAAAGAGAAAAGGAAGCTGTCCTGATTACTTTACCTGAGATATGGAGTAGAAAGTCCTGGACCTAACAGGTGGGTCGTTTCGGAAAATCTATGACTGTATCAATTTCAAAGTAGTATGAATAGATGCTAAACCTTGAGCAGCTTGAATGAAACACTGCCAAACTTCTAGAGGTCCAGAGAGCACGACACAGAAGACTCAGTGAATAAGGCCTTTCAATATAGGTCTCTCATACATTTTTCCTTGAGTTTTCTGCTGAAACTGAAGGCTAAAGTAAAATAGAAATAGACAATTCTCACCTTGGTGACATATACTGACAGCAAAAATGATATTATGAATAGACCTCATTCTGCAAACTATCAGAAACAAACTCTTTTACTCTTAACCGAGAAACATTTGTATAAGCAGAGGGTGTGTTGATTTAACGCCTAGAGCAAGGACTAAACCCTTCTCTAGTACAACCCTGGCCTGATCAGAATTGTCTTTTGGAGAGGTATTCTGGGGGATTTTGCTTCCACAGGCCATAAAATTTTCCACCTTTACCCCGTCCAATGAGGTTTTATGTTCCTTTTAATGGGGTACTAGGAATTTTTGTTTCCATGATTAGGAAAATGGCCTAAATATCCATGAAAGCATAATACATTGGCTGAAACTCATTCATATTAACTATGAAGATCCCTTTCACTTTATTTATTGAGGGAGCTGAGATAAGAGAAGAGAGAACTTCTTGAGGTTCAATGTTGAATGAAAGAAGATGATAAGGAGTAGGAAAAAGTACATGTAGAGATAGTTCAGTTACTTAATACTGGGCAATATGTACTACTCTAACGCTTGCAGCAGCATTTCCCATGGGGAGTCTTACTTACCTGCTGAATTCAGGATGACTGGAACAGATGAGTTGATGAAACAGCCAAAGTTCAAACTCATTTATCCTGATGTTCGCAGAGGTCAGGCTTTCTTCTTAGAAGGAGACACATTTTAATAATGTCAGGAGAGTAGGAATAAAGTCATGTCAGCTTAATCCCTAGGAAGAACTTTTCCCTTGGCCATATCACCAAGTATGGCCTAAAAGAAGGGAGCTGATGCTGACAGCCATGTGAGAACACCCTGCCACCATCCGCATACACAAAATACAACCTACCCCAAAGGTCACGAGAAAAATCATCATTTCCCTTGCAATACTCAAATAGAATTCAATGGGAAAGCAATATTTGCACTCTGTTTTAAGAAACTTACTAAGATCAAATGACCCAAATATAATTTGAGCTTTAGTAAGAATGTATCAGCCTGTTAGTTTCTTTCATGTTTTAATATTAAGAGAAAAAAAGGTAACTTTTAATTTTTATTTTAAAAGAAATCAGAATAAAGTATATGTGTAGAATTGTCCCAGAATCTTGTTATGTTCAAAGTGAACACTGATCCAGTTCTGAACCATTTGCTGGTCTTAGATTTAGAAAAGGTTCTCTGCTACTCAGGTAAATTTCATGTGAATTTTGTGCTCAAAAAAAAGGGCAAGTTTTTAACCTCCAAATTGCCTTTCGCTGAAGCTTGTTGCTCAGTGGGCTCCCCAGCTGGTGCACCTGGCTGCAGGCCAGGGTGAGTCAGGGTCCAGCCACCATGATGCTCCACACGACATCACAGATCAGACAAGAGTGCAGACGATGAAAGAAGATGCTGTCACCCCGCAAGATGAGGTCTCAGCTGGGGGAAGTCTCAGAAATCCTCTAACCCATTATTAAAACGAAGATGAATTGGAGATGAAAATCTCCACTTGCTGGACAACTTGAATTTCATTTGGTTCAAAATTTTCTCTCTGAAAAAGAGCATATGGGCATAAACAAAAAGTACAAAGCTGGGGTCAGAGATCTTGTTTAGTTTGGAGATAGATACTAGAATTCTCCCACCAACTCAGCTCAGGTTTCATCTCATGGGACACTAGCTAAATTCTTTGATTTATTTGAACATTATCTTAAAAATGCACTTAGGAAAGACGATTTCATTTTCCAACTGATGATACAATCTATTCTGATATTGCTTAAAGCTACACAATATTGACTACCTTTCGGAAACAAATGAGTTTTACTTCATGTTGTTTTGTTTTATTATTGACACGCAATGACACTTATGACTGTCACACAACAACTCTCTGAATTTATATGACATAATTTCACATGAAGTCATCTGAGACGGGTCTCCGATAAGAAGCAGATCTAGATAAAAAGAGAAGAGAGATCCAATCAGTAAATTTAGAGATAAAACTGTAGAATATGAGAATTGGGAGTTTTACTAGAAATCATGTAAGTAAT
This sequence comes from Equus przewalskii, assembly GCF_037783145.1. Classification (NCBI taxonomy): domain Eukaryota; kingdom Metazoa; phylum Chordata; class Mammalia; order Perissodactyla; family Equidae; genus Equus; species Equus przewalskii. Next base: position 41,585,437 of record NC_091833.1, read on the forward strand.
TTCTAAAGTGTACAGATTTAGAATGTTATTTCTACAGAATTTTCTGAAAAAAATAGTTCCATTGTGAAAGAAATGTGAATAATGATGCATTCTGTATCCTCATCTGGAGAGGCTCCTTGTTCATTACCATATTACAAACCTGAGAATTTCTAAAAAATATTCTACGAAAAAGCTGTTGTACGTGTTTCTTCATTTCCCCAAGGTACTGTAGTGTGGTGATGACAGCTCAAAGAGACTTGGCTCAGAGTCCTAACTTTACTATTCATTAAGTGTGTGTACCTGGCAAGTCAATTAGCAACCCTAAACCTCGATTTCCTCATCTAGTAAGCGAGGGGTATACTATTTACTACCTAAGGTTGGGGTGAAGATGAAATGAGAAGATGATAGCACACCTCCTAGCTTTGCAGGGCCTCACACACAGAATGTGTTCTTCAAATGGTAGCTTAATTGTCTACAAGACACACTTGTGATGAAAATGTCACAGGAAAACATAGTTCTTATGGGAGTCAAAGCAATGCATCATTTTGAAAAGGAAATTGTAATAAAGTGTTGGTGAGAGTACGTGATACTTGCGATATATAGAGTCACTAGTAAGGTGTGAAATCTTTGGACTTCTAATATCCTCCTCTTTCCCTGACAGTTTAGTCATCTCCCATGGTTGTAGATTAGGTAATTATGTACAGTAATGATAAAGGTACACAATTTGGTATTGTCGCCTAAATTCAGGTTCTAACCTGCCAATTCCTAGTGTTAGAAACTTAGGTGAGTCACTTAGCCTTTTGAGCCAGTTTTCCTATTAGTAAACCATGGATAAAAATACTATTCCTCTTTGTAAGAGTTGTTGAAGACAATCAAACTATAGAGAATTTGCCATTTATTGAGGGCTTATTGAATCTTAGGCACACTTAATAGGTAATAAGTGCTTTACTTACGTTAAGTGAGCAACTGTTCATGAAAATGCTGCACAAACTACAATGCTATATGCAAATATTAGTTAATATTAATAGTTAATGCTGCTCTGCATGCCATGGTTTCTGAGTAGTTAACTAAATATCTGTGTGACTTCAATGCCTAGTAATTATATGAAGGGAGAAAAGAGGATATACTCAGTTCCCAATAACTTTGAACTCTTAAAGAGTGCTTAAAAATTTGTTCTAGGGGCCCGCCAGTGGTGTAGTGGTCAAGTTTGTGCACTCTGCTTCAGTGGCACAGGGTTTGCAGATTCGGATCACGGGCGTGGACCTAGCACTGCTCGTCAGGTCACACTGTGGTGGTAGCCCGCATAAAATAGAGAGAGACTGGCACCGGCACAGATGTTAGTTCAGTGACAATCCCTCACACACACAAAAAATTGTTCTAATATCAAATTTCAAACAATGTAAGAATCCGGGTTGAATTTGCCTGGCGCTATCTGGGAATCCGTCTTTTCTTAGCTCAGAACTTCAAGGTGTCTGCCCCTAAGCAACCGTGGATGTGGAGTTGTCAGGTCTGCATAAAACTTTGGTGGATGAACCCAATCGAAATTAGAGTACGTATTAGTATTTGATTTTTCATAAGAGGCCCTGAGGTTCAGACAGGCCAACCAACAAAAAGTTGGAGATTCAGGACATGAACCTAATTTTTAATTTAAAGTTTAAGCTATCTTGTACTGCATCTGAAGTATGAAGAAGAAAAGATCATTTAACAGATGATTTCTAGAGTTCAATCTGTATCAGGTAAATTGTATTAAAGGATTAATCTAATTTACTTCAAAAAGTGATTCCTGGGCATATATTATGGATTAAAAAGATAAATTTATTGCAAAAAGCTTTAAATGAGTTTATTTTTATATTCAGAAGTGGTTACCAAAAGCACGTGAAGAATGCTCAGTCTGTATATTTTTTGAGGACAAGAATTGTAGTCTCCCATAGTCCCTCTGTGGAGAAGGAAAGTAAACTGGGTAATTTTTGTTAAACTCTGGTGGTATATTTGCTTTTTGTTTTTGTTTTTCCACCTCTAAACTTTTTATGTATACTCTCTGAAACAGAAGGCAAATATTGGATAGTTAGATATATGATTTCCTAATCAATATCTGCCATTCAGGATAAAATTCCTTTAGGATTGAAAAATTTGGGGGAAATGGCTTATTATCATACAATCTGTACAGAACTTTCAAGCAGTGAACATGCTCTTCAGAGAGTATCTGTCAAACATCTTTGCAATCAAGATGTTGTGCAAGGTGGTAGATGGCATCCTGCCTTGAAGGAAGTTAATAATCCGGTGAGTGAGGTGCACAGACACGGAGAAGATTTATGTCATTGGGAACATACTGGGCCAGCACATATAATGGATCCTTTGCCCTGTGTGGATGTGCCAGCTAAGCTGCTCCTAGTGCTTTATCCATCCATCCACCTATTCATTCCTTCAACTCATAGTCATTGTGGGTTTATCAGATACTGGGAATTTACTAGTCTCTAGCGATACTAACATAAACCTATAAACGTTTCCTCAAGGAGTTTTACACTAGTAACTATGATATTGCAATACAGATTGATGTCATGATGTGGGTAGCAGAAGAAGCTATTGGAATATGCGGGATGAACACTTTGCCCAGACTTGAGAACTCAAGGAAGGCTTTCTGAAAGAAGTGACATCTGAACTGATCATTGAAAGAAGAGAAAGAGTAGCCCCAGCAAAGTGGGGGGAGCAGAGGGAACATCCAGCCTAGACAGGAGTACATAGTAAGAGCAGCCTCAACCTCATCTTATAGAACAAATAGAATTGGGCCAGTCGAATAATGTTTTTGAGAGAGGGAAAACCACATGTGGAGTTATAAAACAATTGAATCACATCATGTATATGAGGAAGCACTGGTATTTTGGTATAATCGTGTAAAATTCTGCAGTGACATAGACAGGACATGAGTCCTGAGGAGGAGAGGAGAGTCAAAATTAAAATGGACTTTGTTGTTATTAGATAATAAGAAACCATTGATAGGGGTCACACGGAGCAATTGCTTAGACTGACTTCCTCGGATTTACAGATACAGAAATGGAGATCCAGAGAGGATCTATGACTTGCCCAAAGGCATAGGGCCAGTTAGAAAAAAAGCTAGAAATATAACCCTGGTCTATGGTGGCCTGCTATACATGCCTCACCTTTGGGCATTTAGGTTATTTGGGAAGTTTAAAATAACGACAGATTGACTGTCTATCAAGTCACTGACAGAAGTGGCTCCTTCTCTCGGGAAGACGCTAAAGGAGGTTCTTTCCAGAGTAAACTCTGGGATGATGTCTAGATAAATAAGACAATAAGGCAATGCTTGTTTGTATTTGCAGTGAGTCTTGGTTTCTTCTTTTGTCTCACTCCCTTCACACCTCCCTTATTTTTGATTATTCATTGTCTCTCACCCTGAATATGAGTTTCAGGAAGGTCACTGTCATCTTGTCACAGACTGAGAGCTGTTTCCCCGAGTTCCCTGCAGCACAGAGTTAACACTGATTCAGATTAACTCTGGGTCAGCAGTGGGGCCAGGAGAGGGTTCTAACCCCCTGTAGACCTCACTTCCTTCTTGAAGAAGTGTCAGGGGAGAACACTTGCAGGATCCCCCTTTCCCTGGGCTTTCCGGCTCACTCCCTGCCCTCTCACCAGAGCAGGCCACATTTTCTCCCTCAGTCTGCAAGCTTCTGTTTTCTGCCTGGCTGAGCTCACCGCCTTCCTACTGCACCTCAGGGAATTGCCCTCTTATTACCACAATTACAATCTGTACACATTTCATTAAACTAATATCGCTTCGCACAGGCTTTCTCCGCAGAACTGCACAGCTGGAGGCCCATTTCTTTTCCTCAGCTTAAACACTTTGACAGGTTAAGAAAGCTATTATGGCTGAATAACAGGTGTTGCAAAACAATGTGCATTTGATGTTTAAATGAGAGAGCTTCTTTATTGACTGCCTTTATTGCAGCTAAGGCTCTCCTTTTTCACAATGACTGGATTTTTATTGTTTTTACTGCTTTTTAAAGTGTATTCTGTTGTTTCAGAATAGGTCCAAAGTGACTGTGTGTGGTTATTGTTATTCTGCTGTCCTTTCCTTTTATTATTATTATTATTATTTGTGCTTCTTGCTTTACTTTCCAGGTGAAGAATGGTTGCAGAAATAGAAGGGTTTTATTGGGTCTCTCTCTCTCTCTACTAGCAGCACACTTGCGTCGTGAACAACTCCCAGAGGGCCTCTAACAGGTCCTTCTCCATTATTTTGCCTCTGTTTATATTGCCTGCCTCAGTCCACTCACCTACCTTCCCGTGATCCAATGACTTGGCTCCCAAATGAGAAACAATAAAATACAAACAGAGGGATGGCTTACTGTTGTGTTTCCTTATCTGAATACCACTGTCACATTCTTTGTTAAGGACTTTCCTGCATAGAACATACACACTGATCTATAAGTTTTGGTATTTATCTTTTCTCTCGACATTTTATTTATTTTTCCTTACATTCATCCAGGTTAAGCAAATCTTTATTCCCCTTCTCTATTTCCTCACACAATATCATGCTCAGCAGGATATAGTCTGTTTTATTATTTCAATAAGATGACTTTTGCTGAAGAGACAGTCAAGTGTTAAAATACCATTTTTCAAAGGCAAGTGCTCAGTGAGAGAGAACACATGATTATGAAAGCATAGAAATGGATGGAAATAAAAGACAGCCTTAAAGTATTTAGGTTTGTATCCTTACAGAATCTAGTGTAGCGCTCTTCATATTGTAGGCACTCAAAAATGCTATTAAATCAAAGATAAGCCATAACGTACTTTTTTAAAGTAAATTTAGATTTCCTATTTAATTACATTTGATAGTAGTAACCATTGTAATTACCTCCTATTTGTTTTTGTGAAGCCAAATGAAACCATTTCTACGATTAGGTGAGACGCGTTTTACCCCACATGCGTATCTCGCCTCCTAGACTTGGGACAGTGCCTATTTCCCTGTGTGTCTTCATTACATAGGGCATTTCTGAGAAGAAAGTAGATGTTCAATAGGTGATTTCTGAATGAATTAACCTTAGTCCCTTGGGAGATGAGGAATTCTTCACCTGGGTGGTTTGAAGATCTCTTGAAATTCTAGGTAGAGTTTGTTTACATGTGCAGAAGTGGGGCAGTGAGAATTCTTGGTTTTCATTCGATTCTCAAAGGAATCTGTGACTCCAAAAATTTATGAACACCTCCTTTAGAAGGAAGTGCTTTGAATGATAATAAACATTTAGTAAATAAAGGAATTATTTATTGAGCCAGCAGCTTAAGTATATTTTTTCTGCTGTAAAGTTATGCCTAGTTGAGTATGGGATTTAGGAAACTGGATAAGCTTCACTTGATCTTATCAAAATATATTCTTAAATTGTTTAATTGCTTCTTCTCAGAGCCAGTGTGACTGCGATCCTCAATCTACAACTGTAACACAGATGGAGATTTTTAATAGCAATGCCCAAACTTGTACGGTCTCTAAGCTCTTCATGTTTTAAAAAGTGCTTTCTCATTTCAAAGACAACAGAAATCCAGGCTGCTAGAGTATTGATTCACTAATATCCCTGGGAACAGGTGAGGCCAGTTCTATTTTCAGGGGCTTCCAAGTACAGTGTGTGCCTGAATCTCTGCGATGTCTAATTCAATTATTAAAAAAAAAATTAGTAACCCTACATTTATGAAGCACATTTCTCCTAAGAGTTTCAATGAACTTCGTAAAGCTCCTGCACACTTTGTAGAGCAGGACTGTTATTCTCCTCATTTAACAGGTAAGGAAACTAAAATGCAGATGTTGTTCAATGAGTTTTCTCACGGCTATTTGGACCACGAATGGAGATGTAAATCAAAATATTAACCCTGGATTTTTTATTGGTTGGTTACTGCTTAAAATAGATATTTATAGCTTTAGGAAGAGCATTGCCAAAAAAAGTCTCCTAAAATTTATTCTCTTTCTGGTTTAAAATTGAGAAAAACCTTTACCTTAGGAAATTGGCTTTACAATGAAAGAAAAAATCTTTTATGTTTGCGTCAACAGGTTTAAGGTGTTACAAATATCTATCAATATATTGAGACGTAGTAAAACAGTATATGATGCAATAGTTTATGAAAATCCATTAGAATAGTTTTTAGAACTATCTGTCTCTTCGGATAATTCCACAGATATGGGTCATGCATGAATTTTCAGGAAGAGGTTTTGTTTGAAAGATGAATGAATGCAAGATGACTATCTTTGAAAGATAAATGAATGAAAGATGACTATCAAATTGAAAGGATTTCGCTTTTGATTTTTCCTTTGTCTCAACTATGTTAATTAAATTATTTAGCATGACACGGATTCCATTTATCATGTTTATACTTCAGGCCATTTTGAAACTTTGCATCTTTAGATATTTATGTGAAAGAGCATGAAAAAGTTAAATTCAGTTTTGCCTCTATGCAATCCTCCCTTTCTGAACATTATTACAAGGTATGACTATGTTTGAACAGATTCTTTGATTCAGCCTCTTGAAAATAATAGAATCAGTTGCCCATAACATTTCTGTCAATTAGATTGTATCTGTGCTGTCTTTCTCTTGTCCTAGGAATTGATCTTCTTGAAAGCATTTGTGTTATTGAAAGCAACGGAGCCTGGTAATGCTGGCCATTACCTTTACTTCATTTGCATTTTTGTCCAATATTTTATCTCCAAGTTCCCTTCTCTCCCCTGAAGTCCCCATCACTCCACTGCATCTCATCAGGTGCCCTCTCCGCCACGCAGAGGCAGCCTGCTGTGCAAAAACAAACTGAGTACAAACCACAGGTTGCCAAGCGTCTGGGGCTTCCTGCGCTTGTTCCTTAAGCCAGCAGCAGCTGGGGTGACCCAGATACAAGAACTCTTTTCCTCTCTCTGGGTTTCGCCATTTCCAGGAATGACCATTGTTGCATTACTTCTAGGATTTGAAAACACAACATGGTCTCTGCGGGTGGTACAATTTCCTCTGCTGGAAGAATGAGGGCACAATGTGAAACTTAAAACCCCAAAGAGCCAGAGGGTGAGTGTGGCAAAGCAGAAAATAGTAGCACGGTGTTCTGTTGTGCCAGCAAATATTCCTTCCAGTGTGTGTGGAAACAGTAAGAGACTTACACACTCACCTGCCTGGTTACGGGCAACGGGCACCAAAAATAAATGCAGTTTTCAAATACAATAGAGAAACAGGAGAATTTATTCAGTCTGGGCATAAATCTAAGCAAAAAAAGAAATGCCAAGAAGAAAAAACAGTCTGTGATTAATTTAATAAGATTAATTTTCTACCCAGTAACTGCTGAATAACTTATAAAGAACAGTCTCTAGTCACAGAATGAAAGAAATAAATTTCTAGTTTTTTGGCTTCTGCTGAAAAGGGGCTTTATCTATTAGTCAATATCCCTAAAAAATTTTCTTTATCTAAATCAGTGGTTCTTAAACCCAGGCCTGTGCTACAATCACCTGGGGACTTGGTAAAAATGTCGAGGCGCAGGTTCTCTCCTGCATCCATGTGTGGGCCTCTAGATTCTCTGGTAGCTTCCCAAATGATTCTGCCACACACCCATGTTTGCGAACCACTGACGCAAACCACGCGGGGGAGAACAAAAGCACTTTAAGGCTGTACATTTATTTATTTTTAAATTTTTTGTAGCATTTTAAGTTATAAAATGTAATGATAACTTTGGCACTATCTTCGACTCTTTCATGTCTCACATGTAATCCACAGCAAATCCTGTTGGCTGTCTCTTTGACACAGAGCCCAAAGCTGACCAAGTTTCACTGCCTTCACTGCTGCCATCCTATTCAAAGTCACGATGATCACTCACCTAGTCTGTCACAATGGGACAGTTTCCTTGATTCCACCCTTGCCACTCAGCTGAGTGTTCCTGCTAACACGTAAATAAGATCATATTCCTCTCCTTCGAACAATCCCCTGTGGCTTGCAGTGTAGTTTAGAGTAAAACCCCATGAGTTCTGGACCTCATTACCTCTCTTTCCTCTTCCCCTCACTCACGTCTCTCAACTATGCTGCCATCCTTGCTGGTCTCAGCACAGGCCGCTTGTGCTTCTGTCTTGGACTCTTGTCCTGGCATATTGCTTTGCCTGGATCACTTTCTCCCGAGGTAACCACCTCAATCACTGGCTTGCTTCCTTCAGATCCCTACACAGCTGGCTCCTCGTCAGAGACTATTTCTTGACTACCCTAGGTAGGATAGAAACCCAGATCATACTGATTTAATTTTCTTGTGGTGCATGTTTTCTTTTTCTTTTTTTTTTTTTTAACGCTTGTTGCCACGTGGAATATTCTATTCTATTTTTCCATTTACCCTGAATGTGAGTTTCATGAAAACCAAGACTTCATCCATTTTTTTCCGAGTGATGGTAAATTATCAGCATTCAATAAGGCTGATGAATGAATGAATATATGATTTACTCTCCAAACATCCCAAATTCACCAACTTGTTAGTCCTCCTGAGAATTAGGTAAATTTATGTGTGTCGTTTTATAACTGAGAAAACTAAGGCACCAACCTATCTATTTATTTGTGGGCATTTATTCAACTAGCATTTACCCAACTAGTGTAGAACCATATTTCCTCTCCCCATGCCCTAGACTTGTATCTGGAATTCAGGCCTCTCATGACTTCCAAACAAAGATCTTATTACATATCACCTCCTTCTGGACTTCAAATTTTAAATTTAAAAACAACTTTTGTGAAATATTATTACACAAGTTCACAATAAGATCTGTATTGTTGATAGTCATTCTGTGGACCCGGAAAATGTATCTAATTGCTTAAAAGAAAATAGACGAATGTGATAATCAAGCAAAGTTTTAATTCGTTCAGCATTCAAATCAGTATCTACTCTCAGGCAAAGTGAGTGTGAGTGTATTTCCTCATATGATTCTTGCACACACTCTCCACCCCTCTCCATTTGCAAACTGCGTTCACAGTGACTTCACATTCTTTCATCATCCGACATACCGATGTTTGTCCATATTTAATGTCCCATTCCCTCAAGGTCTTTGTTTCATGGTCAGAAAGCAATCTAACTAATTCCTCATAAGATATTCATAACTAAAAAAGTCTTCACATGATCACCTAGGGGCCACTGATTTTCTGAACCAAACACCAGATCTGTTGTTTGACAAATGAGTTTTGTGTTACCTCCGTGTATAAGAAATGCTTTATGAGCTTGATTTTTCAGGCTAAGTTTATTTACTTATGAGAATAATAGGGCAGACTAAAATATGGGCAATTTCAGATAATACCTGGTACATAATATCCTTGAATTATTTGATTTTTAAAAATTTTAACAATAATTATTCAGATTGTATTGTAGTATTTTAGGTCCTCACCATTGAAAACTATATTTTCAGGTAGAGACGGATGCCTTCAATACACCTCTCAAATCTCACAAAGTAAACAGGTGTATATAGTTCACCTATGAATATTTTTAATATTACTTTAGAATCAGGATACCAAAACAGAATATTTAACTATAGGCTTTGCTTATTTGGGCATATTCAATATAATCCCTAGATAGAATTCCACAGACATTTATGATAGTAAATATAAGCAAGAGAAGAAAAATATTAAATGTGTCAGTGATTTTCTTTTTTAAGATTGACTTTGAGCTAACATCTGTTGCCAATCTTCCTTTCTATTTTTTTCCTCCCCAAAGCCCCAGTATATAGTTGTATATCCTAGTTGTAGGTCATTCTAGTCCTTCTATGTGAGATGCTGCCAAAGCATGGCTTGATGAGCAGTGTATTGGTCCATGCCCAGAATCGGAACCTGCGAACCCTGGGCTGCTGAAACCGACCTGACAAACTTAACCGCTCAGCAATGGGGCAGGCCAGTCAGTGATGTATTTACATCTATTAAATTTAAGAGTGAGTGAGTTAAAATACAATTTATTAATGGCAAATGGCTAAGTGGCTAAGTGGATAATTTTTCCCTCTGAAGGAGGTTTTCCATATAGTGACAGTCTTTGCTTTATAAGAGCTTATTCAGAACCCTTAACGTTATCCTATCGAATGTATTTAGAATGTGAAAACTGGGGTGTGAGCCTTGAATTGAGGCTGTGACATGAGTTTTGCAGGCGAGGGCCAAGGAGATGGCTTGGAAACTGTGTCACCAATCTAAGCATTGGGAATGAGAACTCCACAACAGAGCGCCCACCCTCCACTAAGAAAGTCAGAATTGGTTCCAACAAGCCTGACATCCCTACTTTCTCTTCCAGAAGTCTACAGATCCTAGGGCACATGGACCCAAAGAGAACCTCCAGACATATTCTCAGAATTAATGAGAGTTCAGCAAGTTTCCCCAGTACAAGATTAATATATAAAAGGACATTCCTGTATATCAAGTTATAAAGTGAAATTTATATTAAAAAGTTACCTATGATAGCACCAAAATCTATAAAGTACTTAAGAAAACATGCACTAAATGATAATAGTTTATCACTTTATGGGCTAATGCTAGCTATCATAAATTTCCTATGTGCTTATATTTCTCACATCATTAGTTAGAGAAAATAGATATGTCCATTTTATGTCCTTTAGTGGAAGCTTGTTAACTGTGCTGTTCCAATCTTTTGTACTCTTAGTATATTTTTCATGGTATGTCATTTTCCAAAACAATTTTTTTGGAAATAATTGTGATCATTTTTAAGCATTAAGAGTACACTGCAATGGACGCTGTGGAGGGAACACAAATGTCCACATAGTGCCCTTATCACTGTGATTATGACTTGGAATGAATCAGAATATGTGTGCCCTCACCTACCGATGCTATCCCTCAGAGGAGGGCGAGCAAAGCAAAACACGTGAGCAAACAAAAACCGATTTTCTCAGGTACACTGCTAATAAAGCCTCAATATATAATTGTATGTTGATTTTTTCCCCATTTACTAAGAAAAATGTGGCTTTGAAACTAAGTAAAAACTTTTTGCCTTAGGGAACTTTGTGTAAGCGTTTTGGAGGGTATCTCACAATCTGACATAAGCTGTTTTCTGGTCTGGGGTTCTTGTTTCCAGCCAGAGCAAAGTCCATGAAAAGTAATATAAAATAGCCTTGTTTCCCACTCTTTTGCAGTGTTTCAACTTCTTCCACCTATCAATGAAGAAAGTAGTGCTTCTGATAATAGGTAATTGCTTTAGATAATAAGTTTTAGGTGGCTTAACAAGTCTTATAGTTCAAAAATTGATTTACCTTTTAAAAGAGAAGTGAGTAAAGATGGCAGTGAATTCTCTGGTTATTCAAGATACCTATGCTAAAATGAGAGAAGTAGGCAAAGCATTTGAGTTTAAGTAATTATTTGTCAAATGGGTAAGATTCCTTTTTTGCCATGTATTTATGGTATAAGGCTATGGCATATCATGTTTTTCAAAAAGGGAGAATGACAAAATTTCAAATCCCATACGATCTTCTAGAACCTGGCCACTTCATCAATCAAGAGAGAGAGTCCATTTGCCTTCTGCTTAAATTAGGCAGCTCTTTGTGACTGCCTTGGCAAACAGAATGCAGTGATGCTTTATAACTTTCAGGCCAGGTCATAAACTCTGACATAGCTTCTATCTGGCTCTCCCTCATATCCCAGTTCTCTTTTTCTACGAATGGTCACCCTGAGAACCCAGCCACCATGTCATGAAGAACTTCAGGCCATATGTAGTGGTCACAAAATTTGTGTTCTGACAAATAGCCACAGCTAAGGTCTCAGCTGAATGACAAAATCAGCTGACAGCCATGTGAGTAACCAAGCTTTCAGATGATCACAGGTGGACTTGGAGCCACCTTACGTGATGCTAAGTAGAGCAGAGACAGGCTATCACTGCTGAGCCGGCTCAAACCACAGATTCAAGAGCAAAATAAACGTTGCCCTTTTAAGCTGCTCAGATTTGAAGTGGTATTCTGCACAACATTAGACGAGTAGAAAAAGGAGAAATAAGAATTTAACACCAAGAACCAAAACTACAAATTCTTCAATATTTTTCATATTTTATGTGAATTGACATGTTGATTTCTCATAATTCTGTTAACTTTGGTTTTCAATATTTTGGAGTGATGTTCTTAGAAGCATGCATGTTTTAAATTAATATTATATATATAATGAATCAATTCATTTTACGTACGTGCAAATTTAGAATTATGATGTTATATATTTGAAGAAGCATTCAATATTTAGTACATTCAACATTTAGTACAAGCATTGTATTCCTAATAAGTTTTTTATCTTAGTATATCATTTATTTGATGTTTATATAGCCACACCAGCTGCATTCTGGATAGCATACGCCTAGTGTATTTTATCCATTCTGTTTTTTCAAATCTTCTCTGTCATTATGCTATAGGCATGTCTCTTATTTAAAAAGTATACACCTAGATTATTTTAAAAAATTGCAATCTTTGAATTTCAACTGGTGAATTTAATCCACTTATACTTATTGCAATTAAGAACATAATTGTATTTATTTTTCCATTTTATTTATTTGTATATTTATTTTATAAAGATGGGCAACTAAGCTAACATCTGTTGCCAATCTTCTTCTCTTTTTTTAGTTCTTCTCCCCAAAGCCCACCAGTACATAGTTAGATATTCCAGTTGTAGGTCCTCTGGCTCTGCTATGTGGGACACCACATCAGCATGGCTTGGTGGCTGGTGCTATGTCCGTGCCCAGGATACAACCCAGTGAAACCCTGGGCCACTGAAGTGGAGCTGGTGAACTTAAACACTCAGCCACAGGCCTGGCCCCTCCATTTTATTTTGTACTTCCTTTTTACCCAGCTATCTCCATACATTTTTCTCCCCTTCTTCATTGCTATCAGGGTTTTTTTCCCTTTGATTTATTGATTTTTGTCTTCTCTAGATTGGAAATTATACATTACCTATTTTTTTAGCGTATACTCACATTTTTAGTTTGCATATGTAACAGTCTGAAATAAATCCACATCCCAACCCTCGTCTTGAACAGTTACAGGAAATTAGAACGCTTTAACCCTCTTCATCCCTCGACATTTTTCAGGTCATTATTTTTCCGTATTTTAATTCTATTTTGTTATTCTAATTCTATAGACTAGTCAGTATTTTGTCATTGTTTTATGCACATTACCACATGCTAGCAAAAGTTTTAGTCATTATTCCTTGCTATATTTCAGTCTAGCTTTTGAAGTTCAATTTCCATATTTCTAAGATGGAGCTTTTAGAACAGCCTTCAGTGAATGTAATGGTAGAAAACACTCACTGTTAACTGGAAAATATTTTTACTTTGCCTTCATTCTTGAATAATAGTTATGGCAGAGATTATTAATACTCTCTAAATATCCAAGTACTCTTGTCCCCACATTCAATTCACCAATTAGATCTATTACTCCATCTGAAACATTTATCTCAAATCTGTCCTTTCTGCTTCATCAAATTCCACCCCTAGTCTAAGTCTTTTCTCTTTATTGCCTGGATTACTACAGTATTCTCCTAACTCTTCATCCTTGCTTGCCTCTAATTCTTGAGCGTGATCTATTTTTTAAAAAATATGTGTAATATTTTGTTTAAAATCACTCAATAGTACAGAGAAAAATGCACTTAAGAGTATAATCTAAATTCTTGACTCTGACTCATAAGGTTGGGCATGGTTTGTTCACTGCTCACCACTTGTAACGTACTGTTTTGAGCCTCAAAATGAAAACTGTGAAGTTTTTTAAGTACCCTAAGAAAACACAGTTAGAAAAGTGAATATGAATGATTCTTTAATATTTTTAGCCTAGTGTATGAATCTACCATCTGATGTCTTCCTACATTTCTTCACTTTCAAACTCAGTTTACAACACGCATCGTTAGGAGTAGCACTGTAATAATTTAGGTTTTAGATTGAACACAATTATCTTTGGGGCAGCAAATATATTCCCATTGCTGATGAGTCCACTTATTAAAGTTTAGAGAGTATCACTCTGCTCCACCAAATGCGGCCATGAAACTCATCATGAATATTGAAGGAGGGTACAGTTCACATCTGAAAGAGTCTAACTTCATAACTTCAGACAACCTTCAATTTAATTATTTTTGCCTTAAAGTATCTTTCTGTTAAGAGTGTGTTGAAAAATTGCCAGGAAATTAAATACCTAATAGATAGTAGGCATAAAAGTTTGTTATCAACTTTAATATATCTTTTTAAACTCACATAAGCAAATAACAAAAGCATCTTTTAAATAGGCATGCCTCCCAAAATTCCAAATACACTACGATAACCTGGAAATTAATCATCAAAGTGCTATCTCATTAGGTGGCTTTTGAATTCCTTTGGTTGGTTTGTTGTGTTCATTTGTCTTGTATCACTTGGCCCTTCCAAGCTTGTGACTATCTATTTCTCAATGGAGGTAACACCTTCGTGTTGGCCATTTCTAACGTTTATGTAGCTTTCCACTAGCATGTAATAGAGCAGTTCTGTGCAAACTTATATGATCATATGAATTACCTGAGGATCTTATTAAAAATACTAATTCAAGCCTCCTCTTCTGGAAGTTTGTTTGGCAGACACTGCCAGTGCTCCATCCATATTCACTCTGGACTCCCTATTCTAGCACGTTTACTGCTTCCTACTGTAAGCACTTGCCACTCTCCTCCTAGATGCTCTTTCTTGGCCATAGTGGCAGACAAGAAGTGATGAAACATTCACATTGCTAGAAATAGACCTCAGACAAAGACTAATGGAAGCTGGAACTTCCTCTCCCTTTGGGGGGGATAAGTATTTACAACTATTTATATGGTTCCAGAGTTCAACAATGCTGAATCCCAGCTACCCTCAATGGTAACCTCCTTGGTAATATGCAACTTGTTGGCTTCCTCTCCTTCTTTGTTTCGTTTTCTTACTCCCTTCCCACTGCTTCTAGGATCCCCTCCCAAATACATTATTTGCACTCAAATGCTTTTCTCAGAGTTTTCTTTTGAGGTCACACAACTTGAGAGAATTGGATCGGCTTGGAGTGGGACCAGGAATCTGTGTTTATAACAAGTATTCCAATATGATTCTTGCAATGTCAGGAGTGGTATCCTACCGTGAGATAATCAATTTTTTTTATAACCTGCAGTTTTATTCTCTTTGAAACTTCTGTGTGGTGGACAACACAACTATGGACTACTCTTCTATATAGATATTTTCTTTGTTCTCTTCTTGTATAGTTTTCTGAAAGATTTTTATATCTTTGAGTTCCAATCAACCTTCATTCCAGTTATTGCAATCTCTTTGGTATTTTTGCTTATTTTCATGGCAGCCTATATAATTATGAGTTTATCATACATTTAAAAAAATTTGCTACATAAATTCTTGACTTTATATAACCTGTGATACATTGCTAAGGAATCAGCATTGATGGGGTTCTATTCTTACAATTTCAATAAATTCCGTGTTCTTTCATGTGATAGCTCAGATTTAGTCACATTGAATAAATTTTGTGATACAAAGTGAATAGTGGTAGGGAGAGGAAAGGACTTTTATTCAAAATGACTATATAAAATATTCCCTGTTTTTAGACCTTCTCAGTAGTGGATACTATAATTGATTGCCAAGATACTTCTTTAGGATCAAAAGACATATTTCACCACCTTCCAGGAGTGGTGCTGGCTAATAGCCCTCATCCTTAAGCCTTCTCCAGAAATTGCCCTCTGGTTGAGACTGCTGCCACAACCCAGGTTACATTCCTTTCTCAGAAACAGACTACACTCAATGACTGATCAATATGTGAGTATAAAGGTCTGGCCTCCTTGCCACAAGCAGGTTGCATCTAAATGGTTATTCCAGCTTCAGAACTCCCGTAGAGGGTAAGCTGAGTCTTGTGTGGAATGTACAACAAAATTCTTCCTTGCTCAATCCTGCTTTATCCCTTTCCTTGTACTAGGTGTTGATCCCAAAAGTACGCCCTAACAAATTTTCTGCTTGATAATCTCCATCTCAGAATCTTCTTCCAGAAGAACCCAACTTGCAGCATTTGGTTCTATGAGTGGTCTTAAGAATGGTGTAAGAAAGCAGATGCTGAGATGGGAATCTGGAGCTGATCATCCTTCAGCTCTGAGGACTCCATCACTGGTTGTAGATAGAGTGCACACAGCCGCTGGCATAAGGTGGCCAATGCAATCCTTAAACTTTCACTAGTGGTGACCCGGGATGATGAGACTGTGAAGGGACTGCATTAATAGGGCCAGTGTATCAGATGTTTGAGAACAATGGGGAATTAGTAGTAACTATAAGGATAATGGAGATAGATGTGTGTTGCTAAACATAATCCATGCTTTGGAAAAGGATAATGAAAAGCTGAGAGGATTAACTTGGAATTCAAACTAAGTGTGCAAGTCAAGGGTCCTCCTGGTAGAATATAAAAAAGCACTCACTTTTCTAATCTTGAGGACAGAAAAACCTACAGACCAGGACTCAATCATAAGTATGGCAGAGCTCCTAAGAAAGTTGCATGTCAAACCTAGTCAAGTTGGCTATCCAACGGTCAGGGCCCAGTGTCATGGAATGCGACACCTGTGTTGAGGTGCTCAAATACTGAATTCCTCGTATTCCTGAACTCTCATCCTGGCAAAATGGCCCCTTCCTCCTTATTAAGGGTTAGTGATTCCCCTGGCTTAAGAAAGACACAGAGGCCTCTGCATCCAAGAAAATATGACACATACATCCCCAACCCTTCTGAATCTCTCCTATCTGCACTCCTAGACATTAAGACAAAAATTAGGTCTAAGTCTCAACATATTCTAGCTAGGGAAGTGCTGTGCCTGCTAATGGAGAAAAATAACTACTCCCAAGGAGGTGTAAAACCTAGGCAACATGCACTGGTAGGAACTAGGAGACGCTCATGGGATTTATTCTGAGGGTGATATATCAATGGAGGATAAGAACATAAAGCTGGATAAGTTATCAATATGGGTGCAGTGTCATGGGGTATAGGATTTAGCTCCCTAACAAAGATCTCAGCAACACACTTGTAGAACTGAAACTGAAAACGAATCAAGTAACAACACAAAGTAACATAGAAATGCCAAAATCGTCATAGCAGACCGAGGAGAAGGGATGTAAAGCCTCAGAAAAGAGGGCATTCTAGCCCTTTAGCATGAGTATACTATGTAAGGTCTGAAATGCCACCAATGACTGTGTTCCTTGGGAGCACCTGGAGTTTTCATTATTTACCAAAGAAAAATAAGGAATGTGTTGGTGATAAGGGAATCAGCGATACTAAGAAGTTCAGTTATGCCCCTTCTCTGTTAAGGTAAGGTGGTTGTTAGGATACGCCATTACAGAACTGCATTTTTGGAGAGCGATGGGGATGATAAGACCCCCAAGCAATAGAGGACAGGTGGGGAGGCTTAACAAATGGAATCTAGGTGGAAACAATTACTGTAATTAGTGGCAAGGTCATAGTGTGGAGGGGAGAAGGAGGGGCGGCTTGACACACAGAGAGTTATGAAGATGGTTGATAGAACATGGCTCCTTTAGGAGCAAGACAGATGGTAGCCAATAAGGGTATGGCTCAATCCGAATAACAAAAAGCAATTAAGTATGATGATTAGGAGTTTAGGGCAGTTGTTCCAATAAAATTGCATGATGCTTTGCCCAGTTTTAAGAACAGAAACCCACTGCCAGCTCTCATTACATACCACACCATCCAGAAGTTTCCAGCCTGATACAGTGATGGACTAGTGTGTTGAAGGCACAACTAAAGCACCAATTTATAAACAATACCATGTGAGCATGGGGCACCATCATCCCAGATGCAGTGTGTACTGAAGGTGCTATGTCTCCAATAGGCAGAATCTATGGATCTAGGAACCAAATGCCGGAGGCAGGAGCAATTCTGCTCCCCGTCACTTCCAGTAACTCACTTGGGAAATTTATCTTTCTCATTCCAGCAGTCCTGGGCTTTGTGGGATTAAAGGTCTGATTTCCGAAGGGAGAATGCCTCCACTTGGGCACGGACCAAGAGATCCATTGAACTGTAAGTTGTGACTTTTCCTTGAGGACTTGGGCTCCTTGTGCCAAGATACCAGAGAGCAAGAAGAGGAGTCACCATCCTAGCAAGAGTACTAGACCCCAATAATCAGCCTGATGTTACACAAGAGAGATGAAGGAAAATGTTTGGCACCAAGTGATTCACTTTGGTACCTGTTGTTACTTCCTTGCTCAACTGCAATACTAAATGGACTAGTGTAGAAACCATAGCCTGAAAAGGACAGGCTGAGATCCCATAGGGGTGAGCATCACAGTCATATTACCCAGTAAGCCACCTAGACCAGCTGAAGTGTAGCTGAGGATAGAAAAATCTAGAATGTATTATAGGGGGAAGAATATGAGTATCAGTTGTGGTCCCGGAACAAGCTGGAGCAATGGGGGCTGTAGTTTATCCATTAATCTTCTTCTTCTAAGTTTTCCTAAGGAAAATAGGTATACCAGAGTCCTGGAAGATCTATTCCAAAAACTTATACAAAGACATTGATCTGAGAGGTACAAGGAGTGGAGTGGAGTGGATGCCGTGATGTTGCCCACATCTCCTTCCAGGGCTCAAAGACTGAGTCTCCCAGCTGTCAGCTGATTACCCCCAACTGTCAGGGCTCTCTGGAATTGCCCTCAACTGGAGAGATCAGCTTTTTCCAAGATCACACTCCTTTCAGAAGTCAACACTCAATTGAGAGGTCAGTATAAGACTATGGCATTCTCTCACTGCAACTCCAAAGTGTCATCTCGGCTTCAGAGTTTCCTCTAGGGCCAGTTGAGGCCTTTGTTGAGACATCCTCGGAGCCCAGTTTCTCCCTTTGCTCAATCCTGCTTCTTCCTTCTTCCTGCCACGGCTGTTGATCTTGAGAGCACTGCCTATTGCACTCTTCACCGCCGAGTCTTCTTGGGGACTGAACACCTTCAAATTCCCTTTGCTCTTCAACTAATCATCTCTCTCAGGTAAGGTCAATTTATTTTCTGTTTTAAAGAATATGCTGTACTACTCTCCTAATTCAAAACCTTTTCTCAGGGTGTCTGGCTTCAATGCTTTCTTTTTCTTTGGTGGCAATCCAAACTATACCCCAATTGTAAGGCACAGTTAACATCTCAATCTACATTGAATATTCTGTGCCCTGATTACCTACAAGACTATTTATACTCCCCATTTCCACGAAGCCATATAGGTTATATTTTCATGTAAATGTATGTTTCTGCTAAGTGAGAGAATCATTCCCTAACATTTGAGATTCTGTTTTAAACATTTTGTGAATTCACTAATAAATCCTGTGTAAAAGTGGGCACATTATAAAAGGGCATCATGTATTTGTGGATATGTTGTACTTAAGTAAATGCCACCCACGCCTTTACTCCTCTGGTTCGTCACCCTTTAGCTCGCTGCATTCCAGTTCTACCTTGAGGTACAGGCTCCCTTTCTAAGCCATCCTGCCCACAACCCTATGGCCAACATCAATTACTGGATCAAATGTGGCAGAAAGAAGCCTCAGCTACTGTGGTTTCTCTATAAATGTTGGCATTTAAATGAGTGTCAGAATGAAAAAATGATTAACCTGATTAGATCAGTTCAACCAGACCTAGAATCTTCTGACTGAACCATGATTAACCAACTGTTGCATAAATCTGTTCACCTGCATGAACACACCCTGCCCCTCTACCAGCACTCCATGTCCCCCTATCTTGCATGTGGCCATCCAGTTAAGAGGTACTGGTAGGGAGAATGGTGAAGTGGAAGAAGCCGAGGCTCACTGAGCCTCTGGGTTATAGCATTTCCTATCTTCACATGACACTGGGGTCTACCGTTCTTCCTTCTACTCTATCTGGTGACCAAGGATGGTGGCCCTGCTCTAAACCCCAACCAGTGCCTAAGGGACCTGGTACTTCACTAATTCCTGCCAATCCTCTGACCCTAGATTGAAATCCTGCTTAGTTTACCTCCAGCCCATATCAGAAGGTCCTTCTCTGTATGGACAAATTGCTGACACAGAACACCACCCTGCCTCATTTCAGAACTGATTTTTTTTTTTTTGAGGAAGATTAGCCATGAGCTAACTACTGCTAATCCTCCTCTTTTTGCTGAGGAAGACTGGCCCTGAGCTGACATCCGTGCCCATCTTCCTCTACCTTATGTGTGGGATGCCTACCACAGCATGGCTTTTGCCAAGTTGTACCATGTCCACACCCTGGATCCAAACCAGTGAACCCGGGGCCGCTGAGAAGCGGAACATGCTAACTTAACTGCTGCGCCACTGGCCAGCCCAGAACTGATTTATTACCTGAGCCTCCTTTATTGCTATGTCCTAGGATGCAGACTGGGATGCTTGGTGTGTGATATCACCCAAGCTTATAGTCCTTGGACACAGGGCTTCAAAGGCAAACTTGCTCTCTGTGCTCAGACTTTTGCTGGTAAATGTATAGAGTAAGGGAAACTTCTCCAATAAACATCACTTCCTCAGTTCCATTCTGGACGCCGCTGCATTGATTTCTAACGAGTCTTGATCCTCCCTAGTACATTAGTTTGCTAGGGCTGCCGTAACAAAATATCACAAAATGGTCGGCTCAAACATGGGCATTTATTTTCTCATAGTTCTGGAGGCTAGAAGTCCTAGATCCAAGATGTCAGCAGGTCTGGCTTCTTCTGAAACCTCTCTTCTTGGCTTGCAGATGGCTGCTTTCTTGCTGTGTCCTCATAGGGTCTTTCTTCTGTGCGCTCCATCCCTCGTATCTTTTTTTGTGTCCTGATTGCCTCTTCTTATAAGGACACCAGTCAGATTGGATTAGGGCCCACTTTAAGGGCTTTGTTTTAATTTAATGACCTCTTAAAAGGCCCTGTCTCCAAATACAGTCACATTCTGAAGTCTTGGGGGTCAGGACTGCAACATATGAATTTTGGGGAAGGGGGGACACAATTCTGCCCATAACATGTAGCATGCACACTGCTCCTTGTTGCTGAGCTCTTTGCAGTTCTCACAGTCAAGCCTCTCGTTTATCAATTAATGTCCTCCATAGCAACTCACCACCATCGAAAAGCAAACTAAAGAGCTTCCCCAAATATTTTGACATCATTCCTGCTATTAATCCAGCTTAGTTTTTCTAAATAAGTTAGATTAATTTATTGGCCTCTACTTTGATTTTTCAAGTAACAAGTTAGCAATTCAAAAATGAAAAAAACTCTTGCTCCTCTTAGATCCTAAGTATTTCTGTACAGTCCAAGAAAAAAATATTATGCTTTGTTTAATTGAATACACATATAAGACAGTAAATTCTTAACTGTTTAAATTTGTGGCTTTGATCTCTGTTAGAAATCTTCCACTTCAAAATATCTCCACTCATTCTCAATATACTCTAGGAAATTATGCTTTTCTGTGTGAGGGAATAAAAACACATTGTTTACATAGTCAAAATATGTATGAGATTTATAACAACATAATGAGAATTTGAGAGAATAGGGAGATCCTGAAGATTTAGAAATATTGGTCTAAGATGTCATAGATTCATATATTACTTCGTAAGTTTATCAAATCTATGGCTGAATTTCAATCCTAGAGTACTCTGATACCCAGACATAGGTAAGGTTATAAGAATACAGAGCTGCAAATATCTATAAAGATTGTCTTTGTTACAATGCTGAGGGAAGCACCAGGATTTGTGCTATTTTATCACTGCTCAGAGCCTGACTACTCCTGATGGCAAATTTCAGATGATAGATTTGTCAGGAAATTAAAATGCCCAGGAGTGGCTATCAAAGGGTTATCTGAAGGATCTCCATTATTGACATCAGAGAAAAGAGAACTTGCAATGATATATAATTTTAATTGGACTCTGTCATGACAGGCTGACCACTTGCCCATGGTTATCCTAAGAAAAAATAACATGAAGGGGTGTTAAATTTGCTATACATCTTCCTGGGTTGCTTGGAACAACTGTGACACTTTTTAATTCATTTAAAATGCCCTTTGTCCCAGGGTTTCATTTTTAAAATTTCTTCGACAAAGAAGTAATAGAGGGAGGGGCTCTCAAGTCAGTGTGAAATTATCTGATGAGGAACCTATACCCAGATTTTACACAGGCAGTGTACTATAAAAAGTGTATATTCCTTTATTTCACTTTTTAATATGCGGCAAATGGAAGAAATACTTTCAAATCTCCCCCCCCCAAAACGCTGTTTCAGGAGTAAAAACCAAGGATGGAATGCAGTTAAATAATATACTGGATTTACCATAATAACGTCAATTTTACTGGGTCCTTGAAAGCACTTAACATTTAACCCTCTTAAATCTGATTAGTTGTTTCTCTGGCAGTTCCTGGAGAACAGAGGTGGGATAGTCTGGGCCTGAAAGGCCCCCAGTCTTCAGATCCATTTTGTTTTGCCCTCGTGATGTTGGTTCTTGTAAGACATAAAAAAATAAATAAATTTTTTTATGGCTATTTTCAGATAAGGCCCATTTTCCTTGAAAAAGGAAATTGGAAGATCTGATTATACCACTTCCTAATTCCTGCATAGTAAGACATCACCTGCGAGTTTATTATTCTTGAAAAATTGAAGGGAAAATGAGTTTTGCTTTCCTTTTCCAAGTAGAATATCCTTTTCTAACTCCAAAAAAACCTACTGATGATCAAATTTTAAGTTTTAATTTAGTTCATTTTTCTAGATAAGATTGTTGGTGAAAGGAAATAAAGTGTTCATTACCTTTTGCCTTGAGATCTTCAAAAAGACATTCTATCTGAGATCACGCAAGAGTCCATTAAGGTAAGCTTGAAGTGATTATAATTATGGGTTTGATCATCACGTTTTACACATCTTTCTTTTCACTTCAACATCTATTATTGAACACCTGTACTGAGGTCAAAACTGTACTGTGGGCTTTGAGAGATGCAAAAGGGATACGTGCCAGTATTTTCAAATGAGGATATTGAGAGCTATTTGGAGAAAGAACAAATACACAAATGGAATAGTACTAAAATAACACAAGATCATGCATATTTAGAAGCCAACAGAAACTGTACAGATAGTGTTATAACCTCAGAGAAGGGAGGTATCAATCCAAACCAGAGCGAACCGTAAAGACTTCCAGGGAGCAGTGACTCATAAATTGCATGTGTGAGACTTACAGTCTCAGCAAACAGGAAATGGTGTTCAAAGCAGCAATGTAAATGCTCCACGGCAGAAATGATCTTGAAATATCTACAAAGACGCTAGTTTGGTTTGAATAGTTTGGGGTAGTAATGAGAGCAAAGGATGAATACGCAAGGTATCAAAAAGGCATGATAGGCAAAGAAAAAGTCTTATTTCCACAGTCACTTTTACTTCATTTTTATAGTTGTTTTCAAATTTAACATAACTCAAGTGTTAATACCCATTGCATCATTGGAAAATTCATAATAAACTAAGGAGGTCTTGTCAAACCCTAAAACCCCTCAGAAGTAGCTATGATCTTAGGCATCAGACTGCAGAGGTGCACTAATTCTCCTTTTCGTGTCTGATGTCCAGACCCCAGGAAATGAACAGAAACCATCTTCTCACAAACCACTGAGGCTAGGTTACAAAATCAAGGTGTACATATATGTGCAACCAATGTGCACATATATCCATTCAAAGGTAAATAAGACATATCCTTGTCTTCAAGGACTTCACAATTGTATAGGAGAGACACACATACACATCCATGTTAGCGTACTCTGGATACACAAAAGAAATATACTATCCACAGTAAGCAAACTATGTACAAGACAGGACAGAATGAAGTACCACTCTTTCTGCAGGAGTTTACAAAATACTTCAATGGAAAAGATTATTCCTAATTAGAATTTAAACAGAAGAATAAAATTTTGCAAAATACTTTGAGACTAAAAGTTATTCTAGGCAAGGCAAATGACATGGACAAAGGCAGGGAGGCACGTAACACCCATAATGTTAGGGGAACCACAGGTATTTTGATATTATTGGAGTCTTAAAAAACCAGGAAAGTAGTGCTGAGAAGTAGTCAGCAACTAGATCATTAAGGAGTTACAGCTTCATTCTAGTCCTGGAGAGCCACTGAAGTGTTTAAGCCAGGAAGAAACATGATCAGATTTACATATCAGAAAGATCACTCTGTCTGCAGTGAAGAAAATAGATTAAATATAGTCCAGTGTGTAGGCAGGAAGCTCAGTTAGGTGGCTGCTACAAGAACCCAAGTATAAGATAATAAGGGCTTGAACGAAGCCCAACAGTGAGTAGAGAGGGGAAAGTATGCCTCTGAGAGCTATTTAGGAAATAAGATGTACAGGAGTTGATTATTTAGTAATAATAATGATCATGGTAATGATCATAACAATACCTAATGTTTATTGAGGGCTTATTGCAGACTAGGCTCTGTACTGAGTTTTCACATTAAAGCTGTGAAGCAGGTACTCCTAAGTCCCCTAAAACTTGTTCACCCCTATGTGTCCCAGCTCAGTAATTGGACCCACCTTTCACCAAATTGCTTAGGCCAAATGTCATCATCCTTGATTAATTTTCCCTTCAACCCTGCGTGCAATTCATCATTAGAGAATATGATCATTCCTCGTCATCAACTCTGTAACTGCTTCTATTCCAGCTGTGATCATCTCTCCGGGATTGCTTGAAACCACCTCCTAACTGGTCCCTGCTCTTGCCTTGATTCTCTACAGCCTATTCTTCCTACAGCAGTTGAAGTGACAATCTCCAGGCCCCAAGAGAGGCCAATTGATTCCCATCACACTTAGCCCTAGATCAGAAGTCCTTGTGAAGACCATCAGAGCCCTACCTGAGTGACCACTGGTTATCTCTCTGACCTAACATCTACCTGCCTCCTCCACTTCTCTCATTCTGCTCTAGGGTCACTTCTTTGCTCTTCCATGAACATCCACAGGCATGTGCTTCAAGGCTTTTGTACTTGTTCTTCCCTCTGCCTGGAATTATCTTTACAGAATTCCCTCCCATAAACACATCTCTGTTCAAGTGTAATCTCCTAACGGATGCCTTCCCTGACCATTCTATCGAAAGCATCCTTTTCCTTTTTCTACCATCACTCTCTCCCCTCCAACCAACTTTCTCCTTCTTCCTTACAGGTATTGCTACTCAATGAATATATCTATCATTTACTTGTTAACTGATTATCTTCCCTGGCAATGTAAGTAGGGCTTTGATTTGGCTTGTTCCCTGTTATATCCCTAGGGCCTGGGGGAGTGTCTCACATACTGTAAGTATGTAATACTTGCTGAATGAATGAATAAATGAATCCTCTTTTTATAGCTAAAGAAACTGAGGCATAGACAAGTAAGTAAATTTCCCAAGTTCCTCCAGCTATTAGATGTCAGATCTGGGTTTCAAGCCTGTGTAATATCGCTAAGAATATGCATGTTTATGTGTCTGGTGACTCACAATGGAAACTCTGGTTCATAAAAGAAGGTATTAGAAGAAGGATAGTAAATTTGCTCTCCTTCCTCTACTTACACATTTTAGCTAAAACTTTAGACTAGATGTGATTTCATAAGAAGGGCATATTCAGTTGTAACGAAAATAGAAGAGGGTTGAAGTCAGAGTCAGTCATTGCAGTGTTAGAAAAATGAGAACTTGGAGTCAAAACTGTTTCTTTCATATTAATTTCTACTGCATAGTCATTCCTCCTATATATAAAATTGCTAAAGATAATTCCTACTTCAAATATTGTGAGGATCAAATGAGATAATACATGTGGAATATTTTGGAAAACACTATACCAATGCTGATTTTCTTTATCATTATAACGGAGCATGATCCTGTCTGGAGTGTATGCAGTGACTGTGGGTTAGAGCGCATCATTTCTCCTCTCTCTAATATGCTCCATATTCTATTCTTGCATCGGTGCGTTGTATGGCTAAACACCACTTGCTTAGATGCTTTGGCTCTTGCAGACTCAGCTAATCTCCTGAGGAACCACACAGATACTGGGGAAATTTGGCTCAACCTGTGCTAAACAGCTGATGTAATTGGCCTTCTGTCTTATATTGTGTAATTGTAAGCTTTGTATTTGGAGTTGCTAATAGTGAGATCCGCAAAGAAGTTCAGAGACAAAAAATCCTTTGCAGTTTTTTCCTATTAAATCCATTGCAAATTGTTGGGCTGGATAATTTAAACAAGCTGAGAATGAGTCTCTTATGTGTGTAAAAAGCATGGAAAGCAAAGTGGGTCCCTAGAATTGTTCAGTGTTTATTCAGATCAGAGGTCTTGAAAGGACTTGTTTCATGAGAAATAAAGGGAAAAGTTTAGAAGCTTGGCCATGAAAATTACAGGGAGCATGTTTTCTGTCTCTTCTCATAGAAACACATGCATCTTATCCTCAATGGCTGCCAGCCTTCTTGTCAGACCAATTACTTTAAAACAATTGTTTCATTTGGAATAGATGCCACGGCCCGAGTGATTGTCCCTTGTCAGTGACACATTCAATTAAAACAGCTCTGTATAGGAGTTCTGGAGGGCCTACTGTGCCTTGTCCAATCTTATCAGTCAACGAAGAACAACCTCAGAGACCTCAGTGCCAACTGGTTCCACTGTCAGGTGGTTTGAACATGTTGCACCTTCCCAGGGTTCCTCAGAGTCTTTCATCCCTGTGCCTTTTACAGCCAATGACAGGCGCTGTCTCAGCAGTGTCTGGGGCCACAATGCCAAGAAAGCTTATGGCAGTAAATAAGATGGCAGCTGTGACAGTCTTGACAGCTGGCTGGAGCTCAGGGTGGCAGGCTGAACCGGACTGTGAGCAGTTGGAGCAGCAGTGAGGTATGACCACCATTACTGGTTGGCAGATGTCAGTTTCCACACTACTAGTTACTGCATGATGTGACGGACACAGTAGCATCATTATACAGGCAGGCAGAACTTTAAACAAACTCCGGGCACCTAGCATGTCCTATACTTTCCTCTGAGTTCAGGAAAATTTAAACATTTTCATTAAAGCATAAATTCCTTGTCTTTGTAGCACTTCGACAATTGTAGAATTTTATGAAGTAGCAATAGCAGAGAGCTGACTCTTCTGTGTAAGAGCTGGAATCTATGCAAGTAAAACTGATTTCAAAGGAAGGTTTAGTGTGTTGGCTGCTTTTAGAAGAGGTACTATGAGTTCACATATAACGAAGGATTACTTTGTGTAGAAATTGTACGTGTGCCCCATACCTTTTGAATGTTCTCCCATACTTTCTTTTCTTAGGCAAACTCCCCATACCTCTGCCTCTTAATTATCTTTCCTATTTTCTGTGACAAACATATCTATTATCAGAGGAGATGGGTGCCGTAAAACATATATCATCAAAACAGGTAAAATGAAAAGAAGCTGTTATATTAAATCGTGTGTACATTGTGAGTTCATAGACAGGGCAAAATGGATTTCTGTGGCCACATCAGATCTGTGCAGAATACAGGCTTGCTCCTTTGTCATGAAGCCAACCAAGGTAAGCAAGCAGACCCAGGTCTGGAAATTTGTCATGGGTCTAAAGTTGAAAGCTGTCAGACTAGATCTGGCAGGAGGTAGTGACAGAGCTGAACCTAGTCACAGAAAGAAGTCGGCAAAATGACAGGAGCATAAACTCATGCCACTGCACTCGCCCCCGGCCCTTTAAGAGATTGGAGGTGTGTTCACCTAAAACCAATTCTCCTAATGTACACCTCTCCTCCCCCGCCACTCATTAGCCTAATAATCCTATTCCCAATTAAAATCTGTCATAGATATACAGATGCCACTGTAAGCGTTTTTGAGATATAGCGGGTTTTATTCACCTACTTTATAAAGCTTGAAGCATTTAGTCTTAATTGGGTGAAATGCCTAGGAAACCCTCAGAAGTAGGTAAAACAGTTACTACGAAAGTTTCCTAAAAAGCCTCTGAACTAACACTGTTTTGGTACAGATGAAAAGTTGTATTTGATAAATGAACTTTTTAGATGAATGTGTCATTAGATAAATTGATCATTACGCCAATTGATTTTAAGTAAATTACTTTGAGACGATCTGACATTCTCTCCCTGGAGGTGCTTTCCCACTGGAGATTCTGGGATTTCTGATGTGCGTCACAAAGCCGCTGCACGTCAGATTTTTCTAAGAAGAGTGGCAGCTTTTGCGTGGCTTCACCTCCAGATAAGGCCAAGATTTCTAAAATAAAGTTATGATAAAAATGGTACAAACACAAATGAGAACTTGCTGCAGGCCAGGTGTCCACCTATGCACTTAACATGTGTTTATTCAACAAACACTTAGGGAGCGCCTGCTACATTCCAGGCACGGTCCTGAACTAGCTCTGGGAATCCTCACACTGCCCTTGTGGGGCATCCCCAAATGTGGCTGGGGGTGGGGTGGGGGTGGGAACTGAAGCAAAGAAAAGTTAAGTAATTGCCTAATTAAGTGGTGAAGGTGGGTTCTGAACCCGGCAGTCTGGGTCAGCGCTTCACTGCCTCCGCAGAGAGGCGCTGCTGCTAAGTCATTAACGATGCGGCTCGCGGTGACTTTTCAAGCTGGGTAAAATGGAAGAGCAGGTTGCAGGTTGCAGGAGGTGGATGATATTCCTCGTATGATTAAAAGGAAAACGTAAGGGCTGTGAGTTCTCAGTGACAGCATTACTGGAAGATCAGAAATCCCTGCTTAAGAGTGGTTCACTTTTTCTGAGTGTATCTAATAATCTCCAGGGCCTAAACTGAGATGGAAGAGGGCACTTATCAAAAGGAGCAAGTGATGAGCAAGAAATTCCAGGCAAATCCTATTGAAAGAGCAACAGAATGATGCGCTGATGATGCTCGTATTCCTCCCTCTGCTGCCTGACTCTTTGTGGAGCCCAGACTCCATTTCCTCACCTCCCTACTCAATGCTTCTGTAATGGATGGGTTGGAGGATGTTATTCCAAGAAGGACTTCTTTGCTGGCACTCTGGGTAGGGCGCCTCAGCAGGAGCTGGTGATGGGATCCTGTCTGTGTCTTTCACGCTCTTCAACAGTTAGTGACCACAACCGTCAGAAATCTGCTACACTAATGCAGTATCCAGCATTTGGTGCCGAACATCAGACACCCTCTGGACAACAGATACTGTTAAGTTCTAACACTACTACTGACAGTACTTTGGTGTCCTTAGTCAAATAAAATTTCCATTATGAGATGATTATAATTAATCTTGATACAGAGTTCTCATGTAAACTTGTTAGTAAACAGAACACACACATACACAAACATGTGTATTACTTATTGGAAATGTAGGAAGCAACAACCAAAATAAGAAAAGAAAAAAGAGAGCCTCAGATTGGAATTATTTAAAATCAGTTTTGCTTGATAATTTTAGCTTTAATTTACAAGATGAAGAAAAAGACAGGAAAGACATTTTAATATGGCTACAGAAATATTTGCAAAAGGTACAATGTACATGCAATGCAAGTGATCCACTGGGGACAGTCTTTCTACAGGAGTAAAATGTCTTCCTGAGCTCAGCTGGTGATCAGTTTATGCCCTGAAGCATGATTATTATGTTAACCTTGAAAGGTCCTAATGAAATGAGTTTGGTGGTCTCAGCCTATATATTTTTATATGCACTGATGCATGCCTTGGAACATATCTTGATGGACTGTCTGCGGAATGGCACAGCATGTTTCTGAGATTACAGTGTGACCCATAGTCTTCACACTATAACTCCTATTTTTTCCCACATGATGCACCTCTCAAAATTCAGGCCAGAAGGGAGAAATGACTTCTTAATGACAGTCTGTACATTATTGATGGAGCAATAGGCTGGTAAAGAGATAACCCTGGGTGTCTTGTTTGCCACTTGATTAACTAGTATGTGTGCATTCCCTGGGGACAACATGCTTTGCAGACAACAAGTTATCCATTCTGTCTCTCACTAAAGACAATTCTGCACAATCCAAGACCCTCCCTTGCTCTCAAAACTTTGGTTGAGTATGACTCTTTAAATCGCACTATAAAATAAGGCATAGTACTAAAATTGAGATACATACATACCATTTGGGTCAATGGAGTACTATTAAGAACTTAGGTTGGGGTGAATGACTGAGTTGTATTATTTGTATTTTATTGTAATGATGACACTTCTCCTGGTAATCTCCGTAAGTTTTAAGGCAAGAAATCTTTATATGTCTGGAAGGGATATGAGATTGCTATTCCTATTACATTTGACTCAAATAAAATATTTAGAAGTGAAGAAATCCCATTATAGGTTAAATCCTCAGTAGTTGAGGCATTGTTCAGAGAAGTTGTAATGTGACGCTGTCCCTCTTTCACGAGAACAGGGCGACCAAATCGTAGCTGTCCAATCGTGTGTTTCAACTTTGCAACCAGTTTGGTAATGTCAGCAGTTTATTCTCAGTCTCCTGAAGGAAAAGACAATTAACTTCTCTTGAATCTACTGCTTCATGACATAAGCCAGCTCAAGGTGCCCTTCCATTATACTATACAAGACTAGAATGTTGGGCAAAATTCAGTAGCAAAACTTTTTCATGACTAAAAACTTTGCATGTCTTGCTCCTTTGAACGTTGTGTGTCAGGCTGATAAATAGCTTGCATTCTTTATATTTAACTTCTCTGAATGGAATTCAAGGTTTTTTTCTCTGAGGCCATTAGGAATTTATGAACCATTTTTCTTTTCTCCAGCCTTCAGAGAAGAATCTACTCGCACAAAGAAGACTCCAAGGCATTTGTCATTTTATAGAATGAACCCACTAGTAGGTATTAAGTAGGAACCTAAGATTTTAGGAGTTCCAAGGAACTGTGAAACTGGGGCACATGTATTTTAAGAATACAGACTAAGCACAAACCTTTTATTCTCCCTCATTTTCTTCTGTGCCTTATAGAAAACTCAAATTATAAAATTATTCAGATGTTGGCAATTTCTTTGAAAATTTCTGTTAGTTATCATATATTAGAGGTATCTCCACACACCACTGCAGTTTTCTCATTACTCTGAACATATGTAAGGAAGTTGCATTCAAAATCCCCTGTGACTTCAGCATTTCTCCTCCTGGCTAATGCAAGAAACTCAGACGAGTCTAAAATAAAAAAGGGAGATGAATTATTTAGCCTACAGAAGAGAAGGCTAAGTGGGTCTGAGGATCATGAAGGAAATTTAATAACAGTCTTCATGTACAGAGCAGATATTATACAGAGATTGATGGCTAACTATTCTCTACATTTGCTGGGATAATAATAAGAGGAAATATAGTAGGAGAGATTAAGGTAGCAATGAGGAAACATTTCCTGATGTTGAAGCTTGTTGGTTATGAACGTGTTCAGTTCATCATTCAATATTTGTTAAGTTTTTGTTACATGAAGTCATAGTTGCCCAGGATGGAATTGTTTACTTAGAGGTCTTTTTAGAATATATTTGCATTTTGTCTGAAATAATTTAGCTGGTCTTGTTTAGAGATAGAGAAACAGATCGTTGGCTTTATGATTTTTGTGATTTCTTCAAAGACTCAGCAGAAAAAGTGAGATGTTGATACAAATGTTCACACTAACATAACATGGTTTTCCCAACACCCATCTTCAGAAGCGTAGGAAATAGCAATTAAATATCAGCACCCATCAGTGGAATCACTGAGGCTCCAATATCTTGACGTCCTTCTTTTAAGCAGGGTCCGATGATGGCAGGTTAATCTTGATTTCCATTTATGTTCTTCTCTTGCAAGCCTAACCATGTGAAGCCTAACTGCTTTGCTTGCCTTAACTACCACTTGAGTGACTCCCCCTGCTGCATGAAATGTTGACCATTGCCTTAGCCCAAGTTTCTTATCTCTTTGGTTTGCTACCAATGCCACACTAACCTGCTTGTTACTCAACTCCAATTTCTGCTTGAAGGATATCACCCTTCTCTCCATGCAAGACATTTATTCCTGTAATCCCAAATCTACATTATCACTAAGGTTAAGGAGGGTCTTTTCCTTTTTAGATAAATCATCATTTATTAAGCTCCTGAATGGTGAGGACTTGCTCTTCCACTCAGGACAGCTTCTACTTTGTGCTGAGTTTGAGGAAAATATGTGAGTTGTAATATTTTGTATGGACATAAAACTGAAAATCTTACCTGATAATTCAGCAGATTATACCTGATAATTCAAGCAGTGACTTCAAGCAATTAAAGTGCTTATTTTGCATGAGTGAGTTCCTGTCTCCCAAGGCACCCTCCTCATGTTTGCTCTGTTCTTGGCTGCCTCCGTTGCTAAGAATCTCAAGTCAGGATCCCGGGGCCGTCTTACCCTTTTCCAATTGCAAAGTATATCATCTTGTAATTGTAGCCAGTGGTCCCCAGTTTTTCAGCCATGCGTTTCCATAGTTTTCTCTCTCCCAATTCATTTAGAGAGATAAAAGTACTGAATTTTAAATCACCTGTGATAGTTACAAAGACAAAGGTGCACATCTTAGCACTTAGAGAGCATTTGCTTTTGCATACGACCCCTGTAATCAACTTGCAGCCAAGATATAATTAAAGAGCACACACATAGGCCAGGCCAGGAAGAAAAAGGGGTCAAAAATGTGTGACTTTTTAAAGATGACCCCAATTCTCATAAATATGGTTCTGTGTTTATTGGAGTAAAATATACAGAGCTAAAGTTAAACATTGGCAAAATCTGAATAGCTGTTGAGCAATGTTTTCATCTATTGTGGCCTGACGATATACAGGAAACTGACCAACAGCTTCAGGGGAAGACTGGAGGATGTGCTTTCCTCAAGAACCCGAGGTTTAAAGAGGGAATGCAACTTGCCCATGGCACACTCCCAGTGGCTGAGAGGACGTTTGTATTTACATGAGTCTGAATCCCAAACCCATGCTTTCCTCTGTGTATTAATCAGCTTTTATAGTGAATATACAATGTCCTCACTTTGTCTCATAATACTTCAATTCAAAATTGTGAATGTGTTGATGGCGTCTGTTGGGCACTCCCCCTTCCCAGAGGCCCTTTGTTTCCTCACTTTATTTCTAGGACACCATTTCACCGGGTTTTCCTCCTGCTTCACTAGCAGCTCTTTCTGTCTTCCAAACTTCTTGTTCTTGGAGGGCCCTGGGCCTTAGTACTTTGACCTATCCATATTATACACTTACTCTTTTGAGGGACTCATGAAATCTTGTGACTTTAAATATAATCTATGTGATAATAGTATCAAATTTATATCTAGATTTGTAACTCTACCTTGAACTCCAGACTGATATATTCAACTGTCTACTCAATCTCTCCCGTTGGATGTCTAGTAGACATCTCATGTTCACTGTATCCAAAACTGAGCTCCTCCCTCTGCCCTCCCGCAAACATGCTCCATTCTAGTGTTTGCCATATTAATGGCAACTCTGTACTACAGTTGTTTAGACTCACATTCTTAGAATCCTCTTCTTCTTTTCCTTTTCTCTATACCTCACATCTAATTTATTGGAAAATTGGCTTGGCTCTACCTTCAAATATTTCCAAAATAGACCATCCCTAAACTGCTCCTTCAACTAGTTCCAAGCACTCCCACTTCTTGCCTGGATTACTACTGGAGCCTCTTAGCATGCGTCCAGCTTCCACTCTTGTTTCCTACAGACCATGCTGAGCAGAGTGGTGAGAGCAATTCTGTTTTACCAGGATTATGGAACAGTTTTACTCAAACTCTCCAAATCTTCTCAGTATTTCTCAGAATGAAAGCTATAGCCCTTACAAATTCCTTCAAGGATCTAGCAGAGTTGGCCCACTGTTATCTTGCTGACAGTATTGTCTATTCCTTCCCCTTTGCTCACCCTGCTCCAGCAACCTGCTCCTCACATACTCCAGGCAGCTCTTGACTCAGAGCCTTTGCACTGGCTCTTGCCTCTGCACAGAATGCTCTTTCACCAGATAGCTGCATGGCTCACTCTTTGACTTCCTTCAGCTCTTTCTTCGTATGTCAGTTGAGGATGACCTTGACCACTCCTCTCCTGGTCTTCCTTGCCCTGCACTATTTTATCTCCTTCATGGAATTTATCACTTTCTAAAGTGCTATGCAATTCAATTATTATGCTTATTTTTTACATTTTGTCTCTACTCACTAAAATCTGGTTTTCTGCTGGTTTGTTGTTGAATGAATTCCCATAGCATAGAATAGTGCGTGACACACAGTTGGCAGTCAATTAATATTTTGAGAAAGAAAAATGAATGAATGAAAAACATGAATAAAAGAGAGAGAGAGGAAAAATAAAGATAGAAAAAGGAAGAAAACCATTGTTTACTATGGAATATACAATATATCTCTTACTTAAGGTGATATAGCTTATTCTCTGGATAAACTACGGAAATTTAACACTTTGGAATAATCATAATATTTAAAGTGAGAATATTTTTGGAGGGCATTTTTAAAGCAATTCAGAGGGAAGTGGATATTAGTAAAAAAATAAAAATGTTTTATCACAGCCAAGAGGAGGCTTAGGAAACATGAGAATTAAATATAATGTATCCTGGATGGGATTCTGGAACAGAAAACGGATGTTAGGTAAAAACTAAGGAAATCCAAAGTATAGACACTTATTAATAATAATGTTTCAATGTTGGTTCATTAGTTGTAACACATATATCAGTTAAGATGTTAATAATAAGGCAGAGTGAGGGGGGATATATAACTCTGTACTATCATAGCAATTTTTCTGTAAATCTAAAACTATTCTACAACAAAAAAGTTTATTTAAAAAAATATGGCTGTTGACTAGAAAAAACTGATTGCAAGTTTTATTTATAACTATGTTTATTATTTATTTATAACTTTATTTTTATCACATATGATTTCTATGTGACACTAATACAACTAGTTAAAAAGTTTCCCAATACAACTAGTTAAAAATTGTTCTGAAAATAACTTGATTTTACATGTACTCACTTACATGAGACCAAATGATTATAGCATCTTAGAAACTACTAGTTATAAATAAGGGGCTCAGAAATCCTTATTTCCAACTCTCTTCCAAGAGAAGAAATTTTGACATTATTCTTGACAAATAAACATCTATGGAAATGTATTGAGGGAACTGGGAAAATTTTAAGATTTGTGCCTTTATTTTTAAGACAGACTGTAAGGAATATGCTTGGAGTTAGCCCCTATTTTGGTTAGCTGAACTATAAAGTAAAATTCACAAGAAAATATATTAGCATATTTAAAAAAGTATACATGTAGTAATCTGAGGAAAACTTCAAAACCAGAGCAAAATACAATGGCAGTAGAAAACACAGAGATTATTTTAACATCAATTGCTGAGTAAGAGATATACTGGAAAGTAATCAGTTTGTGTGTGTAACTTTGATCACACAAGATAGTAGA
Organism: Equus przewalskii; assembly: GCF_037783145.1. Classification (NCBI taxonomy): domain Eukaryota; kingdom Metazoa; phylum Chordata; class Mammalia; order Perissodactyla; family Equidae; genus Equus; species Equus przewalskii. The sequence continues at coordinate 41,620,718 of NC_091833.1, forward strand.
TTTAGCACACACACTTGCACCAAAGTGGAACACAGAACTGTAGGAGAGTCATCACCAAGGATCCCCTGTGTAGGTAACAGAAAGGCAGTCTGTGGCACTAACACTTTCCCTATATTACAAGGATGTGGAGTTACAAGGTCATAGAGACCACCTTGAGATATGGCACAGACCATCATGGCAGAAGTTCAAGACGGAATTTTAAAAAGGCTAAAGAAAGAGCGCTTTTTGATTTTGCATTAATATGTAAGTTCGATGTGCTTGTTTGAGAATTTCTGGGGTGCTGTAAATGAGTTAATGAGTTGTTCTTGCTGATTCTGTTAAGATCAGCATGGCTAATAAATCATGTAGTTGGGTATTCGCATTGATTCATCAGTGTTAGAAATCCTTTACTGCAGCTTGGATGAACCCTGACCCCTTCCCACAGCTCCCCAGTTTGGGCACTTAGAGAAGTTGCATGTTCTGGGCAGCCTGTCCTGTGGATTGCTTGTTGTCACCCAGGAAGCAGGAGTAGGACTGGAAGACAGGAAGGCCTGCTACAGTGTGTACACTAATCCTAAGAGAGTGGGATGGGGGCTGAGGGTTCCTCTGACAGGGAGACTTTTCCAGCTCTATGCGGCCAGTAGGGGTAGGGGTAGGAGAGTTTAACTCACAGACAAGTTCCATACGCAGGATCATCTCTCTACTTGGTAACTCTTGTGAATGAGGTAGGTGAGTTATCTTTCAGTAATTGTCCTGCTGAGAGTGAAAATTGACCAGATTTTGTGGTTTCTGGTTTAAGACTTCAATATTGGGTAATTTCTCTTTCAGATACATTGTCACAGCTGACCTCCGGACTTGTCATTCAGAGCAGGTTATTTTCGATTTAGGATCAACACTTTACCTGACCCCAGTTTTCTCTGGATAGATTTTTATCATCATTTTAACAATGGAAGTCTGTTTTTACTGGTACATATCTTATTTTAAGTAATCATTTCCCTTATATATTCTCTTTGTCTTTCACTTTTAAATAGATGCAGGGTTGATGCACTCAAAGGGGGTTAGCCAACAGGATTGGCTAACTTCATCCAGGCAGATGGGGTAATGCTTTCACAAGCCCCTATGGTACTCCAAACAGAAGTCCTGACCTTTCCTTAAAGAATACATCCATCCTCGATCTAACAGCATTCCTTAAACGTTACCAATCCAGGCAATTCAGTAGCTCCTCATGCCAAACACCTCCTACAAGTCTGCCCTTTTTATGGGTCTAAAAGATGTTGCTAGAAGACTTATTAGAACAATGCTTTTAGAATTTATGAGGAGATTTGGGAGCTAAATCAACAAATGAGCTCTTGCTCCTCCCCACGTCTGGAGCTCCTAAAATCCACTTGTCAGAATCAGAACAACCAGAACTTCCTCCATCTCCTGGAGAGCGTTTACCACATACATAGGTCATCTTCTGGTCAGACTAAATATTTCCAGAGAAAATATTTCTTCTTCTGCCTAATAACTAGCATTATGTTTTGTATTAAGTAGATGCTGAATTAATTTGATTATATGAATTACAATTTATGAAATGGATAGAATTAACCTTGTACTATTTCTAGTAAAATTTATAATGCTTCAGGATGCTGCCAAATGGCCAAGTCTATTCTTCATTGATTTCCTGTCAATCATTAAATACATATTCTATGGTTCCATTTTACTTCATTGTTCAGAATTACCCATTTCAGCCATAACTTATTACTTGCTCTATGCTATTTCGGTCTGCTTGCTGGTTCTAAATGACTACAATATCATTTTCCAGATATAATTCACACTAGATAGAAAGCTTAATACAGCTTCTCAACATTTGATCACTTCATAAAGTCATGTTTTTGGATTAATGGTATATTGTATCCTATTTCACCAAGTTAAAATGAGAGCCTAATAAAAATCATAGTGTCTAGAAAGTATAATTTTAGTATGTGAAATAACTAAGAGAATATATATCTAGAAGTCACATTTTCCCCTTAATTGAACAGTAAAGGAACATTCTGATTGTGCTGTTGTTGAATGGATGTCACCGTCGAAGAGAATGATTTAATATGATATCACATGACTTATGTGAAGATATGAGTTGAAATTGGCTATTCCAGAACCTTCCTGTCTTACTTTTCTTCCATTGGAAAGAGATGTATAAGTACTTAATTGTACTTTTTAATTTCATGTGAACTTTATTCATTTGTGATTGGATCGTTTAACAGAGACCACTGTCTTGAATCACATGTTTTCTATTTTTGGGCTGTGGAGAGTTTAACTAGGTTACTCCGTGGTATTGTTGCCATGGCATCCATTTCGTATGGCCAAGCAGCCTCCAGGGACCTTAAACTGACACTAGCCCCCTCATGCAAGTGCATGCCCTAGATAACAGCCCAGAGAGTCACAAGTAAATGTAAGTTCCTCATATGACTCCCCAACAGCCCTTGTGAGGAACAGTCTTCTCAGCCTCCCAGGGCCTTTCCCTTGTGCTCAGATAACACCTATGGAACTTACAAAAACCCATTCTTTTGGTATGAATTCGCCAATCTGTCCTCAGCCTGGAACCCCAAACCACTCCATCCATAGACCCTAATAAAGGCATGTGCCCCAGATCCTATGGCTGTCTCTGTCTGCTCTCTGCCTTGACCTCCCTGTGTGGCCCCTAGAGGTGTGCCATGTAGCTCCTCCAGGACCTGTGAGTAATAAACTTCTCTATTTCAATTTATCTCACGGTCTGTTGTCGACTGTGATTCACCATCTGGCACCCTGTGCTCCACTTAACAAATGTTAATTTCACAAAGTCAGAACATGGGCAAATTCATTTGCTAAAATACAATATAAATATCAAATTGAACAAAATTCAGCCAGATAGTTTCTTCTTATGGACAGAAGCTCAGTAGACAAAGCCTGTGAAAGGAGAACTGTAATTCTAATGAGAAGAAATATATTGGATTCAATGATCATGAAAACCAATATGAGAGCACTTAAGCAAGTATAGGATAGTATGAAAAAAACAGTATGGGTTGATAAAAAGAAAGATGAGTGTCAGGCTTAACAAACCAATTAACTTTCATCAGGCAAGAGAGTCAATGAGTTCTTGACAGGGGTAAAGCAATAGACATAATTTGTTTACAGATTAAAAAGCCTCTTTGACATGCTACCACATCATAGACAAGAACACGAAATTAGCAAGTTATTTATGGATAAATTATACATTGAGCAAAAAATGCTCAATGGTGAAGAACACTGACAGGCATTCCAGATAGAAGGAAGAACTAAATGGAAGATGGGGCTGCAGCTGTGCCCACTTGCCATCTCTGCTCAAAGAGACATCTGCTAAAGGGGACAGAATTGAAAGCTGGGAGGATACTAGCATTGCCAATCAATAGTAATGATTCAAACAAATTAGGATCAAATTGGGTCTGTTACTAGAAATTTATTTCCTTGATTTTCCACTTGCTTTGAACTCCTTAGAAAATATAATAAAGTTTTTCATCAACAATAGCTATCTCATACAGCTCAACAACAAAAAAACCAACAACCCAATTAGAAAATGGGCAAAAGATCTGAACAGAGATTTCTCCAAAGAAGATATACAGATGGCCAACAGGCATATGAAAAGATGCTCAGCATCATTAGCTATCAGGGAAATGCAAATCAAAACTACAATGAGATATCACCTCACTCTGGTCAGAATGGCTATAATTAACAAGACAGGAAACAACAAATGTTGGAGAGGATGTGGAGAGAAGGGAACACTTGTTCACTGCTGGTGGCAGTGCAAAACGGTGCAGCCACTATGGAAAGCAGTTTGGAGTATCCTCAGAAAATTAAGGATAGATCTACCATATGATCCAGCTTATTCCACTGCTGGGTATTTATCCAAAGAACCTGAAAACACAAAGGCATAAAGATACTTGCACCCCATGTTCAATGCGGCATTATACACAATAGCCGAGACTTGGAAGCAACCTAGGTGCCCATCAAGGGACGAATGGATAAAGAAGATGTGGTATTTATACACGATGGACTACTACTCAGCCATAAGAAATGACAAAATCTGGCTGTTTGTGACAACATGGTTGGACCTTGAGGGTCTTATGCTCAGTGAAATAAGTCAGAGGGAGAAAGTCAAATACCATAGGATCTCACTCATAAGTAGAAGATAAAAACGACACAAAAAAAAACCACATAGCATTGGAGATTGGACTGATGGTTACCATTGGGGAAGGGGGGAGGTGGGAGGGAAAAAGGGGTGATTAGGGTCACATGTGAGGGAATGCACTATAATTAGTGTTCGGGTGGTGAACATGATGTAATGTATACAGAATTTGAAGTATGATGTACATCCGAAAAAAATAAAAATTAAAATAAATAAATAATAATAATAAAAAACATCCATCTCTTTCATGCCAAAATGGATTTCACACATGAGTGGATGACTAGAAAATTCTGTCCAAAGGACATATACAAACAATGTAGGTCAGACCTTTACTGCATTCCTTTAGTCAGATACGTAGATATCTCTTCTCCTCTGTCTGATTTACTTCATGTTTTCCCACACCTATAAGCCTAGCACAGCATTATGTCTTACAAATTCTGTATACTCCAATGAAGTCATATTTCTTATATTTTCATAGCAGTACTGGGCCAGATGCCAATATTTTTATACCCCAAATATTTTAATAACTTTCCAAGGAAAGCCAAATTCTTAAGTATCTAACTACAAAACTGGCTCCTTTTCCTAAAATTCCATGCTGGCTTAATGACATAATCCTCCAGAAGGTTAATTTTTTTTCAACTTTTTTCCTGATTTATTGAGATATAGTTGACAGGTAACATTGCGTAAGTTTAATGTGTACAACATGAGGATAGGTACATGTATATATTGTGAAATGCTTACCATAGTAAGTTTTTTTCGTATATCCATCACCTCACATAATTACCTTTTCCTTTTTTGGCATTGTGAGACTAAGATCTACTCTCTTAGAAACTTTCAAGTATATAATACAGTACTGTTTACTATAGCCACCCTGCTGTACATTAGATCTGCAGAATTTATTCATCTTATAACTGAAACTTTGTACGTTTGACCAATATCTTGGCATTTTCCCTAGCCCTCACACCCTAGCAACCATCATTCTACTCTCTGTTTCTGTGAGTTCAGTTTTTTATATTCCATATATAAGTGAGAGCATATGGTGTTTGTCTTTTTCTTTTTGACTTATTTTACTTAGCATAATGCCTTCAAGCCCCATCCGTTTTGTCAAAAATGGCAGGATTTCCTTCTTTTTTATAGCTAGGATGTTACTGCATTGTATACATATATACTGCATTTTCTTTATTCATTCATTGGTCAACGGACACTTAGGTTGCTTCCATGTCTTGGCTATTGTGTTGCAATGAACACAGGAATGCAGATATCTCTTCAACACAGTGATTTCATTTCCTATGGATATATACCTGGAAGTGGTATATATCCTCCAGAAGGTTAATTTTGACATCTCTTTTTCCTTCTCCTTTCCAGGGCCTTCATTAATCTGTCTATACAATGCTCCCTTTTTCTCCATTATTCTCAAACTGGTTTTATTCAAGCCTCCAACAGTTCTAACCCATGTTATAATAATCAGTACTAACAGCTCCCAGTTACCTGTTTATTCTTTAGAACATGTACTGTGCTAATGGTTTTAAAACATTATTTTTCATAATTCTTACAATGCTAGGTCAAGGAAAGTGTTACTATACCAATTTTACAAATGACAGCTAGGAGACTTAGAAAGGCTCGCAAACTTGCTGCAGGTCACACAATTAGTAAGAGAAAGATCCAGAATTCAAGTGATATTCTGACGCTACTTTTCTGTGATATTTCCTATAATTGTTTCCTATCTGTTGCCCTTGTTTTACTTAGTAGATCCTTTGTATTACTACCAAAATTTATTTTTTTTTTGCAGAGATTATTTGTCTTTGAATTTAAGTCCCTTCAGTCCACTGCTCTCATCCCTGTCTCCTTCTGGATAAAGTCTAAACTCCTTAGCACCTCCTATCCAACTCTCCATAACCTGGCCTCTTGGGCCTCATCTTTCCTCATTACCCGCTGAACAGCTCCAGCCAAACTAAACTACTAACTTCTTTTATGGCAAGTTCTCCTCCTGACCTTCAGGCTGTTACATCTCTCTTAGAGTCTTCCTCATCATTATCCACGAGAGTATATGTCATAATTTCATCTTCTCTGTCACATTTCATTGTTTGTAAGTTTCTTTCAGGGGAGGGCCATCATTTATTTCTGTTACCCCAATCCTAGCACAGTGACTTTCACATAAGAAATGTTCAATAAAAGACTGCCGAGTTAATGTACAGATATATCTCAATGATTTCCCTCTGTCTTATATGTATGAATTTTGAATAATTTAACTTTCATTTACACTCTGAATTTTTAAAATGTTTTGATTATGTGTGTTCATGTTCAATTTCTGTCCTTATGTGTACCTTTTTTTTTTTTTTTTTTTTTCTGGTGAGGAAGATTATCCCTGAGCTAACATCTGTGTTAATCGTCCTCTATTTTATATGTGGGATGCAGCCACAGCATGGCTTGATGAGTGGTGTGTAGGTCCACACCTGGGATCTGAACCTGCAAACCCCAGGTCGCCAAAGCAGAGCGTGCAAATATAACCACTACACCGCCAGGCCAGCACCTGTGTACAAATTTTTATAGCCTAAATTTTTCACTTAATTTCATTTATTTAAAATATAAATATTTAGATATTGTCATGCATTTTTCAAAATTATAGTTGGGCAGATGCATAATGTTACCTCTATTTGTTATGCTTGGCTATTTCTTTGTTGTTTTGAGCATGAAGGCAATTACAATTTTAGCACTATGGATAACATCACAATGAACACTAGGATGAAAATATTTTTTAAAAAATTATTCTTGTAAATATTTTCCTTAGGGTACATACCTAGCCATAAAGTTGGTGGATCAAGGCATGAACTTTTACATGGCTTTAGGGAGGGGGCCAACAAACTATAGCCTGTGAGTCAAGTCTGGCCCACCACCTGTTCTTGTAAATAAAGTTGGATTGTAACACAGTTATACATTAATTTAGATATTGTCTATGTCTGCTTTCACATTCCAAGGGCAGAGTTGAGTAGTTCAGTCCATTACCTGAAAATATCTACTACCTGGTCTTTTCCAGAAAAATTGGCCAAGCTCTGCCTAGAGACATATCACTCAATTTAGTTCTGAGAGGCAGTTTTTATTACCACTTTTACCCAAATTAAGGTGACTGATTTCATCATACCTTCATCTGTGATGAGAAGTATGATGATAGTAAAACATTTATGAATTGCCTTTCTCCATGATAGTCTCACACTTTGTACTGAGAGGAAGATTGAGAGATCGAGACTCTGTACCAAGGGGCCTGGCAGTTTAGAAAATTGCCCTGAAGCTTGGTTATATTTACTTCTGAAGGAAGTCTATTACTTTTGGAGTCACTTCAGTGACTGCAGGTGCTTCCTCCCTCTGGCTAATGAGTTCTACGGAGAGCACACTCTCCGCTAGTTGGCAATGTCAACAAATTCAAGAGAAATCTAAGAGCCCTAACCCATCAGACTTTGTGATATCGTCTACTTTAGCATCCTGAACTGTTGCAGATGTTGCCTTCCAAGAGCACAGTTTAATATACACTAAAGTGCCTTAAAGCAAAATTTAGGATATTGCCTAAAGGTCTGCTGACTTGTTTCAGCATTGCATTATGCTGAGACTGCATGCCAGGTGCAAAGGGGCTATCACGTTTCATCATTTCTGTGTTGCAAAATCAGGTAACGTGGGTATATTATAGGTCAGATTATCTTCTTGTAATACAATGTGACCCAATTTGCCAAATAAAAATGGAATGAAAACAGCAGCTTGTAGCAACACCTAAAATATCTTCTGAGTCATTATCTCTTTAATGAAAAGCAACACTGGACAATTTCAGCGCAAATTGTGGCTTAGCATCTCATTAACCAAATAATGGCTTTTACATCCAATGCATTTCTAAGTACCTGAAGTGTGATAAAAATGTTGTATCAAAATGAGTCAAGGGTCCATTCTCTAGCCATCCTCAGATGACAATTAAGATGTTTCTGTCCTTCATTATTTCACAATAATAATTTGCTTTCTCTTTTATCTTCCTCATATATTAAGTAGAATAGAGTAAGATTTCCAAGCTGCCTATTTGCTGTATTCCTGGGTGTTTAAATAATTTTTCCCACTGTGGATTATGTGAATATTTGATTTTGATTTGCCATTTGACTGGCATATTTCTTTTCTTAAGAGACTTAGGGGGTCTAGAAATAAAAGAGCTGACTTTGTGTATGAAAGCCCTCCCAGAACATAAATTACTACTGGGCGTTTCATAGTGCCAGTAAAGCAAATCTTGCAACTTTTTAATTGAAGCCTACTGAGACCAGTATGTCTTTCTTTTTTAGTTCATTTAAAAAGTCCCCTTCCAGAAGTGATATTTTCCTTTCAGTAATCAAGTAATTACTAGGCTGATTTCACTTCTTTTGCACAAACTTTGCCTGTGTTCATCAGCCTGGTTCTGTCACCCTGATAAGCCCTGGCTACTGGGGCTGGAATAGCGGTTCCATACTAGGCTTGAGTATCTGCAGGCATTTTCCTCCTGTTTCACACTGAGTTAGCAATCAATCCCATCTGTTCTTTATCATTAGAAATTCACAGTGTTCTCAAATCCATCCTTCAAGTAAGGTCTTAAACTTTCAAGGCAGCTTTCTAGATAGATACATGCATACATACACGTGCTCATACATAATCATACATACACAGTTCTCCATATTCTACAATTCTCACATAGATTTTGCATAGTAAGATTATATAGGCATCTGAAAATAATTATTCGTGAACAAATCTCATTTGTATATGCTGATTGCTTTCTCATTCTCCATGAAATAGTATCAGATGACTGCTTGATATAATATATTTATGCTGTTAGTAAAAAGCAAGTTGTTTTCCAAAACACTCATGGATCTAGGCCAGATAATCAATCAGGTGGTAACGTTCCTTGATTTTTGCTTCAAGCAATTCCTCATTGACTTGGACAGTATCCTTGTATTTGATGTGTTGTCAGAGTTAAGAATAATCAGTACCCAATTCCTCACAGTCCACTTTGTTAGGGTGTCACTGTTAGAATACAGCCTTATATAAATTAGCTAGTGTACAACATGTGTTTCAAATAAATACAAGAAAACGCTACACAGAAAAGCCCTACAAAATAGTTTTACTGCTTTATAATATAATTGAAAATAAATGAACTTCACTTACTATTTATTTCACAAAACGGAGCTTTATGAACTTTTATGAGCACTGCTCCATTGTGTGTGATGTGAAGACATTTTAATGCAAACTTTGCTTCATACCATGAGACCTAACTACTTCCACAGACTAGTACGTTTCAAGTAAATACAATTATTTAATCTCCTTAGTATATCGCAAAGACTATCTAATGTTTGATCATCTTAAATCCATCTCCAAAGTCTCTAAAACTAAATGTCTTGATCAAAATACTAGATCTGTTTCCTTAAGAGATCTGATAATACTTTCATAGAAAATATCATTGCTTATTTTCATTTTTCAGCATTTTAATAAAACTATAAAAGCTAATCATATAATTTACTACAGCATAACAAGATGTCCTAAGTTTTTAAGAATAATTTCAAAGAGCTGCATAAACTTCTTGAAACCATGAACACTGAAGCATGGAAAAATCCAAAAGGTATCTACTTTATGCAAATTATGTTTTCTATTACCTATTAAGATACTCCTAGAAGAAGCATTCACTTTAATATATCAGGTTTGAAATGCAATTTTTGTGCAAAATATAGGAATTTACTAACCAAACTTCTCCTAAGAATTGCTAATATGTGACTCTCAAATATACCTCAGTACAAAAAGAACAAATTTAAAAGCTCCTGAAATAAGATATATGACTTTATAAAAGTATGCCCTTTGTATAATATTATTCAAGCATAATCATTGGAACCCTTTACAGTCAATTTACCTAAATAAAAAAATTATGATAGCATGACCAGAAATTAATTGTGAAATTTATAAACTCTCCATTTATGATTAAGCTCTAGGGGGTAAAACAGATTTTGTGAATATTTCCTTTGATATATCATATCGCTGTCCATTATAAATATCTTTGCCATTTTTTTCTTCTTTGATCTTTTAGATAGTTTCAATATTGCACTTGGAAAAAACGTGGTTTGAATGTACAGTGGGATCTGTAACACAAACGTCTATTAGACTCAGTTAGTGCTTCACGTTTGTCCCAAAAGTCCTTTAAGGAGGAGGGAATAGACCAGAGGAAAATTGAAGGAGCATAGCAGGAGGCTATCGGCTTTGTTTAGACACCTGAAGATAGAAGAAAAACAGATGGAGCTGATGTTCTATTTTTCTCCAATTTCTAATGAAGAGGAAGTCAACATATTGTAAATTATTTTTCTTCCTAGCTTGTGACATTTTGGTTAACTGTATTTATTGAAAAACTCTTAGTCTTGATTCAAGCTCGTCATCCAGTCTCCAAATTTTGAACAATATATGACTCATCTCAATCCTTCTTTTTAAGATCCTGTTAGTCACCAAATTCTATCAAGTTTTCTTTCAAGATATCTCTTATCCAAGTTCTTTTCACTTTATTTTCATTGTCAACATTCTAACCCAGTTTGATCACCTCACACAGAGAAGAATCAAAGAGCTTTGTAGGTGTTCTAAATTCACTCTCTTCCATCTGCTCCATCCTACATACAACTGACAGATGAACTTTGCTTAAATCATTTTTTAAAAAATCATGTCATTATCTACTCACCTTTCACAATGAATTTCAACTGTACATCCTGTAATGTTTCTCTGTCAAGATCCAAACAACCATGTATCATATGATTTCTCAAATATAACTTTAGCTTAAGATATCAGCATCTACATCTCAGGCTTTTGATATCTACTGGGGCTCATTTGAATTTGGCCTTTGAATTAAGCTTTAAAGACTGAGATATAAGATCATTACTCAAAAAGTGATTTTTCTAATTGTTCTAGGATTTTTTCTAGTTGATCTTTCATTGAGGGATATACTAGCTGCATTGACTGTTCCTATAACTATTATCTAGATTTTGACTTAAAACTAACAACAGTATTTAACTATTTCTCAAGATGTAGATATATTTTAATTTGTATTGAAAGGGACCAAATTAGAGATGGCTAAGCAGTTACAAATAGATCTAGATAGAAAGGGATTTTTTGTTTCCTAATATCCAGACGTTAAACTTTTCTTTTTTTATAGGTGATTTCACATTATCAGACAGGATTAAGTAGATATTCCCTGGGTCCTGGAGTAAAGGAAATATAGCTGTTTAATTGAGTTCAGGTTTTTCTAGATAAACAAATTCTGAGGATATTGTTCCTTTCAAATTTTAGGAAAGAAACACAATTAATTGAGATCAAAATATCAGTATGAATAATCAGTGTTAATTTTTGTTGAAAATCAACCTAAGCGTTATCAAAATATATTTCTGTTATAGGTTTGTGTCCACCAAAAAGCTACTGAAGTCCTAACTCCTGATACTTGTGAATGTGACCTTATTTGGAAAAAGCATCTTTGCAGATGTAGTCAAGTTAAGATAAGATCACATTGGGAGAGTGAGCCCTAATCCAATTGATGTGGATTAAGGCTGCCCCAGCTAGAGAAGCCCAAGGTGACCTGGCCTACATGCCAAACTATATGACCCAGTGGACTTTTTTTATGGTATGAATTAGGACTGCCCCAGGGAGAGAAGCCCAGGGCATCCTCACCTGCATGCCGATCTATATGGCCAGATTCGTATCTAAAGTTATATGACCGCACAATAACCAGACCCCATCTGCTCTGAAATCATTTAATGACTTTTTACATCATCTTTTCTTTTTTTCCAGTAAAAATAAGTCACGTACCCATGCCTTATAAAATTAGCCCTAACCCTCAACTCAGGGCAGCAGCAGGAGCTCTGACTGCCCGTGGGTCCTGTCCCCACGCACCAGCTCTGCCTGCCCATGGGTCCTGTCCCCATGCCAGTGAGGGCAGCAGCAGCTGCTCTGCCTGCCCATGGGCCCTGTCCCCATGCCAGCGGGGGCAGCAGAAGCGGCGGCAGCAGAAGCTCTGACTGCCCATGGGTCCTGTCCCCATGCTATTCCACACTATTCTCTAAATAAAAGAGCACTACTGCCAGATCTTGAGAGTCTAAGAAATCTTTCTTTCGACTCCTCGGCTCACCGACCCCGCATCACAATGACTAGTGTCCTTATGAGAAGAGGGAAATTGGACACAGTCGACAGAAATACCGGAAAGAACTGCATGTGAGAATGGAGGCAGGGATTGGAGTGATGCATCTAGAAGCCAAAGATTGCCGAGGCTTGCCAGAGACCACCAGAAGCTAGGAGAGAGGAATGGAAGAAAATCTTCACCAGAGCCCTCCAGAAGGAGACAGCCTTGCCAACATCTTGATTTTGGACTTCTAGCCTCCAGAATTGTGAGAGAATAAATTTCCGTTACTTTAAGCTACGCAGTTTGTGGTACTTTGTTACAGTAGTCCTAGGAAATTAAAAAAAATGTTTGCATATAGTTTAACTACTAATAAACCGATCTGTCTATGCATCCATCCATCTCCCATCATCCTCACTCTCTTCAAATTCCATTCATCCATCCATGTACCAACCCATCCAGCCATCCATTATCGTAATAAAGAGCATGCATTTTAAAGTCAGTCAAAGCCAAGTTGCAAGATTCTCAGCAAGATCTTAGTTTTTCAAAGCCTGAATTTTCTCATCTGAAACATGAATAGGTTTTAGGATTAAATAAAATAAAACTCAGAAAAGTACCAGAAACATTACTAAAGGGTGAATGATTATACATACACACATAAATATATACACACCTATATCACATATGGTTTCATAGCAGCAAGTGTTAGTTATCTGCCTATATCCACTTCTTTTATTCCTTACCAATTTCTATCTAGTTAATTATGTATTTTTGTATATGTCATATATACATACAAACGTATAGGTGGTTGTGTAGCAGAAACTGCTGGCTGTCCCCCAGTATCCACACTCTGCTCCTTCCTTCAGAGCTTCACTTGAGCACATAGAAATTTGGAAGATAAACTATATTTTCCTACCACCCAAACTCACAAATTGTGACCTTAGAACTCTATTTTCTTCAGTAGAATGTACATGGGATTGTTGTGTTAACTTCCAGTCAGAGTGCTGAAAAGAAGACAGTGCAGTTCTCTTTGTCAGATCGGATCCTGTTTGCCGGCCTCCTATCCACGTGGTTAGCTAGAGTCAAGCAGCAATTCTGACTACCAGGTGGAAACTGCATGTTGAGAATGGGAGAGCAGAAAATAGAAGAAAGATTAGTCAATTATGATTTCTATAATGGCCAGTAATTCTAACAAATATCTGTGTACTGATACCTTGAGAATATTTAAATCTCAAGATAAAATTTTTCAGATAAGCAATGAAACATAAATTGGTCGAACACAGGAGCATTCTATAAATGCACTCATATTTAACTGTTAAGTCCTTTACACTTATAATTAAGTCCCAGAGGAATGTGGAACCTTCAAACTAGCCCTGAACAGCAGGCCCTCAGACATTTTGTAGGAAAGAGAAATAAGGTTTTACTTATTTACGTGACAGTTGCACCAATCTCTATAGTTTCTAACTTAAATGTTCGCATGTAGTGCATATAAAAGTAAACAATGTGTACAGTTAACTTCAAGAAACTTCCACAAGTTTATCTGGTTAACCAGTCAATAACTCTCCACACTAGCAACTAGTTGAACTGGCCCTTCAGTTGGCCTGCTCTCAGGGACCCTGGAACTAGATGAATTTTTGCTTTGATTTGCCATGTGTTGCCCTGAAATTTATATGTATATTTTTAGCCCCATTCTGCTTCATATCATTCAGTCGTTAGCATAAGGCTGTGTCTTGGATCCCCTCTGTTTTGTCTGATTTTCTCTTTATGAAATTCGGGATTGACTGTCATAAGTGCATAGAAATAGTTTTGGCCTTTTCCTAGTGTTTTGTCCCTATTTCTCTGTGTTCATCCCCCTCTCCTCTCCTCTTTTCTCCTCTTGTCTCCTCTCCTGTTCGCTCCTCCGCTCCTCTCCCTCACTTTTCCCCTCCCTCCCCTCTCTCTGTGCAAAATGATAATTTTCCTATGTCATCTGATAAAGCTGTAGTTTCTACCTGGGAGGCTCTACTGTTGACTTCAGAGGTTTAATGTGAGAGAAGAATAAGCTGTGGGAAGAGGTCTTCTAGAACTACTCTGTCTCAAAAACATTTTCTGTGTTGTTTCCTTGTTATTCCTATGACTCGTCCCCATAGCAAATATAAAGCAAGATCAAATGCATTATTTGCCCTTAGTGCTAAGGCCTGGGCTGAGCTCTCACCCCTAGGTGTGCTTGTTCTCTCTTCTCTTCCTTCATACATGCTCATGTTTAGTCACATACCAGGCTCTGTGTTAGACCATGACATGACCAGTGCACATTGACAAATGCAAATTCCAATACTTCACCTTTGATCATTGTCAACTACCAGAAGCAATTGAACAAAAAAATGTATCCCTGTGGCTGGATAATAATACACTGAGTAAATGCATCTGACTTAGAAAGAGAATTCATTAATTAACCATCAAACACCTAATAAAAAAACTGTGCCCATCAGTTATTACCCTCCTGTGTATTCTTCAAAGAAAAGGGAATCTATAAAACATTTCTTTGAATTGCCTTGATTTTGGAAAAACAACCACCACCACCAAATAACAATGATAACTCTGAACTCTGTTCCTCTGAGATTCTTATTTGATTCATAATTTCTAATATTAAAATCAGTCTAAAATGAATAATTTTCTATTGTGTAGCCTTCAGAAGTTAAAGTGGTTTTATAAAAACATTTGACTAGATATCATATATGAGATCACCTTAGAACTAGCCAGTACTTTACAAATCAATTATATTTAACATTTTGATACATATATGTTGTAATTAACTATGCATTTAGCCTAAGAATTAGCAAAAAAAAATTTGAAATAAATACTTCCTGATATTAAGAAAATATCAAACATTGATAATGATGATGAGAAAACTTATATTATAGTTAGAAATGTGACCTACTCCGCAATTGGGTCCTAAATTCTTCATAACATTTGTCTTCTCAGAACTTTATTTCAGCAATTATGTTTCCCTTTTTCCTATATCATCATGTGTTCCTCTTTTTATTGATCATTTTATGTTTAAAAATTTTATATTAAAAGCAAACAAAAACTTCCTTGATCCTAAGTTCCAGCCCGGCTACATTACATTTTTCTACCCTCCTTTGGAGTAAAACTTTATGGAAGTGATAGTTCCTGAAAAAAAGATGTACTACCAACGATGAATCACCTTCCTTTCCCTCTTGTCCTCGCTGGTGTCTGGCATTTCCCCCATTACTTCATAGAAAAGACTCTTCTCATGAACACCAGTGACCTCCATCTCTTTCCAGATCCTAGATTCAGTACTTTGTTCTTATTTTATTGACCTGTCAGAAATATTCAGCAAAGTTGATCTCTTGGCTTTCATAACACAATCATGATTTCTCCTGTCTCATCTGCTGCTCAGTCTGTCTTCATGGCTTGTTTCTCTTCCTGTGGATGTCCTCTAAGTCTTGGAGTCTCCAGGTTTTTGACCATGGTCTTATTTCTTTTCTGTTAATACATCGCCTTTTTGATCTAAATCAATCTCATGACTTCATGAGCACCTGATGGGTTTCTTACTCCCAATTTTACATTTCAATCCCATAGCATCTCTCATTATCCACTGAGTATCTCCACTTGGATATCTAATAAGCTTCTCAAATGCAGCATGGTCCAAAGAGAACTTTTAACTCTTCCTTCCCCCACACCCCATTTCTGGATGTTTCCTTTCTCTGCATCTCAGTAAAGGTCACAGTCACTGCCCATCTCCCAGAATCTGGTCAGGTCCAAATTCCAAAGGCCATTTTTATTCCTCTCCTTGTCTCCCCCCTCACTTTCAATTCATCAGCAAGTCTTGTTGGATCTACTTGCAAATATATCTTGAATTTATCTATTTCTCATCATCTCCACCATCACTACCCTAATCCAAGTTTGTATCATCTCTTTCCTAACCCATTGCGATTGCCTCAAAGTAGGCTTCCTGCTTTCACTTTTGTGCTCCACCATTGTCTATTATCTTTATGGAAACTTGAGTTTTCTTTTTTAAATAATGGGTCAATTGTATATTTCTCTTGCTTGAGACTCTCCACTGGCTTCCACTGCACATACATCAAACTCCTTAAAATTTATGATAAACTCCTTCCCGGTCTGACCTGGTTTTATCCTTGAATCATTTTCTATAATATCCTCCTTATACCCTACATGTATTCACCCTAGATTTGTTTCCATTTACCAAATATTTAAAACTCATGTCATGTTACTTTTCTAAAGACTCCTTATCCAAAATGATATCTCCCTTACGCACACATACCTAATCTCACAGTACTAGCAATGTCTATGTCAATACTATGTTTTATATTTTGTATTCCGTCTATTTCTATACTGTCTAAAACTATCTTGTGTACGTATGTTTGTACATGTATGTGTATATGCTTATTTTCTATCACCCTTAACTAGAATATAAGCTTTATGAAACAGAAGTTTCTCTATCATATTTACCTCTGTATTGGAGTTCCTGGAACAGTATCTGGTATATAATAGACTCTCAATAAATATTTGACCACTGTATGAACTCAGAACTGAGATTTACAAAAAAATATTTAAAATGGCTGCACATGGTTATGCTGAACAAAAAATGATTTAGGGAGAACATCTGAGTAGCTGTCCTTAAAATAATCTAAACAGCGTTCAAATGGAAAAAGAATTGTATTTTTTGGATAGTCAAGATTGGAATATATTTTGATTTAAGAGAGAGAAAATAATTCTAAAAGTCAAAACTGTAGAAAGATAAAATGGGTTGTTTTGGGAATGTTTTGAATAAAATCTGGATGACCACAGGGAGGGTTACTATAGAAAGGACTTAGGCTTAGGATCAGTCTTCTAGCTGCGTGCTATGTAAGGCATCCTTTTATACCCAGGAGCTCCCTTCTCTTTAGCTATCATAACCCAAGGCGGTATTAAGTTATCTTAAAAGATGATGCAAGTAATCGAATTGAATAGATTTTATTTTCTTCATCAAGTCAATGAGTTACTCAGGATACTGGAAATATCATGTTTTAGGTTTGTCTCAACAGTTTACCTATATTGATAAAGATTATAAGAAATCTTATTCCTCACAAAAAAATTTATAATCTACTCCCTCTTTTCTGTCCCCTCTCAATCTATCACCATAATCACTGAATCATTTTCTGAGGAATGTGGAAGTCAAATTATTAGAAGAGGCAGCACAAGTCATCTTGACACTGGGATTGTTACCTTGTTCCCAAGAAGATCCTTCCTTCCCATCTTCCTATTATGGACGCCTTATGACTTCAGCACACGACCATACGCATCAGGGAATGTGGGATCTAACGGACATTTTGGTCCTTTGGTCTTAGTCATAATCAGTATTAATTGCCCAGTAATCAAATGGCATTCACAGCATAGACTGCATAAGATATGAACTGAAAGGCGAAAAGCACTGAGAGCAATGGATATGGAGCTTGTCCCTGAGTAGCGTGGTCTGAAGACAGAAGGTAAAATACCTCAAGCTGAACTACTCTAATAGTGTTGTGTGCGGAATGAAAAAGAACAGAAATGCTGATTAGTCTCTCTATTACACTGAAACCATCTAAACTAGCTACAGTAGTTACTCAGACCTCAGGTCCTGAGATCAACCTGACAGGGTCTGCATCTGCATTTTACCACTTACCCAGCTGCAAGACTTTGGGCAAGACACTTAACTTCCCCAGTTTACTTCACCGTGGCAAATGGGGATCCTGGTGGTACGCATACAATATGCTTTGGGGGAGGAACAAACAAGTTAATTCATGTAGAGCACTTATCAAGGTGCTCGATGCGTCATAAATGGCCTGCAAATGTTAGCACTCATGACTCGTCTACACCGTACAGGCTTTACAGTGGCTTCCCTGAGCCTTCTACTCTAACCCTTCTCTCACAGGCTGTTTTCTAATCAGTTGAGAATAAAGACAAAAAGAACTTGACATCAAAAAATTAGGCTAGAGGAAGGGAGAAGAAGAAGAGAGAACAGAGGTTTGGGACCAAGGAAGTACGTCTTGTGACTATAAAGTAATGAGGTTAACGATTTTTTTCCACAGTAAATTCCAAAGGCAAATTCTTAAGAGGAGTTTCATTTCCAAAATGCTCTGAGCAAAGACAAGTGAATTTGAATAAATTTTGTTTCCCTAAGGGACTCCTTTGAAGTAGTACACTCACTTTGTGAAATTTACCAAAAAAAACCTGCTTAGTATTTTATAGACAACCTATTTAATCCTTAAAATAGCAGTAGAATAATTGGTAAGTAGAAGAAACACGTGCCCATGTGCACATACACGTGTGCTCCTGCCTAGTGATTGCAGAAACCCCCACCCTAAGGCAGAGTTCAGAGTTTAGATGGAAGCACCTTTGATGTTAAGGATCAGCATCACATTACTCTGTCAGCGTTTGAGTGTGGCCACATTGAAACAACACCTTTGATGCTTTGGGTCAGTTCAACATTTATTGAGTTTCTCCTCTATGTAGGCATTGCGGCAGGAGAGTCCCTCTACAGTCTAGTGAGTAAATCAGACACATAAACAACTAAAATAATGCTGCTGAGGGTTTCCTCAGATAGAAATGGCAAATGTGTGACAAGAAAGTATGGAGGAGCATGACAATAATGATGTTAATAAAGAAGGATTTGAAGTCTCCTTCGGGAAGCGAAACTGGAGCTATGCCTTGAAGAACGGATATCACTCCGGTAGCAGGAAAAGGGAAGGAACAGCCTCTGAAGCAGAGGCTTAATGGCCTATCTCCCTTGAAGTCTAGGCACTTGATGATCTTAACTCTTTATCTCTGATGCCTCCTGGTGCTAATCCCAGATTTCCTGTTGCCCTATTACAGGAAATCTACTGAATAATGACTCCCCACTCCTACATGTTTGTTGGTGGTTAGCAATTTTTCTCAAATAATTGAATTGACCAAAGATGGGCAGTCAGAGGCCATTTTGAGAGGCAGACTTTCGGTTCTGAAGAAACTCTGAACCTTATATGAAGAAAAATATGTATAAAAGATAACAGACAAGAACTCTCCAAAATCAAGGAGATCTGTTTATCATCTCTCATTGTCTGCACCAGCCACTAAATTCCTTTTAATACTTTACTTCAGACCCTGGATACTGCATCACCAATGACTGTACAGCAAAGCCAAGCAAAAGGGACCACTAAGCAATTCCATGATATTCTTCCAGGGCAGTTCTAAACTTAGAACTACTCTGCTTGCCGCATATAATGATACTGTTATGTTATGGTTCATCTTCATTAAAAGGAATAAATTTCCTGTTTTAAATGCCAGACAATTTATTTTTTCTGTAAGTAAACAACACAGCCAACCCTGGTGGTCTAGTGGTCAAGATTCGGTGCTCTCACTGCCATGATCTGAGTTTGTTTCCCGGCCAAGGAACCACACCACCTGTCTGTCAGTTGTCATTCTGTGGCAGCTGCATGTTGCTGTGATGCTGAAGCAACAGAATCACCCATGGTGGACAGGTTTCAACGGAGCTTCCAGACTAGGAAGAAGGACATGGCTACCTACTCCAAAAGGAATTGGCCATGAAAACCCTGTGAATAGCAGTCAAGCCTTGTCTGAAATAGCAACAGAAGGTGAGAGGATGGTGCAAAAAGACCAGGCAGGTTTCCTTCTGCTCTGCTGTACACAGGGTCACTAGGAGTCGGAATCTGCTCAACAGCACTAACACCACCACAAACCATATAGAGGAAAACTCATGTGGGCCACAAACAAGGAGCATGGAGGGGACAAGACCACTCCTTTCCTTTAGAAATGACAAGAAAAGGCATAAAAGATCAATTAAGAGGTTTGGAACAAAGGAAAATTAAAAGCTCAACCAATAAGGGAACAATTTACCATTGGGATGAGCCTAATGAGAAAAGCAGTGTAGTGGATGATGTGACTATATTGAACAACAAAATAGTGAATGTTTAAGGAGTGAGAAAATCAGGGAAAAAATATGGTACAAAAGAGAACTTGATAACCTCTTCTAAAAAAGTAACCGATTTTTTTCTCTGCCTTAGTTGAACAATTTAAAATAAGGAGAGTTATTCTATTTTCAAAAAAATCTGTGTGAAGTTAAATTTTTATATAATGTCAATAACTCTAAGAAGAGAGACCAGACAAGGATGCCCACTCTCACTACTCTTGTTTAACATAGTATTGGAAATACTAGCCAGAGCAATCAGGGAAGAAAAGGAAATAAAAGGGATCCGAATTGGAAAGGAAGAAGTGAAACTGTCATTATTTGCAGATGACATGATTTTTTATGTAGAAAACCCTAAACAATCTATTAAAAGAGTTTTAGAAATAATAAATGAATACAGTAAAATTGCAGGATACAAAATCAACATATAAAAATCAGTTGCATTTTTTACACTAACAACAAAGTAGCAGAAAGAGAAATTAAGAATACAATCCCATTTACAATTGTAACAAAAAGAATAAAATACTTAGGAGTAAACCTATCCAAAGAGGAGAAAGATCTGTACACTGAAAACTACAAAACATTGTTGAAAGAAATTGAAAATGATACAAAGAAATGGAAAGATATTCTGTGCTCTTGGATTAGAAGAATTAGCATAGTTAAAATGTCTGTAATTCCTAAAGCAATCTACAGATTCATTGCAATGCTTATCAAAGTTCCAACAAAATTTTTCATAGAAATAGAATAAAGAGTCCTAAAATTTATAGGGAACAACAAAAGAGCCAGAATAGCCAAAGCAATCCTGTGAAAAAAGAACAAAGCTGGAGGTATCACACTCCCTGATTTCAAAATATACTACCAAGCTATAGTAACCAAAACAGCATGGTACTGGTGCAAAAACGGACACACAGATCAATGGAACAGAATCGAGAGGCCAGAAATAAACCTATACATATACAGACAACTAATTTTTGACAAGGGAGCCAAGAACATACAATGGAGAAAGGAAAGTCTCTTCAATGAATGGTGTTGGGGAAACTGAACAGCCACATGCAGAAGAATGAAAGGAGACCATTATCTTACACCATACACAAAAGTCAACTCAAAATGGATTAAAGACTTGAGTGTAAGACCTGAAACCATGAAACTTCCAAAAGAAAACATAGGCAGTGCATTCTTTGACATTAGTCTTAGAAACATTTTTTCAAATACGATATCTGACTTGGGAAAGGAAACAATAGAAAAAACAAACAAATGGAGTTGTGTTAAACTAAACCGCTTCTGCACAGCAAAGGAAACCATCAACAAAACGAAAAGACAGCCTAATAATTGGGAGAAGATATCTGCAAACCATATTTCACATAAGGGGTTAATATCCAAAATATACGAAGAACTCATACATCTCAACAACAAAAAACTAACAAACCAACTAAAAAATGGACAAAAGATCTGAAAAGAGATATCTCCAAAGAAGATATACAGATGGGCAACAGACACATGAAAAGATGTTCAACATCATTAACTATCATGGAAATGCAAATCAAAACTACAATGAGATATCACCTCACTCAGGTCAGAATGGCTATAATTAACAAGACTGGAAACAAGTGTTGGAGAGGATGTGGAGAGAAGGGAACCCTCGTACACTGCTAGTGGGAGTACCAACTGGTGCAGCCACTATGGAAAACAGTATGA
This sequence comes from Equus przewalskii, assembly GCF_037783145.1. Lineage (NCBI taxonomy): Eukaryota > Metazoa > Chordata > Mammalia > Perissodactyla > Equidae > Equus > Equus przewalskii. Next base: position 41,642,651 of record NC_091833.1, read on the forward strand.
AGATTCCTCAGAAAACTAAGGATAGATCTACCATATGATCCAGCTATTCCACTGCTGGGTATTTATCCAAAGAACTTGAAAACACAAATGCATAAAGATACCTGCACCCCTGTGTTCATTGCAGCAATATTCACAATAGCTAAGACTTGGAAGAAACCTAGGTGCCCAGCAAGGGACAAACGGATAAAGAAAGTGTCGTATAAATGCACAATGGAATACTACACAGCCATAAGAAAGGATGAAATCCAGCCATGTGTGACAACATGGATGGACCTTGAGAGTATTATGCTAAGTAAAATAAGTTAGGGGGAGAAAGTCAAATACTGTATGATCTCACTCATAAGTAGAAGATAAAAACAAGGACAAACACATAGCAACAGAGATTGGATTGGTGGTTATCAGAGGGGAAGGGGGCAAGGAGGATTGCAAAAGGGGTGATTAAGCACATGCGTGTGGTGATGGATGGTAATTAGTCTTTGATGTCGTCTACACAGAATTCAAAATATATTACAATGTGCACCTGAAATTTATTTAATGTTATGAACCAATATTACTGCAATAAAAAAAATTAAAAAATGAATTGCAAATATATTTAAAGGATTTGGGACTTTTAACAATCTAAACAATGAAAATTGTGTTGCATTTATTCAGAGTGCATTCAAAGTAGAAGAAAAGATGATAAGTATATGGATAAGTATAAACATTATACGATAAAACAGATTTTATTTATTATAAATGGCAACTTGAAATATATTTTTACATTGAATATAGTTAGAGCATTTTAGAAATGTTTTATAGAATTGATTGTTATTGTGTGACCTCTAATTCACAGCATTTTTGAATTCTCTTTCCTCTTACTTCTGTTAAAGAGAATTATACATACTATTTCTTTTTTTTTTTAAGATTTTATTTTTCCTTTTTCTCCCAAAGCCCCCCAGTACATAGTTGTGTATTTTTTTTTTAGCTATGGATCCTTCTAGCTGTGACATGTGGAACGCCACCTCCCCGTGGCTTGATGAGCGGTGCCATGTCTGTGCCCAGGATTCGAACCGGTGAAACCCTGGGCCTCCGAAGGGGAGCATGCAAACTTAACCACTTGGCCACGGGGCCGGCCCCTATACATACTATTTCTTATTCCTTCAGATCATTACACTACAGTCTTGTGGAAAGGATGCTGGTCTTAGGATAGCTGATCATAGATTCAAATCCTAATCATTATTATTTTCTAGCTATGTAGCCTTGAGGACATTTCTTAAGTTCCCTGAGTTTCCTGAGACTGAATTTCCTTATAACAAAACTTGACCTAACACACTCTATCTGCCAGAATTGTTGTGAAGAATTAATGAGATATTGCCTGGGACAGAAATAAGCAAAAAAACAAAGCATAGTACCTGCCACAGAATGCAGATCCATAATATTAATTTCCTACGATGATTCCATTCCAGGGTCTCAACAAAAAGTTAAAACTCTGACCTCATCCAATACTCAATCAAAAACAGTGAGACAAGTCACAGAAATCAATTTCCAATGACTTTCAGTGCAAAATTTACTGCACACTCCTGGGATTTATGTGATGGAGAAGACCAGATATGGATAGAGTTTGCCTAGTGCAGTAAGATAACACCCTTTTCCTTGAGGATGTTCACATTTAGTAAATGTTAATGAAAATCCAAGTGTTACATGCTTAGTCATGTGCTATATATGTCTAGTTTGGACTAATCTTTAAACAGGAAACAGTTTAAATAGCTAGTTCATATTTTGGGGTTCCTATTTATAATATGTAACAATAATAATTAGTTCACTTCAGTAAAACTTCATGTCTTTTTTTTTTTTTTTTTTTTTTGGTGAGGAAGATTGTCCCTGAGCTAACATCAGTGCCTATCTTCCTCTACTTTATATATGGGATGCTGCCACAGGATGGCTTGATGAGCAGTGTGTAGGTTCACACCTGGGATCTGACCCGGCAAACCCTGAGCCTGTGAAGCAGAGCACGTGAACTTAACTTAATCACTACACCATCAGGCCAGCCAATAAACTTCTTGTTTTTTGAAATATCTTTATGTGAATATATTGACTGAAAATGGATCATTTGAGAAAGACATACAAAGTTTAATGACTGGAACAATTCTTAAGAATGACTTAGTTATATAAATACTATATGCAATAATAATAGAAATATGACATTAATTTTTGATAGTGTTTTTATTTTTAAAAATACAAACATGTCGCCCGACTCTAGAGGCAATATACATTATGCACAATGGGGGAAATATTTTTCTGACTATGCCTGTGGAACTTCCTCAATGTGTAGGCTCCAACCTCATTTTTTTTTTGCAATGGATGCTTAATTTAATGACAGTCTTTTAGAAAAATACAAGTTATTTTAACACATACACAGCCATTTTCAGTTAAGGCCTAAAACTAACCATGAATATCCTCAGCATTTTTAGAATAACAGAAATAACAAATAGGGTTAGGAATGAGAAATGGGATACGAATGAGGGATGAGGGTGAGGCTTGGTGACAGGATGACAAACTGAAGAGGTTTCCAGGATGCAACTGACAATGATCTAGTGCCAGGTCACCTGACTCCTGACCTGATTATTTTATATCTAATCAAAGTTTATATTCGAGGTGGGGAAAGTTTGCATGAATATATGTATGTGTGTATTTTAGAAAGGAAAATTTTTCTGAACTCTGTTACACACTTTTGGGGAAATTATTATCAGCATTAGTTATTCCCCTGACTTGTAACAGAGGGAGGCATTTGGGCATGTTGGAAAGTCTTTCCCTAAACACACATGGGCCCAGACTCTTTCTCAGTGTTTAATTCTGCAGCTTCTGGTGTCAAGCTTTCCGGCACCATGCTGTGGTCAGTTACTGACTTACATACACTGATTAAGTCTAATGGCCTAATAATACCAAATGCACAAATAACATGAACAGGTAAAATCAAAAATACAGATGACCAATAAGTGATAAAGAATTCAAACTTACATAAAATCAAACGCAAGTTACAAAAATTATGAAATTGCATGCTTTGTATTCCAGAATGACAGGTATTAAGACATTACTAACAGGAAGCAAGGTTGATGAGATTGTGAGAAATGCAGGGACTCTCAGACAGTGCTGAGAGGAAAGCCACGTGGTGTCTTTCTAATGGATATTGTGGTAACAAGTACCAAAATGTACTTTGTTAGAGGCTTCTAAGCACTCAATAAACTCAATTTCCTTTTCCTCATGGGTTAGCTAGATTTCCTGTTGGATATCAGACCTGCTGTTAGATGGTCCTATGACTAAGATTTGGCCAATGGAAAGTGGTTAGAAGCGACATATAGTATTTTAAATCCTAACCACTAAAATATATCATATGTGATCTTTTATGCACTCTCTAACTCATGTCTACCAGTTGATTAGGATAATCCAGTAAAGGACTGGAAGGCCCAGAGAAGAGAGGAACTGAGTTGAAAGGTTTCTGAAGGCCTGATTCACTGCATGAAAGGGAGCCGCTCAGGACAGCTGGCTGACAAAGAATCCGTATGTTGCATAGTTGCATAATGAAAATGAATACTTGGTGTTAATCCATCAAAATTTGGGGTTGTTTGTAGTAAACACAGACTTATACACAATTTGGTGTCTTAAAGTATAGTACTGCCATAGCAAAACCCTAATGTATAAGGAATCGGGTTAAGTGGCTGGCAGCAAGAAAACTGACATCAGGGGCTAGGAAAATGGCAATTCAGTTTGTATAGTAGTGAAATATCTGGTAAAACTCTTGCCTGGGATAACTTGGAAGGAAGATGACTTGTCTTACAGATCTTGTAGCTCTACAGAAAATGGTTGGAAACAATTGGAGTGTTGATGTGTGTTGGTTATTATTGGCTGCCTTTGGCAAGTTATAAGAAAGTGATAAGTTCAAGAAAGTCTTGGCTGATTTGTGACAGGATGTGAGAAGGAATTTCGAGAGTACAGAGATTTGAAGCAATAAAATTATTTAATTACAGTTTTTAGACCTAAACAGTCAAAGATAAGATTAAAAAAACTTTCGAAGATGTTGTAAATCTTCTAAGCTCAAAAGAATGAATCATTTCTGTGGTAAAGATCAGATTAAACATATGGACTTCCAACTTATTGTTTAAGTTGGCCAAAGTAATTGCTACTATGTTGAGAGACCAGTCTGTGTTTGAGGAAGCAAAGAAATGAGTTTGATATTTTTTTGTCTAAAAGATAGCCTTGGTTGTGGTTAGTGGCACATGGAATTTGCTGGAAGCTAACAGAACAGAGATCTACTAAATTTATGAGAGAATTTTATTGCCAAAGGAATCATGAGCTTAAACTTGAAAGCCACTGATCATTCAAATGATAAGATGATGTTTAGGATATTGAATCTGTACCAGGAGGAACAGGCCATACAACCTAAGACGAGTATATTCTTCATTGCTCACCTCAGACCACTACATGAGTGAATATAGAGGGAGATAACTTATCAGTGAGTATAACCGTTGGACAAGAAAGTTCCACACAACGACCAAGTCATAGTCTCATGAAAGAATGTCCCAGACTGCACGTTAAGGAATCTTCACAAAGCCTGCCTAGTGATATTTCTGGATGTCTGCATACCAGTGACTGCTACACATCTTCCACTCTGCCCTTTTCAAATAGGATTTTCTGTTGTTGCCCTGTCCAACTGCACTATTGTATATTGAGTGTAGGGGGAGCTGAGGGTCTATTTCAAGGTCATCAGACCAAAGTAGCTACATCTGGATCTAGTAAAGCAGACTACATTCATATCATACTGATATCCTGGACTTCAAGTTGGACGCAGGGACCAGAAGGGGCTTCAGAATATATCTCTTTAGAGAATGGGGAAGTAGGAAAAAGTGTAAAACTGATATTTGGGGACCATATGGATATATTACATCAAAGTATCTAAAACATCATTTGGAGATCTGCTTTATTTTTGCCACTGTTGCATGATCAAGAAAAACCTTTTATGGTGGTAAGCCACTGAATTTTGAGGTTGGTGGTTATAGCGATTAGTATATTCTTACTAACATATCCTCTGAGTCAATAATTCTATTTCATTGATTCTTTTCCTAAGGTTATAGTCAGGTAAACATATAAATTTGCAAATCTATAAATATATATAAGTGTATATATACACAAAATGTTAATTGAAATTATGCTTATAATAACAATACTTAGAAAAATAACATCTTCAGGGCACTAACTAAATCAGTTATAGTTCTTTATATAACAGAATGTTTTGTAGCAATTAAAATTATAATGCATGTATCAATATGGAAATATATTTAAGCTATATTGTTTATTGAGAAACTTTTATAATAAAGTTACAATATTTATTTAAAGTTAAAATAAACATATGATAGTTATATGATACTATATATACTGAATTGTTAATAGCGGCTTTCTCCAGGTAGTAAAATTATGAGTGAATTATCACTTTCCTCTTTATTGTTTTTAGTACTATACAAGTCTTTTACCATTATCACGCACTACTTCTATAATCATAAGTTTTAAAGAGCTATTTTCTTTTTTTAAAAAGTAAAATTGATCTTACCAGACATATGAGATTTAATTTGCACATCAAATTTGATATAGATTTGCCTTTTCCAAATCAATTTTAATGAGTCTGAATTTTTCAGGAAGCTAGAAGAGCTTTTCCAATCATCTGAGCCTGCTTTTCTTTAAATAGATGGAGAGAACTTAGGAGAAAATTAATGTAATCACTGTCCTGCTGTGTTGGACTAGGATTTTTTTAGAATGATAAATTCAAGCCATAATGAATTCTTTGCTGAGTTTTTGGAGACCCCAAAACTAGGTTTTGATGGAATTAATTGTTTTGAAAACTCATGTCCAACTTACCCAACATAAGTTTCTTTAGTAAACCACCAAGCTGTAAGCATTAGTCTATATTTATGCCCATCAACCTGTGGTCCTCAGCTTTGAGTCAAACTCACAATTCTCTTCTCCATCTCAATCCTGCCATTATACTGAGTAAATTTTATGTCTATAAGGATGGTCTATTAGTTTCCTAAGGTTGTAATAACAAATTCCCTCAAACAGAGTGGCTTAAAACAACAGAAATTTATTCTCTCACCATTCCAGAGGTTGGAAGTCAAAGATCAAGGTGTCTAGGGGGCCATGCTCTATTCGAAGCCTTTTGGGAAGAATCACTCCTTGCCTCTTCTAGCTTCTGGTGGTTGCCATCAATCCTTGGCTCTCTTTGACTCGTCGATGCATCTCTCCCATCTCTGCTTCCATCTTCATGTGGCTTTTCTTTCTGTTTTTCTGTGTCTCCATACCCAAATTTCTCTCTTTGTATAAAGACACACACTGATCCAGTACAGCCTCATCTTAACTTGATTTTATCTGCAAAGACTATTTTCAAATAAGGTCACATTCAAAGGCTCTAGGAGGAAATGAATTTTTGGGAGACATTGTTCAAACCAGTACACATGGTTCATCCCAAAACTATGGCTCTCTGGTTTTTGACTTTCTCATTTTCAACAAGATTATACTAGTCCTCAGTCACAGTCTTTCCATCATACCCTCATATTTGTCACAACCTGAAGCTGCTCCACTTCTGAAATATTAAATTCAAGCTTTTCACTCTCTGACCAAAACTTTTTTCCCCTTCTTGCTTCCTTTTCTCTGTTCCGGCTATATCTATACTTCAAATTCTTTGGGGCTTCCAGTCAGTTCATTCCTCCAATTCCCCTGATGCATCACGCCCTTCTTGTCTTTGCCTACACTCATATTCTGTGCTAGATTCTGCGATCTATCTCTTAGAAATATCCTTGCCCTCTCCCTGCCTCATTTGTGTCTTTTTGTCGACCACATTTGGCCAAACCTCAAACCCTGGATGAATTTGAATATCTGTCTTTGTGCCTGTATCCAGGATCCTCAGCCCATGTGCAAAATAATTCACGTAATCAATTAGATTGTTCTCACCATAAATTTAGTATAAAAAATGTGAATTGAGCTTTCAACATTTCTGAGTAATTATACTGAATGTCTATCAGGTCACTTTCTCATTTTCCTAAACTACGGGTTTCAATCTTCCTGTCACTTCCCCTGCCAGTCATTGACACTGACTCTGGCCCCCTTTCAGAAGTACTCTTTCTTGCCTTCCACACCTCTTCTCTTCTCTGGCCCCTCTTTCTCAGTCCTCCTTGCAGGACCATCACATTTTTACTTACTCTTTAATATTGATATATTAGGGAAACTCAAGGTTCTGTCTACACCTATTTCTGTTCTCATTCCATATGCATATTAGAAAGGCAGTATTATTCATTTCCATGGTTTCAATTATAATTTATATATTGAAGATTTCCATTTTTTACAAAGTCCAATTATATTTGTCTGCTAAGCGTCAGGCCCGTGTATCCAACTTCTTACTGGATACCTTCACTCAGATGTTATATAGGTCAGCTCAGGCTGCCATGGCAAGCACCACAGACTGGATTGTTACTATGCAACCTCCCCAGGAGCTTTCTGGGTACAATCTGAAACAGGATTCCATAGGCAGAGGGTAAAGAGAGACCTAAGAAAGAGGACCACTCCAGATTGGTAGGTGGCAAGTTTAATAAGCCAAGGAACTTAGTTACAAGGCTTGTCTTGAGTGTCCATAAGACCAGTGGATTTCCATGCTCACCCTCCAAATATTAAAATTTTATATAGAGGCCTTAACTGGATTTACTCACGTATTCAGTCCAGATAGCCTCATCACCACATTACTGTCTCAAACCCATATCCCTGTGGAAGCTTCCTGGAGTGGAGAAGGTGAGTGGAATGAACATTCCAAAAACGGGGGTGGGGGGGGGGAAGGCCTTTGTCAATTACCTGAGTCCAGTTCATGGGTCAAACGGTGGTGATGTCTTTTTGATGACCTTCCCCCAACATGAGTGGCTTAAATAATAGAAACTTATTTGTCACAGTTCTGGAGGCTGGGAAGTCCAATATCAGGATGCCAGCATGGTCAAGTTCTGGTGAGAGCTCACTCCCTGGCTTGCAGGTGGCTGCCTTCCTTCTCACTGTGTCCTCACATAGCCTGGACAGAGAACAAGAGCAAGTTCTCTGGTGTCTCTTCTTATAAGAGCACTAATTCCATCATGAGGGCCTCAGCCTCATGACATCATCTAAAACTAATTACCTCGCAGAAATCCCAGCTCCAAATATCATTTGGGGGTTAGGGCTTCAACATATGAATTTAGAGGGGACACAATTTAGTCCATTACAGATGTCTTCAAGCATATCAGCTACAATATGTTGCAAGATTAATTATCTCCTAACACCAAACCTGTGTATTCCTCTCCAGTCATAATTATGTTCACATCAATCCTTCTGCCCAAATCAGAAAGCTTAGCATCACGCTTGACCTCTCCTCCTCCTTCAAACATCAAACTTTGTCATTTAAAAAACACTGAACACCAATAGTATATCAGACACTGTTCTAGGTACTGGCTCAAGCACTAGGAGGAAGAATTGGGGTAATTCCTCCCCTCATAGAGCTAAGATTCTGGTGTTGGATAAAAATCACAAATATTCATCCTGTAAGCATGCGTATATACAAAATATTTCAAGTATAGTGAGTGTTATGAATAATAGGGCATCTCACTGAAATTACACAGTTTAACTCAGGGATATAAGAGAAATATATCCTAAGGAAGTGAACGTTGTGCAGAGAAGTGAAACAGAGTAAAGTCTTATCAAGTGAAAAGGAAAGAGGAGGAACAGCATTATCAAAGGCCCCATGGCAAGAAGAAATAATGTCAAGAGAGGGCCTGTACACCAGTAGGTGATGTGAGATAGGCCTGAGAGATATATAGAAGTCAGATGGAGCAGGGCCTAGTAACACTTGTCAAATGAACTTTGTTTTCCTTTTATCAGATGGAGAACTTTTGATGCATTTTAAGCAATGATGTGACATTGTTACATCTACATTTCAAAATGACTAGTCTGTCTGCAGTGAGGAGAGTAGGTTATGGAAGGCCCAAAGTAGAGCAGTTAGGAGGCTAGTATTAGTGGTCCAGAGAAGAGCTGGTGATAACTTGGACCAGGGTGATATCATTGGGAAATGGAGCAAAGCACAGAGACTTAATAGATATTTAGGAAGTGTCTTAGTCTGCTTGGGCTGCCATAACAAAATACCATAGAATATCGGGCATAGACTGGATGGCTTAAGCAACAGAAACGAATTTCTCACAGTTCTGGAGCCTGGGAAGTCCAAAAGCAAGGTGCCAGCAAGGTCATCTTCATTCTGAGACCTTTTCTCTTGGCACGTAGATGGCAGCCAACTTGCTCTGTGCTCACATGACCTCTCCTTTGTGCTTGTACAAAGAGAGAGACAGCAAGCTTTCTGGTGTCCCTTCTTATAAGGGCTGCAATCCCATCATAAGAACCTCACTATCATGACCTTGTCTAACCCTGATTACCTCCCAAATGCCTCACCTGCAAAAACCTTCACACTGCAGGTTAGGGCTTCAAAATATGAATGAGGGGCTGGGTGGGTGGACACAATTCAGTCCATAGCAGGCAGCAAAGCTTAGAGGACCTATTGAGGACCTGGATATGGAGTGGGGAGAAGGAGGTGTTGGGGAGAATTTGAGCTTTCTGGTTTGCAGAATTGAGCTCATAGTGGACTGACTTCTTAAATGCCCACAAGTCATTCTTCTTCAGTCTCTCTCACTTAGATTTCTACAAGAATGCTTTTGCTGGTCTCCCAGAGTTCCCATTGCTCGCTGTCAGTTTCTTTACCGTGTTTTGGGGAGTATGCCCTTTCTAAACCCAAAATCTAATTTGTCTTTGCCTCTAGTTGATACTCAGGATAAAACATAAATTCTTCATGCTATCCTTAGAAGAAATCTCATCATTATCTGACCTTTTTTAATCTTCTTAGACTCATTTCTTGTCTTGTTCTACCTATGTCCCTCTAAGCAATAATTGTATTATATTGAACTATTTTCAGTTTTTTTTTTTTATCTCCACAAATCCCACCCCCATACATAGTTGTATATCTTAGTTGCAGGTCCTTCTAGTTGTGGCATGTGGGATGCCGCCTCAACATGGCCTGATGAGTCGTGCCATGTCCGCGCCCAGGATCTGAACCCGCGAAACCTTGGGCCACCGCAGCAGAGTGCACGAACTTAACCACTCAGCTATGGGGCCGGCCCCCTATTTTCAGTTTTGTGAATGCTCTATGTTTATTCTTGATCTTAGAATTTGCACATGCTATTCCATCTCATGAGAACGTGCTTCCACTTCTCTTCCTCCTCTCCCTGGAGAATTGTTATTCTTTCTTCAAGGGTCAACTCCTCCAGGAAGCCTCTCTCAAAGCTCCTCACTCTGAATACTGGATACCATGCCCTGACCTGTCTGTATTTTCCTAGAATTCTGTGTTTATTTTGATTGTAGTATTCTCTAACTTTTTTTTGGCTGTTGTTTATTTATCTATGTCTTCCTGGGACTATAAACATCTAAGTGTAGGAGCTGTATTTTGATCTTTGTTGTTCTAGAGCCTAGCATTGTAAGCCCTTGATAAACAATTATTGAAAAATAAATTGCCTGCATGAATAAAATGAATGAATTTTTAAATTGTATAATAGAGAATTTGAATTTAATTTGTGTGCTCCACTGCATAACACTGTTGGTGCCATTCCAGAGGAAGTCCTTAATAAGAGGCAAATTCCATAGTATATTTTTAAACTTTCTTTTCTTCTTTAGCCAGAATTGTGTCAACTTATTGATTAGTACCTCAGAGAATATTCTATATTTTTCAACAGATTGTATGTGTATACTGCTTCTTTTGTGTGAAAAAAGGTTTGCATCCTTTTAATAATGGCAAACATTATTGAACAGGCATTTATACATATTCTAGGTACTATTCCAAGTGCTTTGTATGTGCTAATTAATGTAATTCTCACAACACTATATAGGAGATGATATTAGTATCTCCATTTTGCATATAAAGAAAATGAGACATTGAGAGAATAAATAACTTGTACAAGGTCCCACATCTAGTGAGGGCCAGAGTCAGGATTTGAATCCAGGCGTGCTGTCTCCAGAGTCTGTGCTCCTGTCCCCAACACAGTGTTACCTCCAAGTCTCCCATACAACATGGAACAGCCAGAGAATTTTATTTATTCATTTTTAACCATTTTAGGCTCAGGAGAGAGCCCAGAAAACCCACAAAGTATTAGATAAAGTCAGTGCATGTTTTCCCCAAAATGATATTTGGTAGTTTCCCTCTGTAATTACATGTGCTGCGAACATTCCCATAGCTTCTAGAAAACAGTCTGAGTATGAGACAAAAAGGAATTTTGTTCAAGAACTAGCACAAAAATAAATAAGTAGAGCTCATATGAAAATGAAAGGAAAGAAAATAGAAAAAAATTAAAAGAATCTTCAGACCATATCCAAATTTATTTACACTCCAGGTATCAATAAATGTAGTATGAAGGGCCGTGTGACTCTAACTTCCATTTGAGAGAGTACTTGGTGGAGACACATCAATAAATTTTGATAGAGTGATTATCATTTGCAGTTATATGTCAAGGACTATGTTTCAGAGCTATTTTTCAGGCTATGCAAAATGGGTAGAAGGAGTAGTTGAGTGATGTCTTTTTTTTCTGGACTATAATTATTATCTGTTCACAATTATGGTTGCCAGTTATGTGCGAATATTTTATAATAGTGATAGGTTTGGCAATGAGAGGGAGTAACTAATAGTAATCATTATTCCAATTACTTAGTTGTTCTGCAACTACTAGAGGAATGAAAGAGGTATTTTTTTCTACTCGTCACTCCCCGCCTCCCCCCCCCCCATTCTTCTCAATGGGAGATGAGTCTAATTTCACGTTAACTAGAGAGGTTTTACATTTCATCATGTGATACTTTGAGTGATGGAAAACAGAATAATGCCACAATTTACAAGAATGGTTGAGGAGCTGGCCCCTTGGCTGAGTGGTTAAGTTCGCGCTCTGCTGCAGGCGTCCCAGTGTTTCGTTGGTTCGAATCCTGGGCGCGGACATGGTACTGCTCATCAAACCACGCTGAGGCAGCATCCTACAAGCCACAACTAGAAGGACCCACAACGAAGAATATACAACTATGTACTGGGGGGCTTTGGGGAGTAAAAGGAAAAAAATAAAATCTTTAAAAGAATGCATGATAAGAAAATATAGATTGTGTCTTTGCCTGGCTTTATTTATTTGTTCAACAACTTACTTACCAAAGTCATGACAACACTCTGATATTTTATTATATTAACTAATTAATTCATATATTCCTTTAACAGATATTTACTGAGCAACTTCTGTGTCCCAGGCACTCTCCCCAATGATAGGCGTCCAGAAGTTTCCAAGACAGACATAAGCACTTACCCTCAGAGAGCTTACATTATGGTGGGAAAGATAGACAATAAACAAAAAATTAATTAAGCAAAATATAGTGTATGTTAGAGAAAAGTTTTATAGAGAAAAATAAAGCAAGGACGAGGATAGAAAATGCTACTGGAAGGGGCAGGAATTTTTTAAAGGGTGGCCAGAGGAGACATATGGGTCAAGACTTAAAGGAAAGAACCGACAACAGGAATAAATGGGGAAAGAACTTTCTAGGCAAAGCAAAGAGCAAACAGTATTTTTGCTGTGTTAGTGCAGGAAGGGTGCTCCTCTGACTGAAGCAGAAAGATCAAGGAAAGGAGCAACAGGAGATGAGGTGAAGAAGTAATGGACATCTATGTCTAAGATATTTTACCATGACTGACAGAATGTGCCATTGGAGGGTTTTGAGCAGCAGAATGATAGCACCTGACAGATTTTAGCAAGATCACCCTGGTTGGTATAAGCAAGGGAGACACAGGGAGATTAGCTGGGAGGCTAGAACATTAATACAGGCAAGAGACCATAGTGTTTGAACCTGGGTTGGTGAGAAATGGTCAGATTTTGGAAATGTTTTGAGAGTAAAGCCAACAAGATTGAAAGTGGACTGTGAGAGCAAAAACAAATCAGGAATGACTCACGTGTTTTGCAGTGTGTAAGCAGAATCACAGCACTTGCCATAAACTGAGATGGAGGATAACGGAAGACGAGTTGGGCGATTTGTGGAGAAGATCAGGAGTTTGTTTTGGGATGTGTTAAGTCTGAGAGGAGTTTTAGGCACGCAAGAGGAAATAAGAATTGTTACTTAAGAACAAATGCAGAAGGGGGTGAGAGTTGGAGGGTCACCCTTTAAAAATGTGAAGAGATGAGATATGGAATGGAGGTAGGTAAATAGTTCAAAAAAATTCACAGCTTTTATGTGAAAACCTACTGTTAACTCATAAACAATAAAAAATTTATTCTTGGGGAATTACAAAGTAGTGTGATCCACAATATTATTTATTTTATTTGAACAAGTGGTGGACTCTAAGAGAGAGAGAAATTAAAGAGAACAACAGGGTTTCATTTCAGTAATGATGGATGCTACCTTGGCTTTTCTTTGCTTTACCTTCCTAAGCACGCTTTGAAAGTTTTGTTTTCACTACTGATTGGAGTTACATTAAGTAATTAATAATGAACATATCTTGACATTAAAACAAGCACCAAAACTATGGTTGCTTGAAGATGAAGGAAAAAGAATAGCTGCATTGCAAAGTAAAAACTCTTAACTTTTATATAAGGAAATGGAGTCCATGTCTTGCCTCTCCAGTGCCCATTAAATAATTAAGAATCCAAAGTACTGTATATTTCTGAACACTTGCTTTTAAGAGAGGCAGTAATTATAACACATATTTTTCATTAATTAATTTTAAATTAAAAATTTATTATGGAATACAATATGCCAAATGCTGTGACACAAAAGTGGATGAAAAAATTGTCCCTGCCTTTGAGAATCATCTACATGAGCAGAAGAGTCACTCTTATAGACAAATAATATAACAACAGTAATATTGAGCATCTGTTATTTGTGGGGCACAGTTTTCACAACAACCATGCAACATAGGTATCAGATTTAATCAATAAGGAAACTAATTTTAACTTGTCCAAATCACTCAGTTATCAATGTGGTACAAGTAGAATTTGACCTCAGTTTGGTTGAGTTCCAAAACTTACCTTCTGTCCTCTAAGCCACATTCCCCTTGACAAGCAAATAAAATAATAATGGTGTGTATCAATGATCTATTGTCAAATAATTAATTACCTCAAAACTTAGTAGCTTAAAGCAACATTTATTATCTCAAAGTTTCTGTGGGTCAGGAATCTGGGAATGGCTTTACTGTGGTCCTTCACAGACTGCAATCAAGTGACAGCTGGAGCCACAGTTTCTAGGCTCTCCTGGAGGTGAAGCCACCACCAGGCTCACTCCTGTGGTTATTGGCAGAAGTCAGGTCCTCTCTGGTTGTTGGACTGAGGGAATTGGCTCCTCATGAGCTATTGGCCAGAGGTTTGCTGTATTTCTTGGCCACATAAACCGGTCTTGATGGAGCATTCCACAACATGGCAGCTTTCTTAATTAGAGTGAGTAAGTGAGAAAGCAAGAAAGGGCTAGCAAGATGGAAGTTGGAGTCTTTTTATAACCTAATACTGGATGTGACATTTCATCCCTTTGACTGTATTATCTTCATTAAAACAAGTAATTAGGTTTAGTTCACAAAAGGGAGGGGATTACACAGGAGAATGAATGCCAGGACTCACTGGAAGCCACTTTAGAAGCAGCCCACCACAAAGTGTATAAAAAATACAGTAGCAGCTCACAGGAGAAGCTATTAAATCTGTTGGAGTGGAAGCAAGAGTTCAAAAAAAGCAAGAGGTACCTGAACTGTGGGTTGACGATTGTATAGTAATTAAGAAGTCACTTTGTTTTGTGGGTTTATTTTTTTGTATAGGGGAGGTATGGTTAAAACATAAAGGGGGAAGGGAAAGGCATTCTTGGAAGCTATAGCAATATGGGAAAACAGGCTAAGTCACAAAATGATGGAGGCAAATTAGAGATGAAATTGTAGAACAGCAGACCTTAAATTTTGGGGAGGCCATGGACCAATTTGAATAGTTGATGAAAAATAATTATACTGCTCTCAAAAGAAAATTGTACATAAATATAACATTTGTTACTTTTCTGAAATTCTCTATGGATCCAGGTTAAAAACAGATAAAAATTCCCATGGTTAATTAACCCCAGGGAAAATTTTGAAGGGCATCCTTACTAGGAAATGGGAATTTTATCCTACAAGGCAATGGTCAGCCTCTGAAGAAACTTTAAGGAGGAGAGTGAGTTGACATTCCGAAACAATGTGTATAATGTCACTAATTGATTAGAGGAAAAGAGATGGGTTATGAAGCTATTGTAGTAACTTAGGCAACAAGATAAAGAGCTCTGACTAGGGTCGTGATGGTTAGGTGGAAAGATTAATCTCTAGGAGAATAATCAACTGGGAGGAAAAGACAAAAAATATCATCAACATGTTACATGTACATATTAACAAATATACTAATGTTTCTTAGAAATAAAAGAATAAATGTAATATTGCTTGAAACAGATATACTTGTTATGGCTATTTATAAGTAACCTTTTTTAAGAACATCACTTGCCTGTAATAGAAATAGAAACTATGGTCCACAACGGTACCTGGAGGAAATCAGAGCTGACAGGAACCGTCTACAATAGAAATGAGACACAAAAATGCTGTGGTTCTTTTAGAATATTGTAGACTAAATTAATTAATGGAATTGCACTCCTTAATTTAATTAATGAAATTTGCAGCCAGAAAATGCTTCTCTCTTCGTTATTACTCTGACATTCATTTGACTTATATAGGCCAAGGAATATTTCAGATCACCTTAGGCTCAGGGTTATGCTTCTTATTTCATTCTTTCCTTCTTGTTCCTCCCCATCCTCCAGCTCCTTTTGAAAAACCCGACTGAGCTATGGTAGACAAAAAGAATAGAAAGTAATAGAGATATGAATTGCTTTCCTTCCCTTGCCCACAACAAACTTGTGATCTTTTAAGATGTGTGGTCATGACGATGACCAGAGGTCTAGATTTTGGGAAACAGTTCCCTGTCGTTCTCTTCTCCAGCCACCTTCCCTAACCCCTGACAGAATTGGGGGTTATAAGTTAGAGAGCGCCACTTTGACCCTTACAGAAGCATTTCATAGTGATGAAATGCCTTGTGAATTCTGATGTTCTTTCATCTGAGCTTTGGCCCTATGATGACTTCAATTTAATTCACTAAGAAGGTTAAGGCCATTTGGCTGAACCATTAACAATAAAACATGTGTTTACTGAATTCTTGTGTTAGCAATGAATTTGGCATATTTATAAGCTACGGCCATTTTCTTCAAGGACTATAAACCTAGTAGAAGTCATACAGTATATAAATAATTGTGAAGAAAATAAAATTTATAAACACAGCAATATTAATATAGAGTATTATGGAGGTCCAGAGAAAGGAGAAATCATACATATCATTAGCAATCTAGAAATATCTCCCTTAGTAGGTGGCATCGGAGGCAACCTATAAGTAATAGGTAGGAGTTTTGAGAAGTAGAAACAAAGCAGAAGAAATAGGAGAAAACAAAATGTTAAGACTCAGGGACGTATCACTGTTTAGTAAAGTTTTTCCAAAGCAAATGAAAGATGAGATTGGAAAGATAGAGTTGAAGTAAAATTAGCTTATTCTGACTGTCTCATCACTAAAAATGAAACAAAATATTGATTGACCACTGCTCTAGAAACTGGCTGGCTGTTTTACCAAAGCTGTGTCCTCGTCCTCCTTTGCATAGACCTAGCCTGCATTTACCAGCATCCTTTGCAGTTAGATGTGGCCATGTGACTAAATTTTGACAGTGATATAAGTTCTGCTACCTCCAGAGCTGGCCCATAAAACACTGAGTGCAGTCCTCCATGTTCTTTCCACTTCCAAATAAAATTGGAATACTCACAATACCTGATTTCAAAACTTAGTACAAAGCTACAGTAATCAAGACAATGCCCGTGTTGGTTAAGGCAAAGAGTCATAAATTAATGGACTAGAACAAATAGTTCAGAAATAGACCCAAACAAATGCCTGATTCCTGACAAAGGAGGAAAGGCAATTCCATGGGAAAAGGATGGCTTTTTCAATAAATGGTGCTGGAACAATTAGACATTCATATAAAAAAATAGATTTCAACACATACCTCACGTCTTTTACAAAAGTTAAGTCAAAATGCGTGTCAAGACTAAATGTAAAATGTAAAACTATAGAATTTTTAGAAGACATCATAGGTGATTAATTCTTAATGATCTTGGGTTAGTCAGAGTTCCTTCATAAGACACCAGGAGCATGTTACATAAAAGAAAAATCAGCAAATTAGACTTCATCAAAATTTAGATCTTTTGGTCTAGAAAAGAACTGTTGACAGAATGAAGAGATCAACCACAACGCTGGAAAAATATTTGAAAACCACATTTCTGACACAGGACTCGCACTAGAATACACAACGTTGTCTAAAAATCAAGCAATAAAAACATAACCCAATATAAAACTTGAGAAAACATCTGAATATACACTGCACCAAGGAAGATATTTTAATGACACATAAGCTTGTAAAAATATTCTTAAGACAATTAGTCATGAGGGAAATGCAACTTAAAACCACATAAGATATAGGTATATATTACTAGCATAGCTAAAAAAAATCTTACAATAGCAAGCATTGGTGAGGATGTGCAGCAGTTGGAACTCTCATATTTTGCTGGCAGGAATGTAAACTGATGCAGCTGCGTTGGAGAACAGTTTAGCAGTTTCTTGTAAGGTTAAACATACACTTGCCATATGACCCAATAATCTTCCTCCTAGGTATTGGTCCTAGAGAAATAAGAACTTATAATCACACAAAAACCTGTTTCTGAATGTATAACAGCTTTATACTTTAATTACCAAAAACTGAAAACAAACCATTTGTCTTTCAATTGTTGAATGATTAAACAAACTTTGATATGTCAATAGAACGGAAGTCTACTTGGCAATAAAATGAATAAAACAATGATTCATGCAATAACATGGACATAGCTCAAATATATTTTCAAAGTGAAAGAAGTTAAGAATCCAAAGGTTACATATTATATGTTTCCATTTGTATTGCGTTTGCCAAAATGTAAAACTATAGAGATGAGAACACATCAGTGTTTTCCAGGGATTTGGGACTAGGAAAGGGGTTGACTACAAATGGGAGAAAAGAAACTGTTATATCTGTATCATAACTGTAGTGGTGGTGTATTTATTAAAATCTATAGAACTTTAATCATAAACAGTGAATTTTACTATACATAAATCAAAATTTAATAATAAAAAATTAAAAATATAAGGGCACAAAATCCTGCAGCTTCAACTTTACTGGTACTACAAATCCTAATGCAGATTTACAATCCAAATTCACAGATACTATTAATACATTCCAACCAGAAAAAATTTCAGCAACAAAATAGGTTCTTGTAAATACTCACTCTTGTTTCCAAGATAGACTAATTATGTCATGAGACAAGAGGAGAAAGGAAATAGACACACCTGGGCATATCATCTTCAACTACAGAAAATAAAAGATAAAAGAAAAACTCCCGAAAGGAGCCAGAGGAAAAACAAAAGTTATCTATAGAGGAACAAAGATAAGAATTGCATCTGATTTTTCCTCAAAAATCATGCAAGCAAGAAGAGACTGGAGTGAAATATTTAAAGTGTTGAGGAAAAACCCTCACCAGTCTAGAATTCAGTACCCTGTGAAATTATCTTTCAAAAGTGAAGGGGAAACAAAAACTTTCTCACAAAAACAAAATTTGAAGATATTTGTTGCCAGTACCTGCCCTGGAAGAAATATTAAAAGAAATTTTTTATAGAGAAGGAAAATAATATGAGTCAAAATCTCGGATCTACATAAAGAAAGGAAGAGTACTCAAGAAGAAATAAGTGAAGATAAAATAAAAACTTTTATTTTTCTTGTTCTCACATGATCTAACAGATAACAGTTTTTTCAAAATAATAGCAACAATGTACTCGATTATGCATGGTTATGTATATATCTAACGCATATCTATACTTATGTATGATTATATATAAGTGAAACGAATGAAACAAATCATAGAAACTAAGGGAGGAAGGTATTAGGATTATTTTGTTACTATAAGGTATTCACATTACTGTGAAGTGGTATAGCGTACTGTGAAAGTAGACTTCGATTGGTTGTAATGTGTATAGCAAACTCTAGGGCAACCACTAAAAGAAGTAAAAAAGAGGAAGAACTAATATGCTAAGAAAGCAGAGAAAATGGAATTGTATAAAATGCTCAATTAAAACTGCTAGGGTAGAAAAAGAGTAGAAGAAAATAATACGAACAAAAACAAGGGCAACAAATAGAACACAATAATGAATATGATAGATACTAACCCAACTATAGCAATAATAATTTTGAACTTCAATGGTGTAAATGTAGCAATTAAAAGACAGAGCTTGTCTGACTGGATCAAAAAACATGACCCAACTATACGTTCTCTAAAAGAAACACATTTTATAAGAACACATATCGATTAAAAGTAAATGAATGGAGAAAAATGTGCCATGCTACCACTGATCAAAGGAAAGCAAGAGAAGCTATATTAATTACAGACAGAGCAGACTTCAAAGCAAGCAAAGTTAGCAAGGATATGAAAAGGCATTACATAATGATAAAAGGGTCAGTTCTCCTAGAAGACATACATAACAATTCTTACAACAGAGAAACCACTACATAAGGCAAAAACTGATAGAACTGCAAGGGGAAATAGGTGAATCTGCTATCATAGTTGGAGACTTCAACACCTCTCTCTCAATAATGGACAGACTCAGCAGACAGAAAATCAGTAAGGACATAACTGAACTCAGCTACACCATCACTCAACTGCACATAATTAGCATCTATAGACTATGTCATCCCAAAATAACAGAATACACATTTTTCTCAGCTCAGATGGAACATTCACCAAGATTCCACATTCTAGCCCATAAAACACATCTTCACAAACTTAAAAGAATGGAAATCATACAAGCTCTGCTCTCTGACGTCAATGAAATGAAACCAGAAATCACTAAAGGAAAGATAACTGGAAAATCTCAAAATACGTGGAGATTAGACAACACACTTCTAAATAACAGATGGGTCAGGGAAGAAATCTCAAGAGAAATAAAAAAATATTTTGAGCTAAATGAAAATGAAAACAAAGTTATCAAAATTTGTGCCATGCTGTGAAAGCAGTGTTTGAGGGGAATTTATAACATTGAATGTATGTATAAGAAGAGAAGAAAGATCTAAAACCAGTAATCCAAATTTTCATCTTAGGAAACTAGAAAAAGAAGAGCAAATTAAATCCAAAGTAAACAGAATAAAAGAAATAAAAATTAAAGCAGAAATCAATAAAATTGAAAATAGGACATCAGTAGAGATCAATGAAACTAAAAGCTGGTTCTTTGAAAAGATCAATAAAATTGATAACCTTGTAGCCAGGCTAACCAAGAAAAGAGAGAAAAGACAAATCACTAATATCAGAAATGAAAGAGGAGATGTCACTATAGATATCATGGAAACTAAAAGGATAATAAAGGAATAATATGAACATCTCTGTGAACAAATTTGAGAACCTAGTTGAAACGGATGAATTCCTTTAAAGATACAACCTGTCAAAACTCACACAAAAAGAAATAGATGATCTGAACAGGCCTATATCTATTAAAGAAATTGAATCAATCATTAATAACCTTCCAAAATAAAAAGCACCAGACCCAGATGCATTCACTGATGCATTCTACCAGTTTTTTCTCTTTTTTGTAAGGAAGAGTGGCCCTGAGCTAACATCTATGCCAATCTTCCTCTGTTTTATGTTGGACCCCACCACAGTGTGGCTTGATGAGTGGTGCTAGCTCTACACCCAGGATCCGAACCTGCAAACCTGGGGCTACAAAAACAGAGCACACGAACTTTACCACTATGCCACCAGGCTGGCTCCTCTACCAAACTTTTAAGGAAGAAATTATACCAATTCTCTATAATCTCTTTCAGAGGATAGAAGCAAAGGGAATACTTCTTAATTCATTATACGAGGCCAGCATTACCTTAATACCAAAAGCAGGAAAAAAAATTACAAGAAAAGAAAACAATAGACCAATATCTCTTGTGAATATAAATGCAAAAATCCTCAACAAAATATTAACAAATAAAATCCAAAAAAGTATAAAAAGAATTATATACCATGACCAAGTGGGTTTTATCCCAGATATGTGAGTGGTTCAACATTTGAAAATCAGTTAATGTGATCTATCACGTCAACAGACTAAAAAAGAAAAATAACATAATCATATCAATAGATGCAGAAAAAGTATTTTACAAAATCCAACATTGATTAATGATAAAAACTCTCAGTAAGCCAGGAATAGAGGGGGACATTCTCAACTTGATAAAGACTATCTACAAACAACCTACAGCCGACATCATTCTGAATGGTGAGAACTTGGAATCTTCCCCATTAACATTAGGTACAAGGCAAGGATGTCTCCTCTTATCACTCCTTTTCAACATTGTTCTGGAGTGCTTGCTAATTCAATAAGGCAAGAAAAGGAAATAAAAGATATGCAAATTGGGAAGATAGACATAAATCTGACTTTTTCATAGGAAATAGACTGCTTGACTGGAAGTAGGAAGATGTGGATTCAAAGCCTTGTCCTGAAACTTAATCTCCACATGACCTTGAGCAAGATTCTCAAACCTGTTTCGCCACCTGTAAAATGGGGGTAATACAATCCTTAGAGAGTTTTCTCAAGGAGTAAAATAAGTTATTGTACTTGCAGGCATTGAGGTGAGTGCAGGCATATGAACTTACCAATCAGTGTTGGGTGAGCCTGAATCCGAGAGCGTTTGTGGATGATAGAGTTCTACTCCATGTGATACAGCCAGTGAGGGAGAGGCTCTCCTTGTAAACTCAGTCTGTTGTTTCTCGTGACAAGGACCTTCTTTTTTGTTTTTACTTGAAAGAATAAAATTTATCTCTCCTACTAAAAACTTTTTGCCTTTTCCCCCTATGACTTTCTCTGGTCTTTGACCACAAATACTGCCAGAAATAGTTCCAATTTGTGTGACAAAAAGCAAAAGAACAAGAAACTTGGTATTAGCCAGGTCTGGATTTTAACTCCATACCCAGCACCTGTCAGTTCTGTCACCATTAATTGATTTGAATCTCATCATTTCTAAGATAAACATCTACATTGAAAATTTGCTTTGAAGATTAAGTGAGAAACAGGGAGTAAAACAACATGATTCACACACAGTGAACAATAAGAGTAATTCTACTATTATAATAACATTTTTATTAATAGCATTTTCATGTTCTTGAGTTTGTTTATATACCACTCTATTTTTCTTTGTTGTTAGTGATGTTGAGTAGATTCTAACTCCTGGTGACCCTGTGGACAGCAGAGCAGAACCCTGCCCAGTCTTGTTATGCCATCCTCTCATCTCCTGGGGCTGCATCAGACAATGCTCTGCTGCTAATCACAGGGTTTTCTTGGCCAAGTTTTCAGAAGTGGGTAGCCAGGTCCTTCTTCCTAGTCTGTCTTAGTCTGGAAGTTCCACTCAAGCCTATCCACCATCGGTGACCCTGCTGGTAATTGAAATACACTGGCATAGCTTTCAGCATCACAGCAACATGCAGCCACCACAGTGCAACCATATAAAATAACGTTGGGAAAATATTTCAAAAAGAATATTTGTGTATGTTTTTCTTTTTATACTCTAAATATTTCAAATAACTTCGTCTTTATCTTTTACCACAATCGTGGAAGGTGCAATTGCAAGCAGATAATAATTGCATAGTAGGGTAGTTCATATGCATTTGGTGATGGTATTAACTTTTTATTTGTGGACCAACCTAAAATTTCAA